>NC_044363.1:22681746-22987345 GCF_007364275.1 Archocentrus centrarchus
AGAACACACACACACACCAACCCACAGCACCTTCTTGACTTTTAAACACGGGGGACCGTCAGCTGGATGGGGGTGTAGGGTGTCACTGGCCCAGTTGTGTCAGAGAAGACCGGACCTGGACAGGGGACGAAGCGTGAGCTTATATGGCAGCAGTGTCACGCACAAATTTTTACAAGAGCCTGGGTAATGCATGCACGGCCAACCAGGATGTTAATTTTCAATCCCCACCTCTGACACACACTTCACTCTGTTTAATGTTTGAGACAAAACCATGCGTGAAGTGCAGGTCTGACCTTATTAAATTCCAAAAAGTAAAGTTTGTGTCCGGCTGTGTGTTTGAGGGAGCGCTACAGGACGGGCTTGAAGACCATAAAAGGACCACACACTCAGTCATTTTGACATTCGCTTATCTTCTGCATGGGCATGCCTCACGCACCGAGAGGCATTCAAACACAACACATATATAATGCACACAAGTGCAACAAACTGACAGCTCCGGTAGGTAGCCTGAAGTTTCTCTGTGTGTCTGTTCTTGTCACCTGTCTGAAACTGTGTTTATGCTTGCAGGAATTCAGGTGGCTGCTCCAACTCCAGTGTACCAACCTCAATACAGCATAGGTAGGTCTGCTTCATGGCAGTCCTGGAGATAGAAAATACTTTGCATCATTGCCACAAAGTTCCTTGATTTTATTTATTTATTATATTATATATTATATCTTGAAAAACAGTTTTACACAGAAAGATTGTTGCATAATTATTCTGGTTTCTATTATTTCTAAAGCCATCTACTGACTAAACCTCTAGTACTCTTGTTATTAAAGCAAATGAGAAGTTCAGAGTAACTTTTACTGAAAGGAAATAAGACAGTATTGTGGGTTATGGTTGTAATATTACATTAAAATAAGGCAGGTAAAATACTAAAGTCAAAATTCACACAATCTTTCTACTGTAAATTCTTCTGCCTGCTGTAACCTGCCATAACAACTTACGATATCCGAATGTCTCATGCAGGAAATTGTGTAACTGACAATAATGTTTGATTGAATAACAACAATAAAGGTTTTCCACTTTCTGTCCTCTCTGCCCCCCCTCTCCCCGTTGATGTCACCACAACGTTTAGATTTATGGCTTTTTTGTGGGATCATATATCAGGTCTCCTCTGAAGGTGCGCCGCATATTTTTTAACAGATCGGTTCTTGAATTGAAACTGCTTCAGGAGCCGCTGCTCTCACTCTTCGTGGAGTAGCTAACCACTCCCTCCTAGCGGCGGCTCGAGGAATGTCCCACCTGCTGCAGTTGGGATCATCTGTTAGTCAAAGGATACTGTGATGACAAATAGAAGCAGCCATATTGTAATTAGGGGAAAAGACATGTGCTGATATGCTTGCTATGAAATGATATCCCCTCTCATTTGATGACCCCCCCCCCTCTCTCCCTGCCTGTCTCTCATGTAGCAGAGGAGTGTGTTTCATACTGCCAGCCTTCTCAGGTTAAAGTCAGGATGAACTTGGACACCTATTGTCTCAAAGACTATGGTTAGTGGCCTTTTTTTAAATTTTGGTTTAATTACTATGATTAGTTATTATATTGTTTAAAAAAAGGAAAAAATGTTTATACTTTCCTGCTACCCAGAGTTTCTCATCGTCACAAACTGAACCCATATTAGAACTGCATTCATGTGGAAGATAATCAAAATAGTGGACATGCTGTGCTCCATATTTTTTCTTGGACTCTATTAGAGCAATTGTGCATGATTCACAGCTCAAAGTAATCCTTAGTTTTCATATTTATTAGCTCCTCTCCCATTAAACTAATTTTCTTTTGATTGGCTGCTCCTCGCACACAGCAAATTTGAGCAGCAGTTGGGCGGGGCTTCTGTGCTACTTGTACATATGCTCACCTCATTATTTGAAGCTTCTGCCATATTTAATTTGAGCATCCACCACTGTAACAATGTATATATGACAGAAAAATAAAAGGAAAACCATAACAGGCCTTTGAATTAAACCTTCAAATTTACTGTCAGTCTGTTGATTGAAACTTAAATTGCCACAAAATATTTAAAGTGCAGAATAAAGGAAGCAATCAAAATAACCATTTTTAAGTCTGTGTCTGTGTTTGTTAGTGCTGAAGGTGCAGGTGAGAGGGATGGAGCGTTCAGGTCCCTGGTGGCAGTTCTCCATCTTGGTGCAAACCGTCTTCCGCACGAGGTCTACCTCCCGTGTTCGCAGGGGCCCCCAGTCCCTCTGGGTCCCCGACCGCGACCTTGGCTGTGGCTGCCCCGCCCTCCAGGTGGGTCGGACATTCCTCCTTATTGGAGCAGATGAAGGAGAGCGGGCCTGGGTGCCAGAGGAGAGGCGCCTGGTGGCGGATCGCTCCACTTTAGCCCTCCAGTGGCGGGAACACTGGAGCCCCAAACTCAGGGGCTTCCGGGGGCAGGACAAGAGGGGCCGCTGCCCACCGAAATCGCCAAACAACCAGCAGCACTTTAGGGAGCACACAAAACCCCAGTCTGGTTATGTCCCCCCTCACCTGCTGACTGAGAAAGATGCCGAGCCTCACGTTGCAAACACACCCGAGACTGAAACCACAGCAGCGCCGCACATGTTCAAAGTTAAATCCACTGAGGCGACACCACCGTCTTCTTCTTTACCTGATCCGGTTTGTTCTACTCAGAATCCTTCATAAAAAAAAGATTTAAAGACTCAAATTCTATTGCAAAAATCAGAAGAACTACAAGGAGTGAAATGGGCCTCAAATGGATTTTTCACCCCATGTTTCTTCACACAGAAACATGTACCCACCTGTCAGTTTATTTAAGTTTTTATAGGTTAATTCTGCAGCAACACAAAGTGGTAACATTTAGTGACGATGAAACTCTTTCACCAACAAAAATGATGATATGTAAAATGTAAGTATCATAATTTTAATATTTTCTACTGAGGAACTTTTTGAAAATTAAAGTCTGAACTTTGAAAAAAGTCATGCAGCATTTTTGTCTTGAAGACTTTTTAAAAAAAAATTAGATCATATTTATTTATTGAATTATTTTTACTTCAAACTACAAAATCTTAAAATATTTAACACAATAATTAGCATGATGGTAAATGTCTTAGCTAACAGACGTGCAAAAATGTGTTTTTTAATTTTTTTTTTTACTGGTAAATATTTTACTGTAAATTAGTCCAATCTAGCATATTAGACTTTTATTTTCTTAATTTAATTCATATTTAAAATAGAGAAGAGCATATACTGAGACTTAATCTCTTAAGCAGATTTCTCTTTCATGTGGCTCACATCGTGGTTGCAGCATAATTACAACACAGGGTGTCCATCATGTAAAATAAAACCAGTATTTCTAAAATAATTTTATTTTTAATCATTATTTAATATTACACAGATGTTGTGCAAGTGTGACCCGTCTGCTCAGTAGTTTTGCTGTTTCAATTTAAACTCAAATTCTCTTTATTTTGAACTATTTTGCAGATTAAATATGCACCGCCTAAAAGTATAACTCCACATAACTTATTTCTGTTCTTTCTGTTGGATATGGACATTAGCTAAAATATTTTTCACGCTCTATTGCATTGAGTTGCTTTACAGTCAGTTGCCCAGGTTGCGTTTTTTATCTTCATGTAAGAAAAACAAAGCTGTGACACCATGAGTGCATTGGGCTGCTATGTTAATAACTAACAATGTGTTAGTGCACAGACAGAAGAGTGCAACATGATGCGGTTCTTAATGTAAAAAAAAAAAAAAAATCACCAAAACTTTTATTCAAGACATGTATAATGAATAACAGTTGTGTTAAAATATCATTAAATTAGTTATTTAATTTGAATATCATCACTCTAGTATGTCCAAAGTAGTGGAATTTCACATTAAAAACTGGAATAGTGACTAAAAAAAACTGAATGATATTAAATGAAAACTTTTGACTTAGGAGCAATTTATTTTACCTGTAATCAAGTAGTATGAATAGCAAATAATCAAAGTATTTAAATTCTGAAAAGATATGAAAAGCATTAAGGTAATCAGTTTCTTTATTTTTTTTTTCTTTTTGAGTTCATTTCTTCTTTTCTTTTTACATGTATTTTTAGTGGTGGGACAAAAAAGCCTCACTTCACTCATGCATTGAATTCAAACTGTACAATATTTGGTGAAAAGAGACTTTATCTACGATCTGTTCCCTCGGTGGACAGCTGACACAAAGACCAAACTAACTTCAGCCTCATTTTCTAACCGTGCAGGAATCCTCAGATAGACCATAAGGAGCCCAGATACAGATCTAAAAAACATCGGTCCAACCTGTCGTCATGACTTCTGTTTCCATTTGGGAGATATAGCGTCATAGCCCAGGGGAAATGGGGGGTTGCCGGAGGTTATGAAGACAGATGGAAGAGTTCCTATTTGTTGAGCAGCCATGTTGTTTTGGTGGGACCTGTGTCAGCGATTGGCTGTGCAGCTGTGGCGAAGCCTGTGATTGAAAATAAAAAGAGAAAAATAGACTCGCTGACTGATGAACTCGCAGCGGGACTGAACATACAGCACACCGAGGAGTGTGTGTGAGACGCTGTTTTGGAGCTACTTTCCCTACTTTTATGAGGTCCAAACATCTGAACAACCAGCTGGCAGCTTAGCATGCTTATTATGCTTCCAAACAAGCTAATCAGATTACTTTATACAGTAAACCAACATGCAGCATGTTTCCTGTAATCATTTACCAGAAAAAAAAGTAAAGGTTTAGTTTTATATTCATGCAAATATGAACTTTTTTCAACCACTTATGGTGAGCTTCATAAGAAATCATTAAAAAGTGTACTTGTAAAGATCTTAAGTATCACAACCAGACATATTCTTCAACACCTTAAACTCAGTTAGTGGAAATGCCAACAAGAACTGTAAATATTAAAAAATAAATAAAAATCAATGGTGTCAGAAATACAAAAGAACATTTTAATAAAATGTAGTTTTATCATCTTTGGCATTTTTATTGGTCTAACTTTTCTGTTTAAAAAAAGAAAGACTGTAGTCTGAGTCAACAGACTGTCCAGAAGTGTCTTTGGACTGGATCTGGGCCCTACTCTGATACTTTGATGCTAGCTGTTCTTGAACAGTGCACATATAAATGTTAAAAATGCAATGTGTGTGCATGTGCATTCTTGTACTATGTAAAATGTTTAACATATAAACCCTAAAGAGATTATAATACTGCGAGGAGCACCCTTTTAGTATCTTTCAGCTCATTGTTTTGTTTTTAAGGCCTTCAATGTGCTGTTTCACTCTCACTGCTCTAATTAGCGCGCTTTCAACAGCAGGCAGCTGTTTTCAGTAAAAAAAAAAAAACACAACTGTACACGATCTGCAAAACAGCAGACAGAAAAAAAATGAGCAATTACCCAGCATGCACAGTGGGGTGTTTAGCAGCTAAAGAGTCATATCGCCCTCAGGAGTTGATGGAGACCAAATTATAGCTGAAAGTAGAGTGAGACTTCAAATCTTTGCTCGGTGTTCTGTGTTTTTCTAATGAATCTACTGAAAGTGATAAATAGCCTTTGCAGCTTCTTACTTACAAACAACAACAAATGGCAACAAAGCGACCAGAAAATCCAGTCTCACATTTTAATTTTAGCATTTAAAAGGAAGAAAAGCTGCTTTTGCACAGTGAAAAACAAAACTCACCACAACAACAAGGACACCGGGGCTGTAAATGTTACCAGTGAATAACACACTCTGTGTGTGTGTGTGTGTGTGTGTGTGTGTGTGTGTGTGTGTGTGTGTGTGTGTGTGTGTGTGTGTGTGTGTGTGTGTGTGAAGCACCTGCTGCGTTGCTGCAGGAAGCACCTGTCGGCGGTCGTCTCCTCGGTGCAGCCTCTGTCGACATGAGGGTTTGATCCCAAAACTCCCCAAACACACACACTTACACCGACACTAACAGACAACTTAAGCCCGCGGCTCGCTCTGCAGCAGGCGCATAGTCTGCGGCTTTGCCGAAGTTAAACTGACAACACGTTCTTTTCTGAAGCGCTCACTGTTTTGGTGGCATGCGGGCAAAAAAAAGGAGATCAGCTTCTTCTTCTCTGAAATGGGAGGCAGCAGTGTGTGTGTTTGTGAGTGTGTGGTATTATGTTTACAGCCTGCCGAGGGTCCGTTTTACGAGAGGTGACTCCTCCTGTGCTGCAGCCAAAGCCAAAGATCAACTAGACTACTTGCAAACACACAAACGCACACTCCTCTTTGTCCTCTCTGTCTCACTCGCACACACATTTTACACTCCAAATTGTTGCCTCACACCCAAGTCCAAGTTCAGCAAGCCACACTGTTTTCAGGATGCACACACACCCACACAAACACACGGGGGCTTCTGTTAACCTGAGAGGCAGAGGGTCAATCCCTGTGATCCCGCAGCCTACATGCTTTCCATTCAGACATGCCGCCGACACCGCAACCCGACCCCCGGCCAGATTAGGACTAATCAAGCATGGCCCAGCTCGAGGCAGCAGCGGCATGACACACACATGGATATACTGTACTGCAAACATGTGCAAACCAGCAGCCCTTCCTGTTTAAAATTTCTGATAAAGTACTGGCCAAAAACCTGACCACAAAGGGAGAAATCACCACAAGCATCAGGTATCTTTTTATCTGGATTTTTCTCCTTGCACCACTTTTTGTTCAGGCGTGTTTCCGTTCTGTTAACCCCCCCCCCCAAAGAATACATTTATACATTACATCATGTAACTGTGTATAAATTAACCAAAGCTAACCTCCTAAAAGATCTCACACTTTTCCCAGATTCCTAACTCTTAGATTTTCCTCCATGGTTCAGTGGGAGTCCTTCCTATAGTTCAATTATATCTCATTTGCACTTTTTCTAACATGTACAAAAATTACCCAGAAATTACTGTACATCTAAAACCTGCTATGACCCCATTACTGTTATTTATTCTGTGTTAGACCCACAGCCAGAATCCCCACTTCTGTACTCTTATTAAAAAAAAAACAAATGAATAAATATAATTTTTTCTTCTAATTTAAATCTTCAGGTATTCACACCACAGATAAGAAGCAAACACAGTTGTAGTTGAAGCAGTTATGAGCTGCAAAATTGAAACTGTATTAAATGATTCGGGGGACCGCGTATCTCCTTTAGATCATTTAATTTGACCAGCAGTTATTTTTAAGAATTGCTCTTTATAATATTCATAAACTTGCAACAGAAGAAAAATCAACAGTTCAGTTCACAGTTAATGGCATCAGTCTGTTTTTTTTTTCTCATTCTGTAGTCATAAATAGGTCCTGGGTTTTAAAACTCAAAGAATAAAAGAAGTTTGATGCTGTTTACAAAAGTGTATGAATTTAAGGTGCACATTTGCTTTTGTATAGCATGTAAAATATCTGTAAATACACAAAGACTGAATTCTCTGCCAGTGGGAGGTACTCTGTACTACAGAACGTACCGCTGCCGACCTGACTGAAAGATCTCATTTAATGTGCAGGTTTTTTTATTCTTTGTCTTTGGCACCGTGCAGCAATGTGCGTGACGCTCCTCCTATAGGAGCGAGTAAGAATGAGCAGCTGCTTTGTGATCTGACATTTTTATGCACTCTCCAGATCCACTTCTGTAAGTCAACAAGTTGCTGTCAAGTCTTCATGAATTTCTGGCATGTGAACAACTGAAGATCCAGTGGATTACTTTTCATTTTGATGTGCCAACAACAACAGAATATTTTTAGTGTTTGCATGTAGGGCAGCTGACACAGCTAACACTGATGCACCCACAGGTCAGAGCTTCACTATATGTAGAAAAGTCTTGAGGCGTATCTCTTCAGCTTTGAATTTGGGTGTTTTTAGTCCCTTTGCCGCAGGTGCGTGAAGTCAAGCACCTAGCCATGCAATCTGCCTTTTCTAAACATTTGAGAAAGAATGGGTCGCTCTAAAGAGCTTTCTGGATTTGAGTGTGGTCCTGTAAAAGGATGCCATCATCCTTTCTTCCTTCCTTTGATATTTCTCAATCAAGTGGTATTACTGCAAAGGGGAAGTGTTTAGGAAATGCAGTAACTCAGCTATGCTGCTGACTCAGTAACTACAGAGTTCAGCACAAAAGTGTGCTCCAGGAGCTTCATGGCTGAGCAGCTCCTGTAGGTTTCATGTGTAGGTGGACCAGTACCTTTGTCCACATAATGTACACTGTTTATTGCCAAAAGTATTCGCTCGTCTGCCTTCTCACACATATGAACTCGATTGGCATCCCATTCTTACTCCACAGGGTTTAATATGATGTTGGCCCACCCTCTGCAGCTATAACAGCTTCAACTCTTCTGGGAAGGCTTTCCACAAGGTTTGGGAGCGTTTATGGGAATTTTTGACCATTCATCCTGAAGTGCAATACCCTATTCTCCAGTTTTAAAGGAAGCAATCTGAATCCACACCAATATTTAAAAGATTCTTCCTTTGCCCATCCACCACCTCTCCACTTAGTTTAATGAACAAAAGTAGGACTCTGCAGGACTCTGTCTTTGTTCCTGTTCTGGTTTAGATGCTGGTTCAACTCCATCCAGCTGAACTCTGAGGTTTTGTTATCCTTTACCTCTTAAAAAGCCTCGACTGTGCTCTTACGGGTCAGGCGCGTAATTAATGTCTTTTCTTTAAAGGGAGCATTAAAGCAAACCAGAGGATTTCACAGGGTGGAAAAAGTGCTGCAAGAACAGACAGTGCAAAAATGAGAGCACGTAAACCCCTTGTAGGAGATGCCAAAATGACAGTTCAAACCTTTAAATGGACATAACATGAGTATTTTAAGAGGAGTGAACTCATAGGTTTAATATGCAGTGTCTCTGTTAAATGTTTTTGCATGAGACAGTCACAGCCTGCCGTCATGTGGCCATAGCTCGACTTCTCCCATTAAAGTTTTCCCACCAGTCGCAGGTGTTGACCGGTCATCTGGTCCCCGTTTGGCCATAAATGTCTGGGATGTGTCAGGCCTTCCTCAGCTCTGCTCCCTTTGTAGTCTGCAATGGGAACCTCGTTTTGTCTTTGTAGTCATCAAGCAGAACCTTATTTTGGCAGCCACCGTGTTAAAGGGGACAGGTGATTTATGGCGGAGGGGGCAACAGGGTGATCCCTGCCATTCGTTTCTTCTTTTTGGGGGGGAGGTGACTTGTTCTAGATGTTTTTATGGTGTCCGAACACACTCTACAGTCTATTAGTACCCTGAGTGCTGGGCTCGGGGTCCAGGATTAGCGATCAAAAGATTGAGGGTGGGGGCACTGGGGTAAAAGGTTGGAGGTAACATTAGCCCGGCCTGCCCAGGTGGTGTGGCTGAAAAGAGACTCCCATATGTGGTGTAGATGGGTAGAACAAGGGCTATATGTGTGTGTCGGCTTCCAGCGTGCTGTATGTGGAGCCTGTGTGTGCACGACTTTTATGGAGCGTACACTTAGTCGTGAACTCCGACTAGTTGGATTCGAACCGTAACCGATTGGATTTCAGGCTCGGAGAGGTGACCCCTGACCTTTTTACAACATCTGTGCCCCTGATTTTTCCTCAACCACATTTCAACCTTCACATTACTCTGAGTGCCGCTGCCACCCACTTCACCCAGAAAATAAAAAATCCTAACAGTAGTTGAAATCACATTTTTTGCTGAAGTTCCTTTGAGCAGCAGGTTAGGGAAAGGACAGAAATTTGGCTTCAGTCATTTGTTATTAAATTGCCTGCATGGTTGTCTGCACAGTTGCCATGAGCATTAAAAATATTGGGCAATTGAACAACACTGAACACAGATTTCAGTTTTAATTCTTCCAAATGGCCTTTTATTGAAAACTGAATGGACTTTGTTGGGATGGTTGCATGAAAAGTTCATTATCTGAATATAATGTTGAAAACACTGATATGACTGTATTTCCTACTTTATCTTATACAATGTAGGTGTATAACTGTTTAACTGAGGCCAGTTTAAATGCTTAACGTGTTATTTTTTTTAGATTTAATAACAAATTTTGCATCTTTTAAATGTTGAAAAAAAAAACCACTTATAACTCCTTTTATTAAATCAATAAATAGGTTTATTGTCTTACAGCAGTCACTCACAGAATGGATACAGGCCATCTATATTTCTTTCTCCCCATGACACAGCTGGTGGTCTCATATGTGGGTGGTCTCATCCTCAGTGTCTGAGTCATGTGGCAGAGAGAGCTGAGCTTCAGGGAGGTTGTTGCACTGCAGGTAGCTTAAAACCACTTGGACCTGAGCATGCACGCAGACACACACACACACACACACACACACACACACACACACACACACACACACACACACACACAGTGAAACCAACATAAGTTTCTAAATTATCCCTTTTTACATCTCTAAAAATGAAAGGCGAAAACAAACCCTTAAATTAATGATGTCATTGAATGACAGTGACATCATCAGTTTATTTTTCTTTCTTTTTAGAGTTTCACTCTTTGATTCAGTCGTGGGGTATGACCGAATAGTCTGAGAGAAGCACCCCAGCAGCCATAATTAGAGCTGCTGGAATTCCCTAAATACTAAGGAAAGGATCATGTTTCCTTTATTACCTGCTTTAACATAATACACTGGACCGTACTGTATGAAAAGAAAGGAAATGTTTCTGTTCAAAGTGGCACCGATCATGTAAAAGTTAAACAGATGAGTGTTTTCATTTCCATGCTGTGACTTCCTGGTATGGTTTGCATTTGAAAGCTGAACTTTGAACAGTAATGGCGGTGCTGCCTCTTTAAATCAAGATTATAAATTAGATCAATTATATATAATAATTTATATCATTATACCAATTATATCAATTATATCATAAACCATATGAAGAATTAGTTTAAGGTTTGCTGTAGTCCAGTTTGGTTTTCTTCTGTCTGTTGTTGTTATGTCAGCCTTTAGGATTATTATTTATTCATTCATTCATTTCTACTTCAGGTCAGCTGCAGGCTCCAGCCCCCCCACCCCCACCCCCCCAACCCCCATCCCTGAAATGGATGAGTGATGCTTCAGTCAAAAAAAAAAAAAAAAGAAAAAAAAAATTAACAAAACAGAGAAGAGAAGTTACACTGGATCATCTTTCAAACAAGAAGAAATAATAATAGACTTGTTTTATAATCTTTCCATCCATTTTCTTCCACTTATATTTCTGGAGCATGGTGTGGCTGTCATGAGGCAGGGCGCCGTTCTGTCTCAGGGCTAGTGCACAGTAACAGCCAACCACTCACATCTATGGCCAATTTAGAATCACCAGTTAACCTAACAGGCACGTCTTTGGACTGTAGGAGGAAGCTGGAGCATCCAGAGAAGGCCCATGTGGGAAAACATGCAAATTTCACACAGATAGGTCCACAGCTGGCCAGTGGATTCAAACCCAGGATCTTCTTGTTATGAGGCCAGCATGCTAATTACTGCTCCACCGTGCCATCAGCATGATTATTCTTGGATACAGCATATGTTCATTTTTCTTTAAAATTCCAACCTTTGCAATGAATATTTTTCACCAGTGGTTCTCGTTTCTATGGCCTGGCTCATAAGTAAGAGGTAAATTTAGCGGTCCACTTTCTGGACACTGTCGTTTCAACACAACAAGCATGAGCTCTTCATCAGGTCTTTCCTTGACCTAACAGTATTTTCCATTGAGATCAAAGTAAAGTGATCAGGAAATGAAGGAAGGAGCTCATTTTTGGGATGATTTGACCTGATCCCTGCTCTCATGCCCCACCTCAGCTGTCAGTGCACTTCCACTTTCCTGCCTTTCCCATTCGTAGAGTCACCTGACCCGCCCTTTCCCTCCACTTACATCAGTTTAACTTTTTAGCCCCTGCAGGTTTATACACCCCCAGCTCACAGTACTAAATAAATAAAATAAAATAACATAGAATAAAATAAATGCATTTGCAGACATTGTACAGAGCACGGCCAATTTATCCAGAAACATTTCATGCTCACCTGGACGACCACCTCCTGAGAGATATCCACAGTGGGCCCGTTGTGCCCATCTCCAGCCATGGGGGGGCGTAGGAGGCTCGGACCAAACACAGTAGCGAGGTTTTGTAGAGACATCTTGTTTATGTGTTCCCTCTCTGAGACTCTGGAACGGAAAAAAAAAAAAGATTAAAAATATGCTAAAAGATGGAAAATATCAGCAGATTTATTTTTTTTTTCTTCCCTCTATATGCTGTTCTCTTTCAGTGACCAAGCATATTTTTTCATATTCCTATATTTTTGTAATTAAACATCTTTAACGTCCAATGAAAGCAAAATTCACTTTAATTGTTGGTAGAAAAATATGAAGGTTAGAGCAATGTAACTGCGTCAGGGTGAACAGGTGTTGTGGTGTCTGATTCATACCGTCGGAGGTGATGCAGGAGGTAGAGGAAAGTGTGGCGGTTGACATCAGGACAAGACTGCAGCAGGGGCAACATGGAGACCAGCCGGGAGTTTTGGTCCTGGATGTCTAGATGGAAATCAGTCAGCATGCAGTTAACTGAGGGAGGGGGGGTGAGAGACTCAGAGGGCATCACTTAAAGGTCATGGACCATTATCCTGCTGTGTATATCATCAGAGCTAATGGAAAGCAAGCCAATAATTGATGCAGAGGGAATTTCAGGGATTATATCAAAAACCAATTTCTCTCTGTATATAAAGCATGGATGCTGCCCGTGTTAGTACGGTGCCACAGCGAAGCCTCAAGCTGAATGTTCTCGCTGTCACCATATTGTGTGTGAAAGCAGATGTGGTTCTGACTAAGCAACCCGGTGACGCAACACAATCATAGACTGTTGGGAAAAGAATGATCTTTTCTTCCTGACTTCAGTGGAAAGCGGCATTATCTTCTTTTCTTCCATAAAAGAGCCTCTGCTCAAGGAGGAAGCCTTTAGCACGGGAACCTTCTCAAACGACTGACCGACCACAACTACAAGGTGAGATAGGCCCACGCTCACACACACACACACACGCTCTTTCTCCTCTTTTCTGACTCTACTGGGGACTGCTGGATTCAATAACTAGGCAGACTTATCAGGAAAGTGTTTATTGAGGACACAGAGAGCCAAACAGTCATTTTCCCATCAGCGTTTACACAACCAGGTCCCTTTAGCTGGTCATTAGAAAAAGTTCACCTCTGAGGTATTTCAGCTCTGGCTTTAGTTACCAGACCCTGGAGCCACACCCATCTTTGTTAGTCATCTTTTATATATCTTCACATGACAACTGACAGGAAGCAGAGTATCTATTTTGATACCTCCCCACACCCATCTCTGATTATTTTCAGATTAGTTTTATTTATTCTTTTTTTTTTTTTTTTTTAACCTTTTCAAGCAGCAAAAAGCTTCTAGATGCTGAATTTGTTCTGAAGAGAACTGCAAGGAGGCAACCAGTTCCACAGGTGACCAGGGCTGGACTGGGACAAAAAATCGGCCCTGGCATTTTTGACTTAGACCGGCCCACAACTATGTCTTAAAGCATTTGACACGGTCTTACTCTTATTCAATGTGGGCATACCTTTTGCTAATAATACCTTTAAACTTTTTTAAACTTGGTTTAGTAATGCTTAAATTGCAAAGCTTTTACTTATCATTTAGAAATTTTAAAATCTGTTATTTCACCTGTTTGAGTGCTTTTAAAAACATATTTAACCAGCACAGAGGCTACAAATTCAAATTACTATGCAGCCTTTCAACAGACCTTTGACCTAAATATCTAAAATGCTATGATGTAGCCTAAAATTGACACTTGCTGCTCATCCAACACTTCTCGGCCTTCACCGTTTGCTATTTTATCAGATTAAGGTGCTGTGGCTGCCAGTATGCAAATGCAAATAAATATTGATACTAATCAATCACCATTGCTCATCATTCTCATGTAATAGAGCTAATGTTACCTGATAACTCTGTCCCTCGGTTTCCCTTTCCAAAGCCTGCATCTCTGGCTGCTCCTCTCCCTGTCCGCTGCTGCTGTCCTCACCTACAGCCCTCCCAAGCCTTGAAAGGGCCCTAAGCAAAATTTGATTTGGGCCCCCTTCATACCATTTCATTGTCCCCTGAATTTAACCATTATTAATGCTGGAGGGTTAAAGTTGATCATTATTTTTTTTAGGATGCACTACTGCTTCAGACTTTTCAATTCAATTTTTCAGTTCAATTTTATTTATACAGCACCAACTCACGACAAACAGTCACCTCAAGGCACTTTACACTGTGAGGTAAAGACTCCACAATAATTTCAGAATAAACCCAACAGTCATCCTAATCTTAAAAATAGAGAAGGTGTCTGTCTCCTGAATCCAGACTGGGAGCTGGTTCCACAGAAGAGGGGCCTGAAAGCTGGAGGCTCTGCCTCCCATTTTACTCTTCAGTAGGAACCACAAGTAAGCCAGCAGTCTGATAGCTCAATTGGGATGATATGGTACTATGAGCCAATGAAGAGAAGCCAATATGGGAGAAATCTGCTCTCTCTTTCAGAATTTTGGATCAGCTGAAGGTTTTTCAGGGAGCTTTTAGGACAGCCTGATAATAACAATTTTCAATAGTCCAGCCTAGAAGTAATAAATGCATGAATTAGCTTTTCAGCATCACTCTGAGACAGAAATATTAGTGTAGCCTACTGATTAAATTAGTGTTGTTACAAGTACACAAATCTGGACAGTTAGAATAGTCTCTTCTTTCTTTTAGGAAATTGGCATTTGTAAAAAATTAAAACAAACAAAAACATTTCATGACCAATGTGGGCAAGCTTGGGGCCCCCTGGTGGTCAGCCGCATATGTCGCCTATGCCTCTGGCCGGCTCTGCCTACAACCTGCTGTTGCTGCAGCATTACTGTTACAGAGGAGGTGGAGGATACAGCAGCGAACATGTCTGTGATCTTTACACATTTTGTAGCATCTACAGTGACACTCTGCAATTTCTTTGCAGGTAACTTCTCTGCACCGCCTTTCTGCCGCTTCGGTTTCTCCGTGTTTCCTGTCCTTTAACACACGCGCTCAACACTGAAAGTAGCGGAGTTACACGGGACCACGCAGAGAAAGGGCGGGGCCGCTTTCATCCTATATCCTGATTGGTTCCATCTACTGTCTATATTGAATATGGACCAATGGGCAAATGCCCGGTATGCCCGATTGCCAGTCCACCCCTGCAGGTGACCCATGAAAGTGGTTTAAGATTTAAAATAAACTCTAGTGAAGTGTGCATGTAGCATGCATATGCTTTGTGATGTACTGAGGATGTGTTGTCTTACCCAGGCTTCTTGTGAGACTCTCAAACAGCTCAGTGGGTATCAGAGGTTTAGGCAGCTCTCTGAAGTAAAGTTTGAGGACACCAGATACAGCGTTCACTTCTGCACTTCTCAGTTTCTTCACTGCTTCACGGAGATCTGAGCAGAAGATAGATCGTGATTCTTCTTTTTCACTTCCTTCCTCACAGGCACAAGATTATAAATGGGTATGCAATGCAGTGCATATATAGACCAGCACATGAAAGATTATGAGTTTCTTATGGTCTACAGAAAATTAATCAGAATTATTCTGGCGATGAGTTTTTGAAATTCTTGGTCAGCAACGAAGGAACTGAACTGTCTCTTTGAGCCTTCATATGGCACCAGTTTTGTGACAAAATGTATTAAATTAATGATATTTATTTGAGTTATACTGTGCATTTAGCGCTAAAACGTTGCTGCCAAGCACAAACACAGAGTACTGTGCAAAAGTCTTGAGCCACCCCTCCGTTCTTTATTTTTGCTTCCAAGCAATCAGACCTTCTTGTAATTTTTTAAAGTGGTCTTGAGCATCAGTTCTTCAGGATTTCTGAAGGTCTTTCAAAGTTATTCTTTGGTTTTCAGTCCTTGTAACAATTCCTTTTCTTTTGCCAAGTCTCAGGCCTAAATAAAACTATCTACAGCAGATGAACAGTAGCTGAAAATCATGTCCTTAAGAAACCAGCAAAGACCTGACACAAGACCTGAGAGATACATCTAACTCTATAGCTGATCCATCTACTGTTCACTGAAGCCTCATCAGAAATGGTCTCAGAGGACAGGTGGCTGTCAAGAAGCCGTTCTTAATGAAGGGAAACAGGGAGAAAAGGTTGAAGTATTTCACATTACACAAGAACTGCATTTAAAGTCAGATCTGATCAATCCAGATTCAACATTTTTTGATCAGATCTTCATCAGTATGTACAGTGGTGGTCAGTGAGTGTTTACAGCCATCTGTAAAACACGGTGGAGACTCAGTCATGGTTTGGGCTGCACTTCAGTCAGTGGTGTTGGACAACTTGTCAAAATTGATAGAATTATAAATGCAGATAAATTGCTGATTGGCAGCAGCTTCATTTTTCAGCAACACACTGCCAGTGCAGTAAAAGCATTCCTGGATAGAAAAACACACAATGGAACACTATCAGCCATAGACTGACCTCCTCAGAGGCTCAACATTATTGAAGCAGTGTGGGATCATCTTAACAGAGAACAGAAGAAAAGGCAGCCAACATCCAAAGAAGAGCTTTGAATGTCCTTCAAGAAGCCTGGAGAACTATTCATGAAGACTGTTTAAAGAAATGACAGGAAAGCTGCCTCAGAGAGTTCAGACTGTGCTGAATAATAAAAGTGGTCGTATCAAATATTGACTTTAAAGCTTGTTAGAATTGTACAAACTCCGTTGTTGCCTTATATGCTGTTATGTTTGTACATGTTTTTAAAAAACTGCTGCATCTATTTCCCCTTTTTTTTATAGCAAAATATAAAGAAATGAGAGGTGGCTGAAGACTTTCACACAGTACTGGTCTATAATTATCACTGTAATCATGTTAGTGTGCTGATATCGGAACCTCTTTGGTTGAAAGATAAGACTCAAAACCCAACAAGTTCCAACACAAACATGCATGTAATTTCCCCTTGCTACATTTCCTGTGTCTCTCCACTTTTACTATTAACTAAACTGTCCTAAATAATCTTTAAGAAAAAGGAAGAGAGCTGAAATGTTTGCGTCACGTTGAAGATGAGCAGAGTGAAGGGTTTGATGACTGGCGCTCACATCCATCTGCCCCTTGCTGTGTAACAACTATTTTTTGTCACCGCACATGCCAACAGAAAGCTGATGTCTCTGCAGCGTGTTTTCTTACTGTTGTTGAATGCAGCCCTGAGCATGCCGATTTCACTGCTGGTTCCCGAAACCCTGTAGATTCCCACCTCATCCATGCCTCTCCTCTCCACTTCCTCCACGCAGCATCGCACCACGTGAGGAACCAGCACTCCCTCCTGTCTGACAGAGGATTGAGAGGGTCTGTTTTTGTTTTTTTTAAGCACTGCGTCAGTTATGTTACATTTGATTGATAAGCTGTTTCATTTCAGTTCAGTCTCCACTCTTGCCACACTTCTGCTTCTCTTTAACTCACTTTCTCACAAATCAACCCGGAAACTAGCTTCACTAAGGGGCACACAAGGGAAATAAAACTGTAAACTACGCTACAGCTTTCAGTTTCAAAGTGTCTAGACTTTTCCGGTCAGCCTAGAGGGGGGAGGACAGCTGACGCACTGAAATGACGGGCAGGGACTTACTGTGCCACGGTTTCAATTGGGACGCAGAAGACCGGCGGCTGTTGAATTGTGGAGCTGGGTGGGGAGAGAGGGTGTGGAGAGTATTTCAGGGAGAGAGTAAGCTCCACCTGGCCCAGCTGTAGAGTCTGTTTTTTCCATCGCTTATTCAGAGTTTTAGACTCCAACTGATGAACACAGAAAAAAAAAAGTAAACATCCATTTGGCACAGAAATGTTAGGATCATTAGTTTAAAAAAAAACTAAAAAAAAACCTGTCTGGTGAAATAATTACCCTGGGGCATTTTCACCCATAACCTCAACCTCTGCTCTGGTAATACAGGCATGTGATATAATAAACTATATTTATGTAGCAAGTTGCAGAAAAGAAAGCAATAAAATGTTTAATAAAAGGTAAATGTGAAACAGCATTCAGAGAAGAAGACTGGCAGTGCAACGAGATTAAAAGAGAGGAGCGAAGAAAATTGCAAATCTAAAAATTAATTAAATTAGATGCAAATAAACAACAATTAAAAATGAGCAGTGGGAAGAGATAATTTTAAAAAAGGACAATGCAGAAATAACTCAAAGTGGAGGCACAGAAAAGGCCTTCTTATAAAAATATGCCTTTAAAAGAGATGTGATGGACCTCATCAGGCATGTTTCACCTTTCTAGACATTACCCACCAGAGGTGTTCAATGCAGTCGAACTGGACATTAAAAATTCTTTAACCTGTTAGCTTCCTGGTTCAAAATGTGATGCCTTATTGCCCCAGCATTAGACTAGAGCAGGTAAGCCACAAAAAATTGGGCGTCATGCGTCTTTTCTCCTGCCCTCTCTACCCAGGCATTACCCTGGGTCATTGCATTTTTTCCCACAATTTAAAAACATGTCTCATGCCAACCAAAGGTCAAGTTCAGACAATGTACAGAGTTCTGTTGATTAACATGATGCCCAAGACGGTGTGACACGCCTTCTGCTGTCACAGGGAAGTCCTGGCCTTCTCTTCCTAATAATTGGCTGATGTGGGAGGGTCATCACCTCACCTGGGCCTTCACGGCTATAAAAGCTGGCCCAAAAGAACTGCTTACCCTCTCTCTCTCTCTCCCACTTAATGGAGAATTTAGAGTTTACTGGAGACCCAGGCAAAACTTCACAGGGGGCCCCTCCAAATTCAAGTGTCTCGCCCCCACAGTGAATGTTATTTAAGCATTTTATTATCTCACATTAATTTAATTGCTCCAAAAAAAGAAAATGCTGCCTTGCTTTTTTTTTCTCTTCCTCTTTTTACTTCTTCTTTGTTTTTCCACTCCCAGAAGGATACCTAATCATTTCCATTCAGTGGCTTCCACCACTTATAATGGGAGTGAGTGCAGACCCCATAAGGAGGACAGGTCTCTCCCACTGTCATTGCAAACTTTGCACATTGCCACTGCTGTAGTTTAAAGTAGTTTAAAGTTTGCACCTGAGGTGGCATTTGCTGCAGGCACTGCTTCTAAAGAATGGCTGTAGCTCAGGGGTTAAAGAAGGTCATCTATTAATCAGAAGGTCCATTCTTCAACGCATCCGTTGGAGTATGAATGTTAGAAAGCACTTAAGCATAGAAAGAAGTGCTCATATGAATGAGTGCTCAGAGGAGAAAAGCATTATACAAGAGCCAGTCCATTTACTCCACCTGGTGTCAGCCCACTTTGATATTTGTATCTTGGTAATTTGATGTTTTAAAAAAAAAAGATCTTTTATTCAAATTAACCTCTTGTATGAACTTGTCATCTTGTCACCAACTTTGAGCCAGTTCATGACAAATGGCCACAACATGCCAAACACCAAAAGTACTGGAGGCTGTACTCAAAAAGCAACTCAGCTAATCATTTAGAAAACTACAAGCTTAATTAGTCATCAACACTGACTCAGACTCTGTTCTTGCTAATTGGTTTAAATATTCTGGACAAGTCCCCATTTATCATGAACATCATGAAACACTACACTATAACACTACTGTTTAAAGGCTAATTAACACTATGGAGCCCTGCTCTAAAAAAATGACATTCTCTGTTAATCTGGATTTAAGAAATAAGTGTTTAAAGTTAAAGTTTTTAACTTTATTGGGAAAATGCAGCTATTAACTGCAATGTTCGAGTTTGTGGAGCAGTTTATAAATGAGGACTGACTGCCCCTTTTGTTCAGTGCTGCTGGTAACACTGTAGCTTTATGAAAACTTAGTGTATTCACAAAGATAAAGCTGAAGTTCTTCATTATCTTCATACCTTTACAGTAGTTTTTCCCAGAATAGTATCACTCTGTTCATCTGACTGACTCACACATAACACCCTCAAGTTCTGTGCCCCGTCCACCTGAAAGGACAGCTCCTGTTTGAAATTAAGAAAAGATGTTAACACTGACCACAGACTTTAACTTCCTCAAGCTGCAACCGGATAATTTGTGTCTTAGACTAAGCCTTTCAGTCCGGCCTACTGGTTGGATTTAGTGTAGATTTCACTGCCACTGATAATGTTTAAAGCATGGCATTGTCAGAAAAAAGTGCAGACTTTTGTAATCCTCTGAGCTCAAGCCTGACATTATGTCGGATGCTGTCTAGACATGAAGAAGTCATTTGCTTCCCTGAACTTTGAACTGGTTGACAGTAGGACTTTTACTCATATGTGCTGATGTTGCTTATTTCCTTTAGATTAATCTTAATTAATTCCAGATGAAAGAAAAATATCACATTTTGTATTTCAAAGAGCTTGAGGCCAACCTGGTCCCAGTGTGGGTTTAGGCTGAGGACTGAAGAGTGTGTCTGGGTCTGTTGATCGTAAAACCTGTAGCCATCCACCTCTGCACAAACGTACACACCTGAATGAGGAAGAGAGAATCATTAATGACCCTTTAGTTTATGGTTTTGAATAGAGGATAGGCCCACCACTAAAAAGCCCAACCTCTCATGACATTTAAAAAATTGCCAAATATTAAGAAGCATACATGCTGGTTGCTGTAGACCAACAGCAGAATCAATGGCCACACTCAAAGTCCCACATAACAACTCCTTGTGCAGTCCTGGTGAAAGAGACAGAGACAAATCTCAGTCGAGTTAATCATGCTGAATAAAAGTGTAACAGTAATACAGGACAGGCATGAAGGAAGTTGCACTAAAAAGGGTTGTGGGTGTCCTGTAAAGATCAAAACAAGAACCTCACACAGTGTATTGCATTTCAGTCACAGATGTGATTCTATGGTGAGAAAAAGTGAGCCTGAGGTGTGTCCTTACCAGCATAAATGCTATGTAGTGGCGGCTGCTGCGTCATTCTCAGTTTCACACACGAACTGGTCAGCGTGAGCAGGTCTGGAGGGACAGTTTCTATGTCTGGCAAACACAACACAAGGCAAATACAAGCACCAATCAGCTTACATAAAGGCAGCATTCATGCAACGAAGAATAACTCATTCGTCTGAACCTCCAGTGAGAGAAACTTGTTATTAAAGCTCCAAAAAAAAAAGAAACCTATCTAAAACAAGCCTTTCTCTTCTTGACAGCTGTATGGGAGGTGGCATTTTGTCTAATTCCCTTGTTTAAAATTGTCTTTATAATTAAAGTTATGCATTATTAGGGGTGTAGCCTCACTGATGTTATATCAAACACAGGCTGCATAGCTGCTTAGTTGCTGTCATTGCAGCTAATTTGAGTCACTGCATTAGACAGTTTAATATAGGTTTCTATCTAAGTGTATACACAAGTTAAATTGCAGTTTTCATGACATACAACTGACCACAAGGACTTATCAGTGCTTGGAAAGCTACAAATGGATTAGCAGAGTAACAGTAATTATGCTCCAGAGTGGTCAAAAGCTGTGTACTCACTAGCTGTGGTGAGTTTGTGGATGGCTTCTCTCCATTCTTCTAGTTCATAGAGCGAGGAGAAGAGGAGAGTGTGACTCTGTGGTGAGACAAACAGATCATTGTGTAATCTTATTTTGGACTCGACTGATCTCAACTTAGCACAAAAAGTAGGGAAAATTTGTGTTTGGTGGATTTTTTTCTTTGTTGTAACAATGCTTCTTGGCAATAAATCTTATACTGTTGGAAAGCCTGTTTGTTTCCCCTTAAAAGGAGCCACATTTGTAAAGAAAATGCATTTGTGGGTTTAGCAGAGTTGAGTATGTGGGCTGTGTCCATGAAAATCTTCTCTGCCAGTGCCAAAGAGCTTATTCTGCTTGTTTAGAGCATCTGGTGCTCCAGGTGCTGACAGCCAGGCCGGTCATCTTTGGAGGCAATGCAGTGAGATATTGAGATGAGATTCTGCAACCAGTGGCAATCCCATATCTCCACAGTCTGGGACCGAACGCTAGCCTCCAAGACAACAATGCTCAGCCCCACAGAGCGGAATTTAGCAGAGACGACCTCCAGAATTTGACAGTGGAGAGGATGGAATGGGCTGCCTGCAGTCCTGACCTCAACTCCAGTGAACATTTGTGGGATTAGCTTGGGCACGCTGTTCATTCCAGAGTGACCAACACAACCACACTGGCTGACTTGCAACAGAGAAGATTTGGCAAGTTTTTCATGGGCACAACCCACATACTCAACTCTGCTGCTGTCTTTCCAATGATACGAGATTTATCCAATCCAATTCTTTTTTATAAAGCACTTTAAATCACCCACAGGGGCCGAAGTGCTCTTCAGTAGAACAATAAAATACATAAAATACAACCCAATAAATACATAAAATACCTAAGAGATACATAATATATATAAAATACACAAAACATTTAAACACAGCTCAGAGTCTCAGCATCTTACTTGGTGTTAAAAGCAAAGAAAAGAGGCGAGTTTTTAAAAATGATTTAAAATGAGTGAGTGATGAGGCCTGTCTAACATGCAGTGGCAGATCATTCCACAGATTTGGTGTAGCCACAGCAAAAGCCCGGTCCCTTCTGAGCTTAAGCCTACTTTTAACCACTGTCAGGAGCAGCTGATCTACTGGCCTGAGAGACTGGGTGGGAGTGTAGCAGCACAGAGAGGTAAGGTGAGGCAAGTCCATTTAGAGATTTAATAGCAAATAAAAGAAATTTAAAAAAGGATCCTAAAATGAACGGGCAGCCAGTAGAGTAAAACTAAAACAGTTGAAACGTGCTCATGTTTGCAGGCACCAGTTAAAAGACACAGTGGCATTCTGCACCAGCTGTAGCTGAGCAATAGAGGACCCGCTAAGCCCCATATAAAGTGCATTAACGTAATCCAGCCAAGTGGTAACAAAGAGAACTGGCTTTATTTTGACCAGCTGACTCAGGTGTAAAAAGCTCGCCTTGACTAAACCCTTGATGTGACTATCAAGCTTCAGGTCAGATCTGTTTTAACACCTACGTTTGTGATTGTTGGCTTGAGATACTGTACCAGCGAACCCAGATCTACCAAAGGGTGTCACCTATGTTTTTCTCTCATTTAAATTTAGGAAGTTTAGAGTCATCCAGGCCTTAATCTTATATAGGAACTTAATTGATGGCTCCACTGAGTAGGGGTCCTTCATTTTGAGACGCACATATATCTGGCTATCATCTGCATAGCAGTGGAAAGAAGTTCCATGTTTTCTAAATGAGAAAAGAAGTGGACTTAGAACCGAGTCCTGTGGGATCCCAAACACAAGTGGAGGACACAACATCACAAATTCTGACTCAGAACATCAAATATGACTGAAACATCTCAGTGCTGTGTCTCCTATTCCCACCCACTACTCCAGTTGAGAGATAAAGATTTTATGGTCCATTGTGTCAAAAGCAGCAGTGTCACAACAAAGAAATAAGCAGCCAAACACAAATTGCCTTTCTGTGTGTGTGTATTTGTGTACCTTGCCGCTGGGGCTGTGCAGCTCCAGTCTGTAAGCAGTAGAGTGTGTGAGCAGCATCAGCTCCATTTGTTCCAATTTCTTCCTGCTACGAGTTTCCAGGCCCCTGGATGCTTTCTTCACACAGAGAAATGTGGTAACAGTTCACAAGAAATTACACTGTTATTATACACTGTTACACATTGTTTTTGTTATTTTATTTGTTATTTGAATGTAATTAACAGGATCAGGATTAGTCAATACTAGCAGTAGTGACAGTGCATCTGATGATGCAATATCATTTCCTATTATTGGTTTGTTAAATACATATTTCTCTGTTTCAAAAGCCAAACACACGGTGTTCAGCTGGGTGGACATGTTTGTGACTCCATGAAAAATAGGTTAATAAACATAATTTCAACTGCAGTGTGTTTTTTTTTTCATGTCTAAAGAGGAAGAATCTGAGGGAAAAAATCTTGACTGAGGTTCTCATAATTCATGCATGAAAAAGTTAAAAATATTTATAATTTTTTTCTTCTTTTCTTTAAAACTGGAAGTTGCTCTATTGTATCTACTGGTAAGTATTTTTAGGTAGTAAAAAAAAAGTCAGGCTATATTATGAAGTGCTGGCAGTAGTGTTTATATTTCAGTCATCTGGTTACGCTCTCACTTTCTGCGTCATAAACACACCGAATTTTGTCGTAGCTGCTGTAGTAGCTGCTGATGTAGGAGATACAGCTTTGATCTGATGTTGTGTAAGCGGACATTGGTGTCAGGCGGTCGTTCCTTGTCTGCAACCCAGCGAAGCCTTAGACCAGCGAGGGGCAGATACCAGCAGAACCTGTACTGATCCTGCTTCCTGGGAGAAACACAGCATGCACGGGCAATGTGAGACTTTTATTTTTATGAGTCCTGTTGTGAGATTTTTTTTAAATGAGAACTCAGCAAATGCATATTGCATCTGCAGGTTTTTACAGCTAGAATGTTGTTGTAGAAAATGTTGACCACATTTCCCACATGCCTAGCCTTGTGCACTCTTGTGCTGAGCTCACCCTCTATTTGCATGTTTAAATCTTGTGCACAGCAGGAGGTCGGTGTAAAGGAAGAGGTGACGCAGGCTTCGTTCACCCTCACTCACATCCACCACAAAGCCATCACGCATTAGCTGGCGTCTCTGGGAAAATACACATAGACAAAGTTGTATTAGAGGTGCAGTCATTTTTTTGCAAAATATTTAATTCAGTTTTTACATTTTCTGAAAAACCTGAAAAAAAATGACTCAGGCTGTTATTTTTGGAGGGTAATGATAATCAGCAGGGCATACATGCAATGTAACATCTCTACATATTCATTTAAAGGGATCTGGTTTATGACAAATCTCACCATGCCACGACTTAATGTGACCTCCCGTTTACTTTGTGAACTCTCGTTGACACCAGACAGGAAGCTGCGAGACAATCTCAGAGCTTCCTGTAAAGCTGTGTAATCTTTATGCTCCGTAGGTGTCGTCTTCAGGAGGTCCTACAAGATCACAGAGGTTGGCAGATCAGAAGATAACCAAGACAAAGCACCTGCTCCAGGAAAACCATACGAATCTCTTCATCAAAACTGATGCAATGAATAATCACTGAAGCAGAAGACAGATTAAAATAAGACCCCCCCCCCCAAAAAAACAAAAAAACAAAAATAAACTAAGAAGAAGAGGGTTTAATAAAATTGTCAATAGCTTACCTGCAGCACTAGTGTGGTTTTTGTAACTCTGTCCAAAGGTTTGTAGAGAAGAGCTATAAAGACAAAGAGAGGTGTTAGACAGACAAAGGCACACAAATATGTATTTTTTATAAAAAAAAAAAATCCCCAAATCACAGTTGTACCTTCAAGTGTGTACGTAGTACGAGCTTTGTCTGTGCCGTTGTTGGACATCATGCTCTGAAAAAGCAGCAGCAGATAAAGTAACAGTGATACAGCTGAATAGACTCACTGCGTTCTCGTGTTAATGCAGAGTTTGTAGTACCTCAGCCAGAGTTCGGAAGCGAGGGTCTGAGTTTGTGCACTTCCTAACCACTTCCACAGCTTTCTCGTAGTTTTCAATGAAGCCACCATACAGCCCAATCTGGCTCACCTGCAAAGGTAACACACACTGGATGGATATCCAAAGCCTGACCTTGATGTACATACAGCCTGGTGACACTCTCAAACTACATCTGTGACAGTTCAGGCTGTTTATTGCACCTCTAAAATTGCCTGCTATGTGAAAACTTTAACCCAGCCTAATGTTATCCTTCCTTTTGTCAGTGTGATCCTAAAGGGGTGATTTTTCAAGAACCGCTTTAGCCTGTAGAGATATAGTCCTTCACAGCAGATCTGAGTCACAAGACAAACCCGAGTCTTACATACGACAAACAAAGGCTTTTTTTCACAGTCATATAATGACAGCAAACCTAAAGCTGAAACAGCCATTAGTTTAGGCACAGGGACATCCGCAGGTTCACCCGGCGCACGGGCAGCCAAGTGCTGATGTCATCACTTTGCTACCCATGTCCCCCCTCTCTGCACACAGCAGACGGTGACGGTGTACAGTTTCTCTAGTTGTTGTGCTAATGTTTCTTTGTTCCAACATTCGTTCCACATGACGTTTCTCCCAGGCTGTTTGCACCCCACCTGTCCCACTTATTTCACCTTTGGTTACTTTTTTAATTTGAAGGGGGGGTTTTCTCTCTTGTCTTGCTGTGGTTTTACTTTCTGCTTTTGTTCCTTTCATTATTACCTTTACTTTTCATTATTGTCACCTGTGTTTGATTGTTTCCTCGTGTGTCTAACTCCCACATGTGCCTAACCTCCAATCACCCACCTGTGCCTCTGTCTGTGTTTGTGTGTGTGTATATTACAGTGCAGTATATAGTCCTACTGCATCTCCCCCTATGTATTTATCAGTTTGTCATAAAGACATTTTTTATTCTTTGCACACCTCTGTCCTGCATTGGCATCATCTCACTACCATTCTTTGCCAACTATGTCCAAATTTAGAATCACCAGTAAGCATAATGATGTTTTTAGACTGCAAGGCAACAAGTCCTAATCACTGAACCACTGTGCTACTGTACTTTAAAAGTGCAAACAGGCATGTTCTGTAATTTTAAATACAAACTGATGGCCTGCTAGGGTACATCCCACTTCTTGCCCTCTGCAAGATAAGGAGGGTATGGCTAATAGATAAAAAAAATTGGCTCTACTGCATTAAGCTTTGTTGTTTCTATTCTGCCAAATGTTTCTAATATTGCTGTCTACGTTCATGCAGAGAAACATGCACATTTGGTCAATTGAGATGTATTAACAGCAGACCAAGTTGAGATAAAGTATTCATGTGACTGTGCAGGAAGCCGTGCTCGTCTTAGATGTGTTGCTGATTTCAGTCAGCTGATAAAATATATGTGGCTAAATCTTCCTTTTTCTGATCAATACAAAGCCTGTGTACATACAGTCCACAGTTCACCTAATACTTGCTCGGTGTACAGTGGAGCTTTTTTTTAAAAAAAACAAAAAACTGCCTGCTGTGTCTTAAAACACCATTAACAAGAGCCGTTGTGGCTGAGAAAACGCCCTCAGTTACACTGAGGTTAGGACTGCTGCCTCACAGGAAGAAGGTTCCTCCTTCAAACCCTCTGGTTAGATGAGAGCTGGTTCTCACTGTCCATGTGTGGGTTTTCCCCAGCTTCCTCCAACAATCTAAAGACATGCATGTTACGTTAACTGATGATTTTTAAAAAAGGAGAAAGGAGAATAACTGCTGAACCGTTAGGGAACCATTCTTTGCCTTTGTGGATTTCCACAATTGAAGCACCACATACGATACAAATGGCAAACTCACCATTTTCAGGAACAGGTCCCCAACCACAAGCTCAAAGTCTCTGCAACTTATTCCTGCCTCCTCACCAGGGCCGATCTCAGTCTGGCAGTGAGTGCTCAAACACACCTTCAGGCCTGAGTAAAAAGTTTGGTGCATGTCTCTGAGCTCAGGCACCTGGTAGAAAACGGTCTGGACCTGCTGACTGGACAGAACTGGTTGGGAGGTCCCAGCTGAGGCCCGTAGGGCCTTCATGGGCTAGAGAACAAAATAAAAAAAACAACAAAAAAACAAAAACAAAGTAACTGTGTTAAATAGCAACCGGTCTGGTGAGAAAGGGGAACAATGTGTGAGCAGAAAAGAGAAACAGGCTGTGGTGAAGTGAGAGGGACATGAATGTGTGAAATGTGCAGTTCACATGTGCTAAATCCGCAAAGCATCATCACCTCATTACCTTTGGCAAATGCATGTAAACTGTCACTATAACAGCAAGAGCATACATTATGTTACATTTAATCACTCACTTAGTGGTAAGAGCATGGTGCCCATAAATTGCACAAAATGCTGCAGTCATAATAAACTCACATCTTTGTCTTTTGTTAAATGAGTCAAAAACTGCAGGAATGGGGAAATGAGTGTGTCTGTTGTTATTAATAGCACTGAAAAGAGAAAGAAGAAATGGATCCAGGCACTTGGTATTGCACCATCATATCCTGACTTGATTTAGTTTAACCGCACTCACTGGACTGACCAATACTCAGAACTATGGGAAAGTCCAAGGAACGCAGTGAAGATCTAAGAAGGGGAAACGCAGATTTACACAAGTTGAGAAGGTCTCTTGGGGCCATTTCTAAACAACTGCAGATTCCAGGACCATCAGTTCAAACAACTGTTTGCAAGTACAAGTTATTGGGATGTGTCAAAACGAATAAATGAATGTCACCCTCAGATGAGAGGATAGTGGTTAGGATGTTCAGGAACAACCCAGGAACCACCAAGGCTCAATTTTGCCATGAACTGGAAACTGCTGGAACACCAGTGCCACTGTCCACAGTGAAGCTAGTTTTCTATTGCTGTGGACGGAGAGGGTGCTGACCCAGAAAGAAGCCCCTGCTCCAAAATCAACACCTTCAAGCTCAACTGAAATATGCAGCTGCCCACATGGACAAACCAAATGAAACAGATGAGACAGAGACTGAGCTATTTGGCCGCAATGACAAGAGATATGTTTGGAGGAGCAAAGGTGAAACTTTCAAACCTAAGAACACTGTACCAGCTTTCAATCATGGTGGTGGTAGCATCATGCTGTGTTTTGCTGCCAGTGGTACTGGTACGTTGCACAAGTGGATTGAATAATAAAGAAGAAGGACTACCTCCAAATTCTTCATCTTCACCTTAAATTAACAGTTAGATGATTGAAACTTAGACACAATTGGGTGTTCCAACAGCCAAACACACATCAAAACTGGTTTTGGAATGGACAAAGCAGACTAACATTAAGCCTCTGGAATGGCCTTCTCAAAGACTCGACCTCAACCCTACTGAAAATCTGTGGACTATGCTTAAAAGCCATGTCTGTGCTAGAAAACTGACCAATTTAATGAACTCTACCAATTCTGCCAAGAGGAGTGATCAAATATCCAGCCAGAAATATGCCAGAAACTTGTTGATGGATACAAAAAGCAGGTGCAACTAACTTAGGGACATTTAACCAAAGATGTATGCCGTACAACATTTCCACCATGAAAAACAGTTCCAAGAAATCATTACAAGCCCCAAATTAATATGACATTCATGCCCATGATGTGTGCGTGGCAACTTCTGACCACAACTGTACTTCAGTTTCCAAAAGAAAACAAGTACTGAGACACCAACGACAGTTTAAAAACGTCCAAATTCTTTCAGCATCTATAAAATTTTCAGTGTGGCAGGGTGTTACAATAAAGTGCAATGCCCACACCTTTATGGACAGGAGGATTTGCAAAGTTTACCAGGGTTAGATGTTTGCATTAAATTTCTTGCTCCCTCTCCTCACAAATAATATCTCAAAGGCAAACAGAACAAACTCGTACAGTTGTAACTTGTTAATTAGAGACTGAATGTGGATTTAGGTCATTTTCTCTTAACAGCCACATAAAGCCAAGCTAACCTGTTCACACCTTGAGCTTCATATTGACTGTATGCATGAGAGTGGTTTCTATGGTTATAGAAAAAAAGGGGAACCCTCTTCCATAAAGGAGAACAATCTAACAACCACAGCGACGAAGGAAGCTGAAAAATCAAGATTGTTGCATGTGAGTACAGGACTTAATGCTGTGTAGCATGATAAAAAGAAAAAAAACACATAGCTTCAATATGTTCATATAAACTAAGGAAGAACTGACTCACATTAAACCACTATAGTAAGCGTGGCTACAGCTGAAGAAAAAAGCAGAAGTGAAATAATAACACTTTTTTTGTTATTTTGTCATATTATTTAGTCCAGTGAACAAGCGATGGACCGCCTGCCTCTAAATACCAAGAACAGAGACCTATATATAAGAACAGAGAAATGCAAATTTATAGTGTGTGTGTGTGTGTGTGTGTGTGTGTGTGTGTGTGTGTGTGTGTGTGTGTGTGTGTGTGTGTGTGTGTGTGTGTGTGTGTGTGTGTGTAAAGGTTACCATCAGCAGGGTGTCGAGCTCTCTGAGGTAAACCTCCTCACTCTCCAGGATGCCTTTCAGCACCGTGAGCCTCCTCTCCAACATTTCCTCTTTGCTGCACATTGTCTGGATCACAGGAGTTCAGAATATGAAAATACATCACAGCCCCCCCCCTCAGAGTCAAGGTTAATGTCAAAGAGTTTACTCAATTTGTGATGCTGACATCTGGACAAGGCCACAGTTATCATCACTGTAAGACTTTCCCATTGAATCAAGTTAGAAATCACAGTTAAAAGGTATAAGATAAGTGATGAAGTTGCAGCCTGATTCAATACTTGTTCTTTTTGCACAAACCCCAAATAGGTTGTTGGAATTTTGTGAGTTTATATATTTGTTTGTTTTTTAAACATTAGACCTCCCAGGGATGTGACTGTCCCCCAAGAATAAGTTACATAAATATGGGAAGCATGTGAAAAGTCCCAATACCAACATGATAAAAAGAAGCAGCATTTTCTGAAATATGCAGAAAATTTGGGATGATAACCCTGAGTGAACTGTAATTACTGTACTGAACTCCATTTGTCTGATATCTGGTTTTAAACCTGGCATGACACTTCGGCCATCGATCCTCCTCCATTTTCCTCCTGGCATCAGTAAAATAAAAGTACAGCAAAAGTAAATGCCCTTGGGACAGCAAGAAAGCACAGGGGGGCTGCAGAGTGACACAAACTCACAGGGGTGTCAGGGAAGTCTACACTCTCAGTGTTCAGCGGGGAGAGAAAACAGGACACTGCCTCCTCCGGGAAAACATCCTCCTCCAACATGTCAGGTTCTTCGACCACTGCAACAGACACACAGGCGCTAAGCTCGCATGTTCAGTATGAGGGAGCAAAGCTGAAAAAGTTCTCACATCTGCTTCTGTTTCGGTCTTTAAAAAAGACTTGGTAGCAGAGGTCATTGTGCTTTTTTTTTTTTTTTTTTTTCTCTCTCTCTCAGCAAACAAAACAAATAAATGATTGCAAGATTCAGGTTAAATGTACTCTCACCTGCAATGTGTTGTGACTCCAGATATTGCACAGACTCCTGGTAGACATCCATAGCTGAAAAACAAGTCCTCTCCTCTCTGCGCAGGTTGAAAGTCGGAGTGCGCAGCATGTGAACGCACTCAGCTGGCAATAGAAAACTTCCTCTTTCAGTTAACGGCGCACAAAAGGGGAATGTAAAGAGCTGAGCATGACTTCCTGTCTCTGTGAAAACACTAATGAGAAGAGGCACCTGACCTTTTAATACATTCCTACAGTTGCACGTTACTTCCCGTCAGTGGGTCGATTTCAACATAATGCTTTTACTTTTTAAAAAAAAACGATGCTGATGTAGAGGAGAGGGAGGTAAGATGAGCCAGCAGGTAGGTTGACCACCCGCATCAGTGCAACCAAACATCTATTTTTGTCATTTTGACCCTTTTCTTTTTTTTTTTTTTCAGCTGTGGAAGGAAAGACCGCAGGGGTGATTTAAAGATATTTTTTGCCTGTCAAGGCGTTTCTCGACATCAGAGGCAGTTGTCAGTTGCACATTCAGAACTATTACAAACTTGCACCGCATGTGCTGATCAAGTGTCAGCGTGTAAAAACACGTGACTGCAGCAGCAAAAGCGTTAAAAGTGTTAGCAAAAGTCTAGCTCTGCAGACACCATTTCAGAAGAAGTCTAAACCAAAAGGCCAGGTGCAAGTTCAGCTGGTGGTTCATCTTATTCTGAAACCTTAGAATAAAATGAGGTTTGATGTATTATAACAATCTATAAAGGACATTATGTTTAATATTTCAGATGAAACATAAAAGGGCAGCATAATGCAACAATGGGTAGCAGTGTTACCTCGTGACAAGAAAGCCCTGGGTTCAAATGCTTTCTGTGTGGAGTTTGCATGCTCTCCCTGGTTTCCTCCCACAGTAAAGGTTAGGTTCATTTTACCTCGTATTTAACTGTATTTGTGAGGAACACTGTATCTGATGATGAGAGTTGAACTAACCATAATAATAATATTAATAATAATAATAATAATACTTTATTATAACATCCAATGCTAGTGACTATTAAAGTCCCAAATTTTATCAAGCTTCAGCCACATCATGACAGCAAGGCTGATTGAGCAGAAGTCTTTTTGATTAAAAAAAAATTTAAAAATCTAATAGTGAGCTGCTGATTTACTGCAGGTAAGTAAGTCAGAGAGCATCCTTTCAGGCAGACATTAAAGCTCTACAAAATCCCTGCATAGGACAACTTCTCTGCCAGTTCTGCTCATATGTCATTTCCTGTATTGTGTGCTTATACTGGCATCCTCACCTCAGGATGTCAGTTTTATTTAAAAAACTTTAGTGAACCACATGTTTGACACCCAAGCCCAGATGTAGATTGTTTTTGGTGTGGTTTTAAGGTGGCTGAGTCAGGTCGGTGACAGCGTGAGGCCTCTTCTCGCTTCACTGATGGGTATTTTGACTTCAGCCCTCAGTTGTCCCTAGTTGTGGACAGATTCTCCATTTAGTCATGTGTGATATATCATATAATTCTCTGACTCGGAGGGTTCGGCTGTGCTTGCTGACTGTCAGCCTCCAAACAAACCGAGAAGCAGGAGCGATTGCTGCCTGATGGTCGAATGCAAAGACGCACAGCGCTGTAACTGCAAGTATCATTCACTGGGTGTGAGGGGAACATTTTTATTTTAGTTTAAACAGAGCTGTTGATTCTTCTGTTTCAGTCTTTACTTTGAAGCTTGTCTCACCCAGTGTCTACACTGCTATCGTGGTCATTCTCACTTTAGTCATTGATCTGAAAGCTGCAAAAGTGCAAAAGGAAGAAGGTGGCATGTCGGGTGTGAAGTAAGATGAGCGTGTTAAATATGTTCCTACATGAAACAAATGAAGTCTAGTTTCCAAGAGATAAAGTGCTGAATAGAAAAGTACACAATAAATGCTCTGATCAGTTTCTTGACAAATTAAAAATTCAGTTCAATTCAATTCAAATTTTATTTATGGGACAAAAGACACTCTGTGGAAGAGAGCCAGAGATGAATAATAACTAATGATTAAATGCAGAGTGGACTATAAACAGAATGAAAAGAGATGAGCGAAAGAGAAACACTCAGTGCATCATGGGAACCCCCCCCCCCCCCAGCTGCCTAGGCCTATTGCAGCATAACTAAGGAGTGGTTCAGGGTCACATGATCCAGCCCCAACTATAAACTTTATCAAAAAGGAAAGTTTTAAGCCTAATCTTAAACATAGAGAGGGTGTCTGTCTCCTGAATCCAAACTGGGAGCTGGTTCCACAGAAGAGGGGCCTGAAAGCTGAAGGCTCTGCCTCCCATTCTACTCTTAAGTATCCTAGGAACCACATATATTTAAATATATAATAGTTTCATTTTTTTTACTCTCTGTTTAATCAGCACTACTGTAGTGAAGTAGAGGAATCCTGATAAAGTCTGAGAGTTTGTTTCTGTCTGAGCAGAAACAGGATTTGAATGTTGAGTATAGACTGCACTGTGTAGCAAATGTATGTATGGTTTGCGCTTCAGACTCAGCTCGACAGTTACATCTAGTGGCTTGACAAATTTACTGCAACTTTAAAATAAATAAATAAATAAATAACATCTGTGATTCTATTTCACGGCTGCAGCAATGGTATGAATGATTTCTAATTTAAACATTTTCTGCCACCCCAATAAAGTCATAACTGTACATTTGGACCACCAAAATGAGTGGTGCATAGTTTTATTAGTTACATTCAAGGCAGATATTTTCTACAAGTCATATCTCCAAAACAATACAGATGAATAAATATCAGCACAGCCTACAGAGAAAAAATTCAGTTTGACTTTGGTGTGAACTGTAACTACTATTACTGCTGCTATTTAATTTTATTAGGAAACTTCACACACAATACACACGACATACATCTGCACGACATACATATCAATCCCTACCCCACACTCAGCAGTCGATGTAACATGTTCATCACCCTCAGCGTGTTTCTACAACCTCGCCACAAAAAATACAAAATGAGAGGAAAAAAGAAAAATCTACGTTGACAAAAGTATTCACTCGTCTGCCTTCATACATATATGAACTTGAGTGACATCCCATTCTAAATCCATAGGGTTTAATATGATGTCAGCCCACCCTTTGCAGATATAACAGCTTCAACTCTTCTGGGGAAACTTTAGGTTTAGGAGTGTGTTTATGGGAATTTTTGACCCTTCTTCCAGAAGCACATTTGTGAGGTCTGAAGCCTATCCCAGCTGTCATAGGGTGAGAGGCAGGGTGCACCCTGTACAGGTCACCAGCCTGTCGCAGGGCTGACACAGAGAGACAGACAACCATTCACACTCACACTTATGGACAATTTAGAATGACCAATTAACCTAACCCACTGACAGCATGCACTCTGAAGGCTAAAGTCTTCAAATTCTGCTTCGGCACAAACAGGAACCAACTCTCAAACTTCAGCAGGATTCTCACCCTGACGCTGCTTAACCAGAGATTTGTTATGGAATATGAACTACTCATTATTGATTAGAGAAATTATGTCCTGCCTTTTCATGCAGCCCTTAACCCCTGTGACTTTAGCTCAGGAATCCTCAAATCCAGGCCTCGAGGGCCGGTGTCCTGCAAGCTTTTGGATGCGTCCCTGATCCAACACACCTGAATCAAATAGCTGAATTATCTCCCCCAGAGGTGGGAAGTAACGAAGTACAAATACTTTGTTACTGTACTTAAGTAGATTTTTTAGGTATCTGTACTTTAATTGAGTATTTATTTTTCTGAGTACTTTTTACTTTTACTCCCTACATTTTTACACAAGTATCTGTACTTTCTACTTCTTTTTCAAACACACTCGTTACTTTTTAACACGTCAGAGAGAAGTTTGCACTTCCGGTCATTGTGCCGTCAAACATCAAACGATCTGAGCCTAAACGGAGGAATAATAACAGATAAGAGAGAATCGTACTGCGTATCCTCCATCCCCGGGGCTTATCGGGTAAAAAGGGATTAAATACGCAAACCCATATAATTTATGTCTCATTTATAGAGCTATAATCAGGGGTCACAGCGGGCCGGACCGAGTCTGTAAGTTGTGCTCGCGGGACATAAACAGCTTAGCTAGCGCTACTGAAGAGGAGCGAACATAAAGGGAGTAACGTGTGGCAGGTAAATGCAACATTTCTAAATGCTCAACAAATATCAGCAAACACACAAAGTGTGTGCAGTTTGTGACACAGTGTGTCTACTAGCTAAAAGAAGAGCTGCTGTATTTCAGGGAGAGAAAAGAGAGAAGTTCACTCAGAGATGGAGAAAGAGGAAGAAGAATTAAAAATGACTGGAAAACAAACTGAACTATGCTGACTTCAAAGATTGTATGAAAATACTGCAGTTTAGTGTGTAATAAACAGGTCAGTTTGCTGTACTGTATTTACAGTAAAGCTCTGTGTTGGTGCACAGAGGCTGTGTTCATGGTCAGAGTTACAGGTTACATCAGTGCAGCAGAGATGAGTTCGAATCAAAGCTGCTGATGCTGAGATTCATTCACTGAATCCAACATTTCTACAGCCTGTATGCTGTCAGTGTAGGGGATGGAGATCAGCTCAGATAGCTGTGAAATACTGGGTTACATCTTTGTGAGTTCACTTCATCCACACAGAGCAGTAAACCTCAGAGCAGCAGCAGCAGGTCAGCTGATCACAGCCTGCACACCAACATCATTTACTGCAGCTCACAATAGAAAGTTGTGATTCTTCTCCCCATGCAGATCCGCTACAGCTGATCTTAGGGTTCCTCCACCTTCTGAATCCCACTGTAACCCCTGAGTATCCTCATGTTTGTGTTTAGGTGGAGGCACAGTCACCCTCTACTATGGAGGACATGGAGAACAGAGCTGTGTTTAAATTAACTTTCACAGTTTGTGTCCTACATAACAGATTCAAGCTGAGTGCATTCATTAAAATTAACATTTAGATTGGAATAACATGTTTTCTCATTAATATTATTTATATTATTACAATAATATATAATGAGGTTCAGTTAGCTTTACAGAAAGATAGCAGGTAGAAACGTCCTCCAAAGAACTACTTTTACTCTTACTTTGAGTACATTTCAGAGCCTGTACTTTTTTACTTTTACTTAAGAAGTTGAACCAGTACTTTACTTTTACAAAAGTATTTTTTAACACTTAAGTAGAAGTACTTGTACTTCTACTTAATGTACAGAATCTCAGTACTTTTGCCATCCCTGACCTCCTCAGTATGCAGTCAAGTTCTCCAAAGTCCTGCTAATGACTTCTACATTTGACTGAGGTGTGTTGAAGCAGACGCATCTAAAAGCTGCAGGACACCGGGCCTCGAGGCCTCTGTTGCGTGTGTAATACTAAGCACAGAGAACCAGAAAGTGAGCATTGGCATAGCTGTTTTAATGAACGCTGCAACACGGCTAAAACCCATACAACAACGGGGCTGTACTTTCTTAGGTACGTCTTTTCCAAAATACCCCCAAGCCACCACGGGGTGGCACAGTTTACCCCATAACAGCCTCGCTTTAAAGATCCCTCCTTCAGCTGTTTTGTGTGGAAACACTTACGAGATGTCCCTACAAGTTTTCAGCAGGTGTGAAGTGAAGACACTGGTTGAGGCAAACTCCAAATAAAGACAGAAACAGTGAAAATGAACACAGTTCTTTATTAGATTTGTAAAAATGGGTGCTACAGAGTCATTTATTTTTGAAGACTTTCTCCTCTCGCCGCACGAATGAGCCGTCGAGTTAGAGCGCTGCTCATCTTTACGTTCAACCATCAGAGATTCATCTCAATGGTGACATTTCCTGTTTCTCCGTGTCTCTGAAGGCTGACAGCTTTCGAGCCCCACTGAATCCTCAGAGTCAGAGAAAGACGTGTGATACTGCGCATGACTGAGCCGAGAGTTTGTCCACAGGTATGGAAAACTCTCCGGCTCAGCCACAGGAGTGAAGTTACAATACTCACCAGCGGAGAGAGAACATGCCCCCCGCTGTAACCGACACGACTCCACCACCTTAAATTTGGGTTCAACATGGCCTCCGCACCCCACGGAGCAATCTGAACTGCGTTATCGGTTCTTTGAACGTTATCGGTCGCCATACGCGTGTGCACCGTTCCACCACTAACCTAATCGTGCCTGATACTTGTATTAGCTTTGGGCAGCAGCCGCGCTAAAAACAGCGTTTCTCCTCTAACGCTCAGTGCAATGGCTGCTCGGTGCAGCGTTACTTCTTGGACCCGGTTCCGGGGCTGCTTGGTGCGGCAGTCGCGCTAAAAGCAGCGTTTCAACTCGGACCCGCGCGAAAACCCGCGTTTCTCGTTGGATGCTCGGTGCAGTGTATGGAAATTTCAAGTTACGGATGGCGATTTTTTTTTTTTTTTTCAGTGGAGGAAACAAGCTTCCATACCGCGCTAAAAGCAGCGTTTCTCCACGTACACTCGGTGTGGTGACCGGGTTAAAAAACAGCGTTTCTCCTCGGAGTGGAGGCTGTTCGGCGCAGCGGCTGCGTTAAAACCCGTGTTTCTCGTCGGATGCTCGGTGCAGCGACCGAATTAAAAGCAAGGTTTCTCCCCGGACTCGGTTCGGGGGCTGCTTGGTGCGGCTGTCGCCGTAAAAGCAGTGTTTCTCCTCGTACAGTCGGTGTGGTGGCCCCGTTATAAAACGTTCCTCTTCGGAGCGGCGACCGCGCGAAAAGTAGCGTTTTTCCTTGCGCGCTCAGTCCTGCACCCAAGAATTAAACAGTGTTGCTCCTCTGAAGATCGCTGTCAAAAATGTGGCAAGAAACTCTCGACCCGAAAGGTCAGCGCGGCCAGAGTAGGAAACGCGGCTTGCTCTTAGAATCAGTGCTTCCACTGACCAACCAGCCCCTTCAGCGGTCGTCTTAGTGTGGCGGACATGACCGTCACAATCACGGTTATTTTGGGGGTCATAAAGTATTTCAGTCTTTTTTTTTTTTTTAAATAATCTACTGAAAATCAACACAGTTTAACAACACAGCAACATTTATACTTATTTGATACACTTTTATTGTAATATCCCAGCACACATTACAGGAAACTGTAACACCTCCCCCTTCTTCCAGTTCACTTTACAACTGTTAAGAAAACAAAAGACCGCAAGTCCAGTCACAACTATACTCTTGTTTTTTTATGTGTGTGTGTGTGTGTGTGTTGAGTTTCGTTTCTTTGAATAGCAGTATCATAACTGACAGAAGAAAACATCCAATCAGGCTGAAACACGTGTTTGACAAGTTTAGGATTATCAGCGGGCTGATGTGAAGGAAGTTCTTAACCAGAGAACGTTTTCTTCATATTACTAGAAGGCACAGACCCAGATGCAGCTCCTGTTGTGATTTAGGGTGGTTTCCCGGTCATATTTGGCTCTAATGTTACTGTGTTCATCTTCTTTAGACACTGTAGTCACATTCACATGACATTCACAAGTCACAAACACTGTCAGGACTGCAGGCTCCTGTGTGTTGATCAGATTTGGAGAAGCTACTTTAAATTTTACAGGATTGGACGAGCACATGAACAGGACCAGTGGTGGAATGTAACTACAAACACTTTAAGTGTGAAAGCTGTCTGAAGGCTTTTCCTCCAATCAGACCTTGCCAGTGTTGTGACCAACACACTTGTGCAACCTTTTAGGTGAAAATCTCTTCATGTGCTTACCTCAGTTTCTCTTGTGCCCTCTCCTAGTGTGTCCCACGGCTCGCTGGCAGATAAACTGTGCTCACTCTCCGTCTTTGTATCTGTGTCAGTCTGCATTTGGGATCACTTGTTCTTGATTGGATATGACGGGTTTGGATGTAAATATTGTATTTTGTCATTTATAAGTATTAGATAGTAAATTATATTTTGATGCAAAACCTTTTGTACAACTACTTAAGCAGGATTACAGCTTTTACTTAGACTGGGCTGAATGTTAATTTTGTCACTTTGTAACACTGTTACACAAACAGCTTTCCAGGTCTTGTGCAGCACCACTAGACTGCTCATGTACCCAGTGTGTGTGTGTTTGTTTTAATAACTCACTCTTAAATTAAATCACTGTCATTCATTGCTTGGAGAATATTTCTGCTACCTGTTTGTCCTCTGCTTAAGACACTTAAAGTAAACTGGACCCTGTTAATAAAATTTACTGCATAGTCCACTCAATTTACATATAACAAGAAGTTTTTAAATCTAAAAGCAAATGATTGCGCTAAAGATTCTGTTCAATACCAGGCAAATGCAAAACATCTTTAGCATTTCAGATCACACCGTGTACTTTATTGGTCACTCATATTGTCATACTTGGAATACTGTGTGGAAGTCAGTTACAACACATGCAAAACTTCACTTCAACCATTATGTTAACTTCCAAAAAGAGCCATCAGGACCATTAATCAAAGTCAGATATAATATGTTGCCAGGAAAAGTACAGAGTAGGGCTGCACGATATATCGAAAAAATATCGTCATCGCGATATTGGCACGTGCGATAGACATATCTAAAAAATGCGCGATAATTTCTAATTATTTAATGTATAAATCACGTCTTTCTTTATGTCCGCACTTTGACCAATCCCGCGCGACCTTAAATGTGAAGGTGCCGCGTCGCTATTGGCCAGAGCGAGCACATGCTCTCAGCGGCGCAGGGAGCACGTACACACACAGAAGGAAAACAAGCATGGCGGGAATTGAAGAGACGAGTCGAGACGAAAACAGAGAGCATTTGGGACGACTACGGTTTTTCCACACAGGACGAGTCACAGACACAAGTTCTTTGCAAGTCATGCCGAAAAATCGTGGCTATGTCAAGAGGAAACACGACAAACCTCCTTCAATACAACCACAAGGAACTTTACAACGTATATTTAACATCTAAAAACCCACAGCCTACTCCGGTAAAGTCAAGCAAACGAAAGGCAAGTTCACAAACTAACATAAATGATAGTTTCGCTTCTGCCGCTCCTTATGAGAAGGCAGAGCTCAGTGAAGTGGATTTTTATGCTAGCACTACTGACTTGTGGTCCAGTCGAACCACTGAGCCATACATGAGTTTTACCGTGCACTTTTTGACATGCAAATTTGAGCTCATTACACGCTGCCTATAAGTAGCATACTTCCCCGAGACACACACTGGTGAAAACATTGCTGCTGCCCTGCGGGATGTTTTGAACAACTGGAACTTGCCCAAACACAACAAGTGGCCATCACAACAGATAACGGAGCGAACGTGGTGAAGGCTGCTGAGGTCAACAACTGGTTCAGAGTGCAGTGCTTTGGCCATCGCCTGCATCTGGCAATTGGTAAGTGTTAAAGATAAAAAATTACTCTCAAGACATATAGCCCTAATGTACTATAACATTTAAATGAAAAACAAACATGTGAACATGTTTGTTTATATGTTAAATAAATGCAACATTTGAAATGCATATTTGTTGTTGGTATACATTTTATAGATTTTTTTTTTCTTATTGGTCATGTATATTGCATTTTTAGGTAAAAAGAAAAAATATCGCGACAATATCGTTATTGCAATACTAGACCTCCATATCGCATATCGCACTAATTTCCAATATCGTGCAGCCCTAGTACAGAGGATGTTTTTTTAACAGAGAAGGGGAAAATAACCTGAGGGGGGGAGTTAAACCTGAAGCTTCTACGAGCAACAATTTAAAGTTTTTGTATTTCTGTTTGGAGTCAAATATTGGAACAGATTTCCAGTGAGTCTACAGCAAAGTTCAACATTATTCAGTTGAAAAGAGATTTTCAAAACATGCTTCTGGAAGGATGTGAAATTGATAAGTGATGAATATGTTTCTAGTAAGACAAATTAGTATGTATAGTTATACAAATTAAAATATCTAGATTTATACATGCACTATGTTCCCAAAAGTATTCACTCACCCATCCACATCATTGAATTCAGGTGTTTCAATCACTTCCATGGCCACAGGTGTAAAAACCAAGCACCTAGGCATGCAGACTGCTTCTACAACATTTGTGAAAGAGTGAGTCGCTCTCAGGAGCTCAGTGAATTCCAGCCTGGTACTGTGATGTCCAGTTGTGAAATTTCCTCTTTACTAAATATTCCACAGTCAGCTCTTAGTGGGATTATAACACAGTGAAATTGACTGGGAATGACAGCAACTCAGCCACATGGACAGGACCAATCTAAAATCACGGAGCGGGGTCAGCAGATGCTGTGGCGTGTACTGCACAGAGGTCACCAACTTTCTGCAGAGTCAATCGCTGCAGACCTCCAAACTTCATGTGGCCTTCAGATTAGCTCAAGAACAGTGTGTAGAGAGCTTCATGGAATGGGTTTCCATGACTGAGCAGCTGCATCCAAGTCTTACATCACCAATGCACAATGCAAAAGTGTCAGATGCAGTGGGGAGAAGCACTCTGCCACTGGACTCTAGAACATTTGAGACGTGTTCTCTGGAGTGATGAATGTGTTTTGTTTTTTCAGGAGTTGGGATCAGCCTCTTAGTTCCAATGAACTCTTAATGCTTCAGCAGACCAAGACATTTTGGACAATTTGATGCTTCTGACTTTGTGGGAACAGTTTGGGGATGGCCCCTTTCTGTTCTAACATGACTGCACACCAGTGCACAAAGCAGACATGGATGAGCGAGTTTGGTGTGGAAGAACTTAACTGGCCTGCACAGAGGCCGATAGAGCACCTTTGGGATGAATTAGAGTGGAGACTGTGAGCCAGGCCTTGTTGACCAACATCAGTGTCTGACTTCACAGATGTGCTTCTGGAAGAATGGTCAGAAATTCCCATAAACACTTCTAAACCTTGTGAAAAGCCTTCCTAGAAGAGTTGAAGCTGTTATAGCTGTAAAGGGTGGACCAACATCATATTAAACCTTCTGGATTAAGAATGGGATGTCGTTCAAGTCCATATGTGAGTCCATATGTGTATGAAGGGAGATGAGTGAATACTTTTGGCAACATGGTGTAGATTTTTCTTTTTTCTTTCTCACTTTTTTTTTTTTTTTGTGGTGAGGGTGTGGAAACGTTCTGAGGGGAAGTGGAGGATGACAAACATGTTACACTGGTAGAGTGTTGAGCGTGGGGTCGGGATTAATGTGTGCGTATTTCTTCCTACTCCATTTCTGAACTTGATAATTGAGTTATTTCATATCATAAGTAATTTGTTTGATTTTGTTTGCACACGTGTGTGTGTGTGTGTGTGTGTGTGTGTGTGTGTGTGTGTGTGTGTGTGTGTGTGTGTGTGTGTGTGTGTGTGTGTGTGTGTGTGTGCGTGCGCATACAGTACCAGTCAAACAATAAGTGGGTCCAAATCTTTGACTGGTACTGTGTTTGTAAGTGTATATATTGGTTTGTTGTTTTGTGTGTCTGAAGTAAAAAGTCATCATCGTTTTTAGCAGCTGATTCCATTTTTACTATTTCTGTTGTTTTGTGCTGAGAACGGTTACCAAAGCCTCTGTGGTTAGACAGTTTTTCAGAGCTGTTGATCGCAGTGTGACATTGTTCTAAAACACATTGGCTGGATTATTTCTAGAAATAAAAAAACATTCAGAGAAGTTTATATTTTAATAATTTTTTATAGCAAATTGACAAGTTTAATTCTGTGTTTCTCCATCAAATCAAATATTTTACAGACCTAGCTTTAATCCTGAAGCTTTAAACTTTCAATAATCATTTTTATTCATTCTGGGGTTTTTTGGCTGACTTGAGATTCTTTTGTGAAGCTTTGCTTATTTAAACATCCACACAAACATTCATTTAAAGTCGTCTTTGAGTCTGTACCCTCTTTATCCTAAAACTCCTCACAGAAGGATCTGTTTAGCTGTTAAGTGTGTCGTTACTGTTGCCAGATTATTCCTCTTACACTGCCATCACAGATCTACCTGAGCATGCTTGTAAGTCAACATTATTGATCATTTAAAAGTTGCTCACTAGTTGACAAATATTTTGCCCTTTAATTGTAGCTACATTTTACAGACTACTGACTCACACGTTCACACATCAGTGACCTGCCTGCCTGCTATTCTTTCACTGCATATTTCACTCTTCACTGTCAGCTTTTTCTTGAATATGCAGTATATGTGTGCACTGTCCCGTTGCAGCTGATGAAGTTAATCATTGAAACAGTTGTAAATCAGAGTCTGTCACTCTCTTAAACACTGAAGAGGTTCATCAGCTTCAATGCAGCTAAAACTGTGCCGACAACAACGAGAAGGTCAACACTGTCTGTGGTGTGACCACAGTTATCAAACTAGGACACAACTTATACTCACTAACAATGTGCCTTCATTTCTTCATGTCAAAAAAAAAAACCATTTGCTTTTGGCTCTCACATGCTGGATGTCAGAAACTGTAAAATGTTTATCAACACAGATGTGAAACGGTTTAAACCTCACTGAAGTCACCATATTGTTTGCATGCATGAGCTGAGGGCACGAACAAAACTGTTCTGATGCATTTGTGTGGTTTTTCCAGGATGTGTGACTGTTGTTCAGTTCAGTTTGGTGTTCAGAGTTTTGAGATGAGGGTGAGAAATGGGTGAATATGAACAGTTTTTATTTTGAGACAGTTTAAATTCAAATTTTGGAAGTTTTGCAATAACACAGAGCATGTTAAATGATGCAGATTTTAACGGCCAGTGTAAAAAAAAAAATGATGATGATTTAAACACAATATGTTAACAAAATTAAAAACATCTGGCTTTAACATGGAGTCTAAAGCTTTAACAAAAACAGGCTTAATTCTATAAAACCATTACATATTGCAGAGCACTAAAAGACACGAGCATCAGAACTGAGCTGTGCAATGCTGTAAAAAATATTTTGGGTGCCAGGCTATAAAGCATGAAGTTAACTTTGTCATATTCACTCAACCCACAGCCAGAACGGCTACATCCTATCCACTGACGACCTGCGTGGTGACCACCGTTGAGCTGGCGGTCTGCAGGCCGGCCCTGATCTTCACCTCACGACGCATCTGGCACCAGACACACAGGTAACACCAACATATTTTACAGCAGTCGTCACAGCACGAGCCCTGCAGGATGGAGAAGAGAAGAGAAGAGAGGATGTTAGAATAGATAAACGTTTAACTGTTTTTCTATGTATCACAATGTGTTCATCATAAACATGCACATGACCATCAGATTGTAAGCACAAAACATACTCACACACACCCGGACCCTCCAGGTGAGGAAAGCAGGTAATGCCTGCTTCCTGACGTCACACACACATACACACACCCCCACACACTCACGTGACACTAAAATAAAAGAGCCGGCAGGAAGAAGGAGGTCAGACTCTCTTTGAGACACACACACAAGTGTTAGCTGACTGAGACTCTCCCTGCAGGTAAAAAGATCAACTACGGGTTTCTGTGTCTTTCTTTATTTAACGGTGGTCCGAACCTAACATAGGAGACAGAGGGGATCAAGCAGCAGGAATTATTGTTGTTTAATTTATAGCTGTCATAGTTGTAACTACCATATCAGCAACAGCACTAGCTTAAAAAAGAGGTGGATGTAAGTGTTGGTTTAAAACTGCTCACTCAGATTCTTAATTGCACTGAACTTGACTAGAAAGGGAAACGTGTGGTTCTCCATTTGGATGGAGTCTGATTTACAGTAGAGTAATCTCAGCGTCCACGTAAATGTGAGCCAAAAGTTTCTTTTTCTTTGAGCTCTGCTTTGGTCTCTTTAGCTGTTAAAAGCTCCATTCAGTGGAGACGTGTTCTTTAAAGTGAATGAATCACGTTTCTCCATCTGGCGAACAGATGGATGAGTCTGGGTTTGGTGGTTGCCAGGAGAACGGTACTTGTCTGACTGCATTGTGCCAAGTATGAAGTTCGATGGAGGGGGGTTTATGGCGTGGGGTTGTTTTTCAGGGGTTGGGCTCGGCCCCTTAGTTCCAGTGAAAGAACTTGTCATTTCATTTTTAAGGTCAAAGGTCAGGGTCACCAAAATTTTACCAAACTGTATAAACTCCCTGTCTTTTTTTGCAAGGCTCTGTGGAGTAGAGTCTGCTCCTGGTCTTCACACCACAGGAGTCCAGGAGCAGCATGCAGCAGCAATATCTCTCATCACTGGCAGACTGTTAAAATTCAAATCATTTTTTCCTATCTCCATCCATCCATTCTCTATCGTGATGAAATTTGGTACTCAGATATAAACTATTACTGATAACTGTCTTTTTCTAATTTGAATTAAAATGCTCACAATAATGCAAAATGAACTAAAAACCCTACACAAAAATCACACACATATGTAATTAATATCTTGGCACATGTTTGTCTTTTTTTCTTGTAGTTTTAGAAGATGCTATTAGCACAGAGTTCCCCAACCCCCCCGGCCGTGGACCTGTACCGGTCCATGGGTCATTTGGCTGCACTGAAGGAATAATAAAGAACAGCTTTTTAAAATTAATATAATATTCAACAAACCTCACTAGGATACGTTGACCAAATTGACAAAGCCTAAAGCTGAAGACATTTCCTTTATATTTCTATTTTACTTTTGTTACTTTGTTGCTACTACTGTAGATACTGTGCAGACACTTGGGGATTTTTTTTTCCCGAAAACTTACTGCTTAGTTTAGTTTCTGAACTTGATTTTCAACTACAATAACCTTGTCCCTCCCTCCCTCCCTTCCAGCCTTACAGAGATGTTGTAGCGATCTCTGATGGACTTGCGGAGTAAGCAGGACACCACACCACAGGAGTCCAGGAGTGGCATGCAGCAGCAATAGCCATGTTTCCTGGCTGTATCACACTGCATGCAGGGGAAACACCAAAGGGCACAGCAGCCTCGAGGGAAGAAGAAAAACATGCAGAGACACAGTGTCTGTATGAGGTTATTCCAGCATTCAGTAAGTTTTCCTTCAACAACCTGCTGATGAATCCTGTGGTTTATATGCTGACTTTATCTGAATAAAAGTCTCAATGAAAGTCTGAAGAGATGATTGATGTAGAAATCGTTGGTGTTTGTAGGGTTTTTGGACTGACTTACAGGTGCCCATATCAGAGAAGCAATCACACAGGCCGGTGCTCCACTGCCCAGGATTCTGTGCGGTGTGGGTGACTGTCACCACCTGGGTGGGTTGTTGGTAGACAGCCATGACTGGAGGAAACAAGGCAGAAATGGAGACACAGAGTTTAAGGTTATAGTGGATGACAGGATGACAAGATGCTCCTGTGTATGGAGAAATCCAATGCTAGAATATGAAAAAGGTTAGCTGGTTTGAAACGTTGTTGACCACAGTGTGGCCATTGTTCATGTCCAGCTTTCTTAAGACCCCATCACAGCATTTCAATTAGGTTGAGATCTGGACTTTGACTGGGTCGTTGTAACACTTTATTTTCTTTTTCAGTCATTCTTTTGTAGGTTTGCTGCTGTGCTTGGGCTCATTGTGCTGTTGCAAGACTCAAATTTTAGTTGTCAGAAAGATGGCCTCACATTTGATCACACTTTCTGCAAGACGTCTGTTTCCTGTTATGGCAAAACAAACCAAATCTCACACACACCTCCACCCTCCGTGCTTGACAGTTGGTGTGAGGTGTTTGTGCTCATATGCTGTGTTTAGTATTTGCCACATATGGTGCTGTGTATTACGGTCAAACATCCTCTGGTCTCATCTGTCCAAAGGACATTGCTGTGGTTTGTGAAACTTTGTAAATCTAAGCTGTGCTGCCATGTTCTCTGTAGAGAGAAGAGGCTTTCTCCTGGAAAACTTTCCAAACAAGTCACACTTCTTCAGTCTTTTTCTTACTGTACTGTCACAAAATTTTTTTTTTTTTTTAAACACCGTCTTTTTATTAGTTTGTTTTCCTTTATACACACAGAAAAAAACACCAGGTACGAAAGAAGCAAATGTAAAATAATACTACCCTTCAATCATACCCCATAAAAGAAAGAAATAAAAACAAAAAAACAAAATAGTAAACAAACAAACAAACAAACAAATAAATAATAGTAAATAAATACATTTCTGAAAATTAATCCCTACAAAGTAACCCCATTGAATCCCTCCCAGGTCACTGCCATAGGTTTACACTAGGGCTGCATAAAACGAGTATTCTATCGATTATTCCATCAATTAATCGAGTAATCGGATAAGAAATACTTTTTTTTAACAGTTTATCTGCATATTTTAACTTCCGTACTGCAGTTTTTCACCGTGTGAACAAACAGCGATGGATGGAGCAGCTACGAAGTTCTCTTTTCTTCACCTTGACACTTGCTGATCAGGTGGTTGATGAAGGACCTCCAGCTGTTTCCCAGTAAAGATTTTAATTGTGGTTACTAAAAGAAAAAGCTGCTGTTTTGGACGCTGGAAAAACATTTCCTTTTGCACTACTAGAGCTCACCGTCTCTATAACAGCTTCGCCTCTTTGCCCTTGCGCAGTTAAAACCGCTGCCTGCTATGAGTGTTTGGAAAAACTAGTGGCTGTGGGAGCCATGGCGCATGTGTGAGTAATGTTGTAATGCTTTGTATTCACAAGCATTCTCGAAAATACGTTTCTACTGCAGGTCTATATTTAGTCACTAATAAGGGATTAAAGTATAAAAAATATTCTGACGGAGCCCCTCGGTCCTGGTGGGCGGGCCTTCCGGTACCGAGCCATTGCTAGTGCCAATGGCCTGCGCTTGCTAGCAAACCAGTTCTGGTAGCTACAGCTGAAGTAAAGGCAAAAATAACAGCTGAAATTCTCAGCGAGTCTGTGGGGCTGGAATAAACAATGTTGAGCAGCCTTCGTATATTAAAATATGAATGGCGACCTTTAATGAAACCTGTTTGGTTTTTTGAGATAATTGATGGTAAAGCGGTTTCAAGCCTACGGGCCAAAATCTTGGCTAAGATTTTAACATCAGTATTCAGGAGAGAGATAGGTCTGTATGAGGCACATTCCATTGGATCTTTCCCCTTTTTTATAATCAGTGTGATACAGGCTTTGTAAAAAAGACTGAGGGAGGGATCCTAGTTTAAAGCAATCTGTGAGGATGGAACTAAGCTGAGCAGAAAGTAAGGTTGAAAATTGTCTATAGAATTCTAAGGGAAAACCATCCGGACCTGGGCATTTGCCAGATTGCATTGAGGCTATTGCTAAAGAGACTTCTAACTGAGAGATGGGTTCATCTAATCTATTTTTAAGTGCTGATGAAATTGCAGGAATGCGAAGTTTAGTTAAGAAATCATCAATCATGGTAGAGGTAGTTTGTGATTGTGAGCTGTAAAGCTTCGAATAGAAGTCCCTGAATGCATCATTAATTTTTCCGTGATCTGTGACTATATTACCATCCTGTTTTCGAATTTTAGGAATAGTTTGCCTTGCCCTAGAACTCTTAAGTAGGGTTGCTAACAGTTTATCGGTTTTGTCACCATGTACATAGAATTTAGATTTGTCATGCAAAAGCAAACGTTCGGCTGTGTGTGCTGTCAATAAGTCAAGCCTTGTTTTAAGTTCGACGCGTTTTTTAAAAAGTTCTGGGCACTGGGTTTGAGCATATTTTACATCAACCTCTTTGATTTGCTGCATTAGGTTATTCTGTTCACAGATGGATTGTTTTTTAAGTTTTGCTGAGTAAGAAATAATCTGGCCTCTGATGTAGGCCTTGAAGGCATCCCATACTATAAGGCTGGAAGTCTCTTGGGAAGAGTTAGTAGCAAAAAAGAAACTTATCTCATCCTGAATAAATTTTAAGAAGTTATCATCTGACAATAGAGTTGAGTTGAAACGCCACTGTCCTGCTCTTAGGGGAAGGTGAGAAAAAGACAGGGACATAGTGAGTGGGGCGTGGTCTGAAATAATTATGCTCTTGGCACCGCTGGGCTGCATTATGCGAAGTCGGGCTGGGAAGAGAAGAGCCGGTTTCAGGCCCCCGCTTGTAGAGCTCCACCATGGTGTCCTTATATTCCGCGCGCTGGCTCAAGACATCTGGGCTGTAGTCCTCCACAATATGAAGAGACGAGCCTCGATATTCAAACTTCCCTCTTCTCCTGGCTTCCTGGATGATGAGGTCTTTGGTCAGGAACCGATGTAGGCAAATGATCCCCGGACGAGGTGGACGGCCTGCAGGCCGTTTAGCTGCGAGAGTGCGGTGTGCTCTGTCAAGCTCTGGTGGAGTTGGGAGAATCTCTTTCCAAACTAGCTCGCAGAGGAGGTTGGAGAAAAATTGAGTAGCTCGTCCACTTTCAGCGTCTTCAGGCAAGCCGAGGATGTGAATGTTCTGCTGCCTCCTGCGGCTTTCCAAGTCGGTAAGTTTATCCTTTAGCTTGGTGTCCTCGCGTAGAGCGGCACATGAGTTTTCGAGGCTAGCTACCCGCTGGCTCAGATCTTCTGTTACGAGCTCTAAAGAGGAAACTCGCTCTGCCTGTTCCTCCATAGCCTGTCGCACCTGGTCTAACTTGGAACTAGGGCTGCATAAAACGATTATTTTAGTAATCGAGTATTCTATCGATTATTCCATCGATTAATCGAGTAATTGGATAAGAAATACTTTTCTTTATTAACAGTTTATCTGCATATTTTAACTTCCGTACTGCAGTTTTTTGCCCGTGAACAAGCAGCGGTGGATGGAGCAGCTACAAAGTTCTCTTTTCTTCACCTTAACACTTGCTGATCAGGTGCTTGATGAAGGACCTCCAGCTGTTTCACAGATTTAATTGTGGTTACTAAAAGAAAAAGCTGCTGTTTTGGACGCTGGAAAAACGTTTCCTTTTGCACTACTAGAGCTCACCGTCTCTCTGCGCTTGCGCAGTTAAAACCGCTGCCTGCTATGAGTGTTCTGAAAAACTAGTGGCTGCGGGAGCCATGGCACATGTGTGAGTAATGGTGTAATGCTTTGTATTCACAAGCATTCTCGAAAATACGTTTCTACTGCAGGTCTATATTTAGTCACTAATAAGGGATTAAAGTATAAAAAATATTTTGACGGAGCCCTTCGGTCCTGGGGGGCGGGCCTTCTGGTACCGAACCATCGCTAGTGCTAATGGCCCGTGCTCGCTAGCAAACCAGTTCTGGTAGCTACAGCTGAAGTAAAGACAAAAATAACAGCTGAAATTCTCAGCGAGCACAACACACACAGACACACAGAGAGCAGTGGAGGCGTGGAAATGAATATCAGCAATAGTTGCCACCCGCCCGGCAAAGTACGGAACCCCGCATGTTACGGAGCCGTATTCCACGGAGTCCCGTAACATACCGGGTTCTGTATTTCACGAGACAGGTGGCAACTCTAGCGATGATCCACTCTTTGTTAAAGGAAATCCATCGCAGCGACGGAGAGCTTTTTAGTGCGTGAGTCACACTCCAGTCCAGTAGGTGGCGGTAATGTAGTTCTATGTTGGTTTGACAGCCACCAATAAACCCACAAAAAAAGACGATGGCGCACTAATGCTGCTAATGCTAGTGAAGAGCACCGCTTACACCAAGACAGCTGAGCACTGCGGAGTTTAAACGAAGCATTGGCACAGTAAATTTGTTTCGATAATTTTTTAGAATCGATGTAATCGAGTTAATCGCTGAATCGTTGCAGCCCTACTTGGAACTAAGCATGTTGGCTGAAGATTGGAGTTCAGATACCAGATCCTCTCGGTGTTGCTGAAACAATTCCGTGATAGCCTCCAGCGTCAAGCTGGCATCCTCCTTCTTATTTCCTCTCATATTCTTGCCAGCCATCTTCAGTAAGTAAGGAAAGTTTTAGAACCCTAACATGAATAATAGTATACCTGTGAGCGGTGTAAAAATAGCAATCTGTGGGGTGAAATTGGTTAATAGGTTGAACTTGACACCCGAGCAGTTCGTTACTACGTCTACCCTGTTCGCATGACAAACCGGAAAAGACTGTCACGAACTTTAACATTCAACATGCTAACTGAGGCCTGTAGAGTCTGAGATGAAGCTGAGATGAACTCTTCAGTTGTATAACTTAATACAACTGATCAAATATTTCTACACCTCCCACATCTCCCTACAACATATTGTTAAAATTTGGCACTCCTGGAGAAGATAAACTTGCCAGATTTACATCCATTATTTCTTGAATTAGCTGTTGATCGAAAATTACACAGACAGAAACTGGCTCACATCCAAGCGTATTTGTAGATGTAATGATTTCAAAATATATTTGTACCCAAATTCATCAGCTACTGTAATAATTAAGATGCTACCATGTGAGAGCTATTTAGTGCTCTTGAGTAAAGAAGCCGTTTAAATTGTAAATGCTTGTTGGGTTGTCTGCCTTCAGTCTTCTGCTTTAAACATCTTATTAATTATATCTTACTTAACATATTACACATGAAATCCGTTAGCTAACATTCATCCACATGTGAGCTAATGCAAATGAGTCTAACAGTCAGTGTTATTAGTTTAAAATCTAAACTTCTTCTAGCCTCTCTGTGCTGACCGTGATGATAATCATTAGACATCCAGTTGCTGCTTTTTAGAGGAAATATGAAGTGAATGAAGTTCATGTTGCCTGTGAATCTTCCTTTAACTCACAGCATCTTACTGATGGAAAAGATAACTCTACACTGAACAGTGTAGTTCACAAAGGCTGCTGACTGTCTAAAATGTTCTTCAGTATAAAAAGTTTTTCTTACCTTTCCTCTCTGAGCTTTCACTAACAGAGTGATAGCGTGTGGACCGATGGTGTGGTGTTCGTCTGTGAACAATAGTTAGGTTTTTTTCGGTAAATGAAACATCCGCCCACACCCTTATGCCCCAGCGTATATACCAACAGAGTTATGGCTGACAAGCTTCATACTCAGCAGATTATTTCTACTGTCATGAAAAGTTGATGTTGTGAGCTATTTGACTTCAGACTTAGAGGAGGTGCGTATGTCTGAATGTTGTCTATTATTGTTGTGCAGGAAGTAAAACTGTTTGGAGGACAGACTTAACACAGCATCTGCAGAATGATCCCCCTACTAGTCTGATGATTTCTTCTTTTGCATCAGGACATGTGATTTATGGTTAATGTTCTTGTTTTGGACTCAGCAGCCAGAGGTGATATCACAGAGGATTCCAGATGTTTCCTCCTTGTGGTTTGAAGCTGTTTGAATATTCACTAACTCTATACTAAGAGCTGATGTGAAGAGTCTAAGACACACACACACACACACACACACACATTGTCAAAACATTATTTTTCTCCACATAAGGCTGAAATTGTGTTAGATTTTAATACCTTGTGTTATAAATTGACAATTTTATTTTTGTGTTCCTCCACCAAATCAAATAACTGTCAAGTCACAAGTTCCTTATTTAAGCAGCTTTAATTATTGCTGCACTATATGCAAATGTCTTCATACACCTTGGAAAATCTTGTAGCTGCATTTCAGCTGATTTTAAGAATAAGTTTTATTTGAAGCAAACATGCAGCCCTGATGTTACATGATGAAAACGTGAAAGGGGACTGTTGTGTTGAAACGTGGAAGTTTTGTAGCCTTGAAACAAATTCCCAAAGTGTGGGAGAATCTCGTGTGAGGCGTTACTGGAGCAATGATAAAACATTATGCAAAATAAAAAAATTGAGTCTGATTGATTTCCTTTGTCTGCGCAACTGTTTTAATAGCCTCTGTACTCAGTCATGTGTGGACTAATGTCTATTTATTTAAGGACACTTTCTGGGTTGTAAATAAGTATTTTATATAAAAACGTGTTTAAAGCACACTGTTGTGCCTGCGGGTCACTAATTGCACACAGGCTTGCTGGGCTCTTCCTGTCCCTTCACAGACAAATTTATGTACTTTGCCTCATTTGGTGAACGTCAGATGATGCATGAAGCTTGGTACACCACAGGGCTGATCCAAGTGTTTATACAAATATGCAGTGTACATGTACATGGTGTTTATTTATATTATTAATACCTGGTTTATTTTCATACATCTCTACAACAGGACACATTAATGAGACATTTGAGTTTCTTCCATTTCTTTTCACATGCTTGTCATTCCACGAGAATTAGGTTTAGAAAACGTGTCCACTCACCTAAACACCGTCATTTACAACCAGGAATCACTGGGACAGCTTTCTGGATCCTGTGTTTACATGTGGAGCCACCTGCTTTACATTTAAATGCATGACTTCTAACTTGAACAGAAAGCCTGTCATGTGAATGTAAATGGCTGAAGTGCTGCTTCATACAGACCAACACCGTCCTCTGCAGTAAAACAGATGTTAGCACAGCCTCTCCTTGATTGTGTGTAGCTTGTGTTCAGCCTTTAGTCATTCTTGATTAAATTAAGATCAAACCTCCTTTCGTTCACTGAGCAGACTGAGGTGATGAATATTCACCAAAGACGGTCTCAGTTGGACTTTATTTGAACATTTTACGTTTGGAAGTTTCATCAAGTCTAATCTGCAGACTGATGCTGTTATTATTCAGCCCTCTGCTCACTCAACCAATCAGGATGCTTTCAGTTATCATTTTATGGTGGCTGCTTTTTTGGCTTAGGGGGCAATGGAAACAATATAGAAACACTGATATTACATCATGTCTCAGTAAAGCTTGCAAGATTTTCCTCTATCAGACTTCCTTCACCATCACCACAGTGATGCAGCGCAGCGCCCAGTGATGAGAAGTGGCATACAGTCATGAGTGTGCTTAATAGAACGGGTTTACTAAGAAAGCAAAGTAGGTTTCTGGTCCATGTGTTTGATCACATCAGATGTTCTGTGAGGCACAAGTTTTAACTTTTAGAAACATAACACAAAAACAAAAATACTAGTACCATGAAACAATCATTAGAGGGCAGAGTTGCAGTATCCTGCCTCCTAACCATAAATGACTGACGAGCTCTTTTGTGCAGCCCAACACGCGTGTAAGCACAGCCTCTCATTCTTTGCTTCCTGATCATGTGTAGCTTGTGTTTAACTTTTAATAGTTGATTGTCGATATGCAATATATATTTCTCCTTATGTTCTCTGAGTTTGGTGTGATAAGGAGCATTTACCACACATGCTCTCAGATATTTCCTGCAACAGTTTGAGGTTTAAAGTGAAACTGTGTCACATCTACAGACTCACTCTGTGTGTAAGGACTGTTGTTACAACAGCAAATCGATGTCATGTCACACCACCAAGAAGCTAATTTAACAGCTCCTTAACCTTGGTGGTGATGAGCTACTAATGTAGCCACAGCTGCTCTGGGGCAGTCTGACTTAAGCGTAGCTGCAATTTCGCGCCTACGGCCCCTCCAACCACCACCAAACACCAACCACACAATCACTTTCACAATTATATAAATACTTCATTTGCATCCATTTTGAATATATATATATATATATTCCATTTCAGTAATCAATCAAAATAATGCATCACAGTAAGTGCATTTGAATAGCTTTTATTTGAACACGGGTTAAACTTAACTCTGTAGAAGAAGAAAATTGCAATAAAAGTGATGACTATACGAAATAGAGGAATTTATTAAATGACCTGCCAACAATGCTCTAATACCCTCAACAACAACAGCAACCCAGTTGTAAGAGTGACATATTCCCACAGCCAGAACAATTACATCCTGTTCACGGAGCCTGTGCAGTGACCACCGACGAGGTGACAGGCTGCTGGGTTTCTCTGATCTTCAGCTCACGATGCATCTGGCACCAGACACACGGGTAACACCAACATAGTTTACAGCAGTCATCACAGCACGAGCCCTGCAGGATGGAGAAGAAGAGAAAGAGGATCAGGCAGCGGGAGTTACTGTTGTTCAGTTTGTAGCTGTAACAGTTTAAAATGTGGGGAATACTACAGTATCAGCAACATCACTGGCATCAAAATGCAGAGAGCCTGTAAGTGTTGGTTTAAGACTGCTCACACAGATTCTTAATTACTCTGGAATCAACACAATTATACCCACAGGAGGTTTTTCCTGTGATTTACTGAATGTGCTGAATTAAAATTTCATATCACCACATTACTAAATGCACTACAGAAGTAAACGAATGACTGCAGCAGGATGTTTAGAGATGTTTCCTTTTCATCACTGTGAGACAGTGGATACAAGCTGTAAATGCAACAGCTGGATGGAGCCTGATTCACAGTAATCTCAGAGTCCACTTGGTGAATGTGAGCCAAACATTTCTTCTTCTGTGAGAAACAGCTACCTGCTACAGCTGGATTCAAGGCTGATATCAGGCACTGCCACTTTTTTAATAGCAGTGCCTGATATGATAACTTGATATCAGTGCAACTAATGAGCTAATAACAAGGCAACTGAAAACTGAGGCTGGGATCTGCTCACAGAAAGACCTTCAAAAAATTGTAGAGCCTTTTATATGGATCGCAGGAATTGTATATTAGAAATTATGTATTGAACGCAAATACAAAAATATGCATTCACTAATAAGGCAGTCTTGGGGCCTTTGGGCGTCTATCCGCATCAGTTATCTGAAAATGCCCCAACCCGAGCAGCAACCTGCAGGGCTAAAAAATGAAGCCAACACAGAAGTTTCAAAACTGCACTTCCTCTAGTGGTCACTGAGCTGAACCTCTCAACCATATCTGTACTTTATGTTTCAGCTGCAGCAGAATTTTTTTTTTTTTTGGCCTTTTATTAAATTATTTATTAGATTTTATTCTAGAACAAAGTCTGGTATCTCTGATCTTTACCCAAACTTTTTTTTTTTTGTTGCAATTTAATCAGGATTTTTGGTTTGTTTGTTTGTTTTGTTTTGTTTTTGTCAAGTACTGATGGATACATCTGTGGGGAGAAGAGTTTTCTCAAAGAGCTTTTTTCATTGAAATGGAGCAAATCTACAAGAAAACATGCCGCACAGAGTCCTGCATCAGACTCAAATCCTGGCTGCTGTATTTCAGTCCTGAGGATACGTTTGACTGCTCACTCATGAGCTAAACCAGTGCCCCCAAACTGGGATCCACATTTTTGTTTTGTTTTTTGTAAAATTCTAGTGTTTTATGTGTTCCTTTAATTGCACTAAGATGTGTGTGCAGGAGATGTGTGTGTCTCTATGTAAAACATCATTTATTGACAAACCAATAAACAAACCACGGTGATGACCAAAAACAAAACGGAAGCTTTAAAATGCAGACTCAAACATCACAGAGGCCACAGCAGTCTTTTATATATATCTATAGCACACACACACACACACACACACACACACACACACACACACACACACACACACACACACCCCATCCTTAACCCAGGCTTACTGGGATGTTGTAGCGCTCTCTGATGGACTTGCGGAGTAAGCAGGACACCACACAGCAAATGTCCAGGAGCGGCATGCAGCAGCACCATCCATGTTTACTGGCTGTATCACACTGCATGCAGGGGAAACACCAATAGGCGCAGCAGCCTTAAGAGAGAAAAATATACAGAGTTGTTATATATTGTGCTATGTTTCATTAATAATAATTATATATCAAAGTGCAACATACATTTTGAAAGGAGTCATTTGTTTTTAATGCTGGACTCACATGCTGATGAACTCTACAGATGAATTCATAAGATAGTCAGAACTAGGTGTCAGTCCACTAAAAGAGCTTCTTGAATTTTACTGGCGTTCAGACTCTGCTACTTTATTGCAAACAAACTCTGAGGAGATGCTGATGTAGAAATCCGTGCTGTTTATAGAGTTCACTGTGTTAACTTACAGGTGCCCATATCAGAGCAGCATTCACAGAGGCCGGTGCTCCAGTGCCCGGGGCTTTGAGTGCTGGTGACTGTCACCACCTGGGTGGGCTGCTGGTAGATGGAGGCCATGCCTGGAGGAAACAGAAATAGCAGACTTGCAGACACAGAGTGGAGGGTTATAGTGGTCGTAGCTCCGGTGTGTGGAGAGATCCAATACTAGGATATGAGAAAGGTAACAGACTGGTCTAGAGCGTTACTGCCTACAGTGTGGCCATTGTTGCATGTGTAACAGGATGTTTCCTGGTTCATGTAAATCACTACAATGACCTGGAGTGAGGAGTACAAATGATTTGTGTGCAGCGTACACACAAAAATGTTCACCTTGTAACAAATGATATCACATTTACACATAGATATATGAATGTAAACCTAATAACTTAATGTATCAAGGATACAAATCCTTATGACAAGTACGGTCACCCCCCACTTTATTAGGTTTCTTGCTAGTACCAGGTTGGACCCCCTTTTGAATCCAGATCTCTCTTAATTTTTCATGGCATAAATTCACCAAAATTTTGCTGGAAATATTCCTCCTTCTTGTATATTCATGCATTTATCTTTTTGAATTTTACTCATGTGCATTACTTTGATTATAATTGCATGTGTAAGCTAGGTTTACATACCATAAATTAACTCTTTATATCCCTGAGGAGAGAGCTAACTGATCTGTGATGGTTCTCTGATGGTTGCTTTGTCTTGTAAAGCTTTAGGCCAAACACTGAGGTGCATATGCTGTTTTAAGCCTTACATCTATATGTAGAAGACATGTTACTCACACTTTATTGTTACTGAGTTTTATAGTCACCCCATTGTATTTAAGAATATTTCCATATACTGCACAGCCACACATTTGCACTGTTATCACCACAAAAGCTAAAGAGCAAAGAATCTTGGTGAGAATAAGTGGTTGAGAGGGGAGAATAGTTATTGACCTGTTCAAATATGCCCAGTCTGGTGATAGCAGTGCTTGGTCAGGTACATTTCAAACCATGTTCTGTGAAGTAATTGTGCAGATAGTACTATCTGCAGATTTCTGTATCAAAATCCTCTGTTTTTTCCATACTGCAAACATTTTCTTAGCTAGCAGTGTAATTCAGATCCTAGCATGTAACAGCTGATTTAATTTCAAAGCTCTGAAGCAAATTAAAACTTTGAATTTTTAAATGTTTATTGTGTTGCGTAGTTTTCTGTTTTAAACATTTTAATTTAAGGTAAAATTAAAAGTGTTTGTGTGAGATGTAACAAATAAAATTCCATCCATCGATCCATCCATCCATCCATCCATCCATCCATCCTCCTCCACTTATCCGGGGCTGGTTTGCGGGGGGCAGCAGACTAAGCAAAGAAGCCCAGACCTCTTTCTCCCCTGACACTTCCTCTAGTTCATTTGGGGGGACACCAAGGAAATCTCAGGCCAGCCGAGAGATACAATCTCTCCAGCGTGTCCTCGGTCTGCCCCAGGGCCTCCTGCCGGTAGGAGGAGGAGGATCCTTCCTCCTCTACTCTCAAGAGGAGGAAGGATCTGCTATCAGGCTCAGAAGGAGGGTTATGCTTAAATTAAGTAAATGCTTTGTAGAAACTTAAAAGAAAAGAAAAGAAAAAGAAAACTGACCCAACAAAACCCATGGACCATGACATGGTTTAAAACATGGCCAGCAGTTTGAACTGAAAGCTTAGGAACACTAACATGAAGCAAGATTAAACTTTACTGTATGAACGGTGGTTCCCATGTACCGTGAGGTAAGCACAGCGCTTTGAGGAAGCCAATGGTTGAGGTTGATGAAATAGCTTTTTAACCTCCTGCGTCCACATATGGGGACATTACATTTTGGCTTTGCTGCACCTTATACTTCATTGTGCTCAATAGTATTCTATACTTTGTTAAGTCACGTTGTTTTTGTTGTGTTATGCTACAAATAATCCCATTGTCCACATCTTTTTCACAAAAGTATATAACAACCATGCAAAAAAAAATAAAAAATGTAACTTCCTTTTCAAAGAGGAAGCTTAGTTTATATACATATCAGGTCCATCTAATCACAAATATCTAGGAGAAATTAAAAATGCATCGCAAACAGGAGCTCAGGTCTCAGGAGGTTAAAATACCACAAATACCAGATTAGCTCAGGCGATGAGCAGGTGACCATGCAGCACATGGCTGAAGTGCTCACTCCCCCTTTCCTATGATCATTGCTCCAATGTGTAAAAATGCCTTAAAAGAATAAGACAATACTTCATAATCCTTAAAACCTGAAAGATAAGAAAAAATATCTGGAGGTAGTTACTTATATGGTGATTATTATACACCATATGTGAATATGTTCATAACTGTGTATCTAGCTCTGTCCCCTCTCTTTTGTTTTCTTCCCTCTTTTTTCTCTCTTTTTATTTTTCTTCTTCTTACTCTTTCCTTCCTGCCTGTCAGACCTGGCAGTCATATTGTGCGACCAATGATCAAAATAAATGAATAAATAAAAGACAAACTTTAACAGGAGTAGCCTAGAGAGAACTTAAAGAGCTCTTCTTGTAAAAGCAAATGTGTTTGGTACAATAATGCATTCAGGTCATGATTCCATTTCTGAAAACTGACAGACATGACAGGCTTAAAAAAAACCAAACCTTTGTCTATATGTAATGAAACACAGACAGCACACCAATGTACCTGTGAACACTCTCACAAACATTTTCATGTATTACTAAATCACCCAGTTTACGTCTGCAGGATCATTAGACTCCCTGCTCTAACTTTAGTGTTCGATAACATCGCAGGAACATTAACTGAAAATGTCTTTTATCTCATGTCATTGCACGCATCAACAACCTAACTCAGTCTACTGCATTTCAACATACTGCTTTTAAACCTACCCAACCGAGATATTGCAATTTTAGAGTTTCACAACTACAAATAAGTTTGGGCACTTATTAAAACCTTCACAGTTACCCTGATATTTACATTATTTACAGTTATTAGGGTGTGCCTGGATGATCTGGTTTAGCCTCTGATGTGCCTCAGCACCTACCAGGTTGAAAACAGTTGAGGCTGTGAGCGCGCACACACACACACACATATTTCTGACTCTATATCATATATCACTATGAAGAGTTTTTGTCTTACCTTTTCTCTGCTTCTCTGAGCTTTGAAAAAAGGTCAAAAGTGTGAAAACTCAGCGTTCACCTACAAATCAGAATTGGCTGAGCACCCTGTAGCACTGTACCGCTGAAACATTGAAAATATTGTGAAACATTGAGAAACATTGTAGCTAACAGCCGTATAAATGTAAAATGCATTGTCATTTCCCTGTAAAAGCTGCACTGTAAACAGCTGGGCCAATATTAATATTGTTCCAACATACAATGGTCAAGAAATCAGACGCATCAAAGAAGAAGTTACAGCATGCATCTGCTTTTTAAAATAGGTTTTAAGTTATATAGTGAAAAATATTTAAAGTGCCTGAATTAAATATTCTCATTATGTAGAATAGTACTTTTGAGAATCAGATGCATTTTATTAAGGAATCATAATTATTAATTCATTTTGATGTTACAGCAGTTCATTTAATTACTAACATTACCATTCAAGGGTGTGTACACACCCGAGGGTGAGGATAGCCGCCTGGGACAAGTTTAATAAAAGTTATGACGTTCAATTGCACAAAGTTAAACTCTGACTGCTGTGCACAGCGAACATGAAGCCAATGTGAAAAGTTGCTTTTAAATGCAAAGTATTCGGGAACACTTTAATAGAGGATGTGGTCCTCCTGAAAGAAATGAGGCAACGAGTACAGGGAGCTGAGTCTGCTGAATGCTGTGGAGGAAGGCAGGAACAGAGAGAGGATTGATTCTTTAAGAGTTTCAGTCAGGATTCAGAATCACAGTACAGAAACAGCATTATGGCCTCTGACAGTGGACTCATCTCTGTGCTTGTCCTGCTAGACCTCAGCGCAATGTTCAATACTTTTGACCATAGCATGTTATTACAGGGATTAGGTGCTCATGCAAATTTGGAGTCGTATTCACTCACTAAGGTTAATTTTGGAGCTGCCAGTAAGAAACGAACATGGTGACTCATTCTGAGCACGTTGTTTCAGGTGCACTGAAGACAGGAGTGCACTTTTTGCTGGTTGTGGAGCTTGAATCTCAAAGATTAATAAACTTTCACAAGAATTGGCAGAGTTTATTTTTTTAAGTCAAACCATCTGCAACAGTTTGAGATTTTGTTGGCATTTAAATTTGGTGTCACCTTCAAATTCATTGTGATGTGAGTGCAGATGAGTCTCTGTCTTCCTGCTGCCCATCCACGATATGCAATATTTATGTACTTTATATGCTGTAAAGAAAAAGCTATGACAGCATGGCACTGCCTATGATATCAGCTAAAGATACAAGTTAGTGTGTTAGACCCACCAGCCTTTCATCATTTGCCTCAGACTCCCTGGAACTACCCAACAGTATGTGAGAGCAGATAAAAATGCTGTTGGTGGCATTTCTAGACATTTGCATGCAGATATCCTGACACGATGATTGAAATAAATCTTGAATCCTGGAGATGTTTTCATATACTGTATGTTTTACATAATGTTCCTACAATGTGAACAGCTGACATACAGTAAACTCACTCTGTAACTGACACCGAATTGTTGGGGGCAGGGGCAGTGTGTGTGTGCTGGGGTGAGGTGAGAGCTATTTGAAGAAGAAATTAAGTTTATAGTCCTCACCTGCCTTCAGTGAGTAGCATTTGTTTCCCTGGTGTGGCGTCGGGTTTGTCTCCGACTTCTGCTTATTTATTAGACATTTTGGGTAAGTTTGCCTGCTGGGATTTGTTTTTTATTCTGTGTACTAGTTTGAAGGATTCTTGTTCTCAACGTTTGCTTTCAAGGAGATGCGCAGTTTCCGCAGCTGACATGATTCACTTTAAATGGCGCCCTTTGGATAGTGGAACGAGGTGCTCACTTTACGACAAAGTGTGTTTTTTTTTTTTTTTTGTTTTTTGTTTTTTTTTGGTTTGTTTAGGCTGTTGGGTTCAATGTTATTGATGTTGTCTGTTTTGTAATATTTTTGCTTTGTTGGAATTGTTGAGTTTTGTTTGAGTATTTTCTTTTCTTGCAGTGTACTTTGTGAGTTTAATTCTTTGTAATGTATTGAGGTTATGTGATCCCCTTTTATCTTTGTATTTTATCTAAATTTTTCATGGTGCACAACAAAGTTGTTGGAACAGATATAAAGAATTAAGCACCCGTCGAGACTCTCCATTTCCTTGATCCAAGGGCAGCTACACACTGTCTAACATTAAACCTGTGCAGCTGAGACTGTGGAGATCAGCTGTGACCTTAATGATAATGCAAACATGTGTACTGTACTGTCACTGCAATAAAACCATTCTTCATGTCATTCTGTGTGTTCATACATGATCTATACCTCGGCTAATGCAGTCAAGTTCATAACTAAAGGAAAAACTCTGAAATAGTTCAATTTCTTAGTTATTATAGGTACACAATGCCGGACTCTAACGAGTCTGATTTTGATGTCATGACTCTACAAACTTTGAAATTACTACAATGAAGACAGCAGACCTTTTGTCTCCACCTCCATTTTCTCAGCTCCACTTCTTACTGAGTCTGAAGACCCAAACTTCCAAATCCAGCTTCAGGAACTAACTCCCAAAGCTTCATCATGAAGCTGATGCAGTTAGTGGGCTCAGGTTAACTGCTGATTCTAAGTCATCCATAGGTGTGAATGTCAGTGTGAATGGTTGTCTGTCTCTCTGTTCCTGTAAGCAGTGGCGCAAAAAGGGGGTATGCACTATATGCAATGCATAGGGGCGCCGCACACGAGGGGGGCGCCAAAACGATGTGGGAAAATATTTCTGTAGTTGCATTTTCTGTATTTAACAGCTGTGCATATGACATGATCAGTAACAGAGGCGCTGCGCTGCGCTCCTTCACCTCCCCTCCTCCTGTCCCATTTAAAGACAGTCGTAAGTTATGTCATAGAAGTCTTGTATTTTATAAGTCCATGAATAAGTGATCTGCACACATGAACACAGTAAATGTTGAGAGGATGCGGATGGTGCGTTTTGTGTGTGTGTGTGTGTGTGTGTGTGTGTGTGTGTGTGTGTGTGTGTGTGTGTGTGTGTGTAGTGTTCTAGCTAGCGGTTGATCGCAAGGCGCCGCGCCGGGCTGAGACGCTTCACTTTTGGAGCTCTGCTGTCACTGCATTTAGCAAACAGGAGCCCGCCCCGCGGACTCCGCACCGGATAGATCGCTGCTTTTATCGCTACTTGCGCCTGTATTATTTCACTGCAATTTACAATCTACCACAGTGCAGGGAAAGTTCACAGTGTGCACATTTGATGTCCCTAAGGTCATGCGCACTTGATTTCAGGGCTGGAGAAATCGAAATGACAACCAGCACGAATGAGGAGAAGTAAGAAGAAAAACGAAGATCAAATGAAAATTTCAGGCATGATCATCACTGACAAGTTTTTTCCATGCCTCCATAGTCTGTGTGGTTTTACTGGCTGTGCAGAGAATGTCAGCTGTTATTTTTTCCCTACATCAGCTGGAGCCACCAGAGCGATCACTATAATCACAATCTGGTTTTAATCACACTATTGTGGTTTGGTTTGTGCGATTGTTTGGTGCCCCCCCCCCCCCCCCCCCCCCCCCCCCCCCCCCCCCCGCCGCCTCCCCCACAGTATCAAGTGTCTCCGTCAGAATATTTTTATGCTTTAATCCTTGATTAGCGATTAAAAATGGGCCCACAGCAGAAACGTAATTTTCTACTCTCATGTAGCCCCCAGTTTTTCAACAAAAACACTGCAGCAGCTGTTTTAGTGCAGTCTTAAGATTAAGATTAAGATAGTGTTTATTTGTCACATGCCCAGTTATACACAGTACAATGCACAGTGAAATGTATTTTGTACCTGCGACCATACATACACACACATATAAATAGGAAGAATAAAAATAAAAAAAGTAATTCACACTATACACTATACTCTATATACTATACACTATACACACTTTTATAAATTATAATATTTACATTGTGCAATAATGGTCCAGTTAGGGCTCAGAGTTGAGCAGACGGATGGCTTGTGGGTAAAAACTCTTCTTCAACCTTTCAGTCTTAGCCCTCAGGCAGCGGTAACGCCGGCCTGATGGGAGCAGGGAGAAGAGAGAGTGTCCGGGGTGGCTGGGCTGTTTTAGGATCTTCATGGCCCTCAGCCTGCACTGCTTGGTGTAAATGTCCTGCAGGTTGGGGAGGGTGGTTCTGATGGTCCGTTCAGCTGAATGAACCACCCTTTTTAGGGCCATGAAGTCCTGCTTGGTGCAGTTTCCCATCTAGGTGGTGATGCTCCCACGCATGATGCTCTCGATGGTGCAGGTGTAAAAGTTCCTGAGCACCTTGAGTGGGAGCTTGAAGTCTCTCAGCCGCCTGAGGAGGTAGAGACGCTGTCTGGCCTTCTTCACAGTGATGTTTATGTGATGAGTCCAGGACAGGTCCTGTGAGATGGTCACTCCCAGGTATTTGAAAGTGTCCACTCTTTCCACCTCAGCACCACTGATGACAAGTGGATGGTAGTCCCTCTGCTGCTTCCTGCTGAAGTCCACGATCAGTTCCTTTGTTTTGCTGACGTTGAGCAGGAGGTGGTTCTCCTGGCACCAGTTCTCCAGGCGGGAGACCTCTCTCCTGTAGGCTGTCTCCTCATTGTGGGAGATTAGTCCCACAACAGCAGTGTCGTCAGCAAACTTGATGATGACGTTGGACTCTGACGTGGCCTCGCAGTCATGGGTGTACAGTGAGTACAGCAGAGGGCTGAGCACACAGCCTTGGGGGGATCCAGTGTTGAGGGTGAGGGAGGATGAGGTGAGGTGACCCACTCGTACCACCTGTGGTCTGCTGGTCAGGAAGCTGTGAACCCACCTGCACAGGGATGGGCCCAGGCCCAGGTCCAGCAGCTTAGAGACCAGCCTGGAGGGAACTATGGTGTTGAATGCTGAGCTGTAATCTACAAACAGCACTCTCACATAGTTCCTGTGAGATAGTCTGTCACATAGTCTGTCGGAGCCGTTACTGAGACAGTGCGCTCGGACCAAAGCAGCAGCACTTACTCCTGTAACCACCTTAAAACCTTTTTTGGGAAACAGCTGGAGGTTCTTCTTCAACCACCTGATCAGCAACATGAAGAACAGAGAACTTTGTAGCTGCTCCATCCACCGCTGTTTGTTTCACACAGAGCAGGGCTGTCAATCACAGGACGGGCCAAAATTGAAGACACACTCTGAGTCGCGGGCCGAACAGGATTAAAAATAATTATTTAAATCAGTAAAATAAATTTGAATGGCCAGAATACAGCAGCTTTTTCCTCAACAAATTAAATAAAATATAAAATTATATTATTCTTCAAAAATCACATCAGGAAAAATGAATATATTTCAAACTGATGAAAAATTGCACATTTTTCAGGTAAAAACTTAATGTGAATTTCTGCACTTCACAGTCGGAAAAACGCTGCATAAACTGCGCAGTGTGTCCAGTTTATCAGCAAATAGCGTAGCTGCAAACACAGCGGTGGAGACTCGTAATCAGCGGTCCAGTCCCCAAAGCTGCAGGGACGCATTATGATGCTTCATGAGAAAAGCCGACTCTCAGCCACCTTTCATCCCGGAGCCCTGCTGAGGCTTTTCCTTCACTTTTTATGAACTGACAGATTTCCTCAGGCAGCTCATCGCACCTGTGTAATAAGGCGCGTCACCAAATTCAGAAACTATTTACTCCAGAAAAGACTGAAACTGCTGTGATTTAAACCGTTGCCTCTTATAAAGTTCCCTGTCTGTGTTACGGTGTTTATGACGCGTTCTGTCTTCAGGACTTTGCTGCGCAGCGTTTCCTGCTGTGTGACGCAGTGATGCACTGTCAGCTCACCTGTGCAGGTCTCCCTCTTCATCTTTTCTGTATCTGTCCCACCAATCCGCTCTATTCCCCGTGGCGCAAGTGAGGAAAAGAGACAGATGGTTTACCTCAGATGTCAGCTTTCAGGTCTTTTTCCTCCCACCTGTTTGGAAAATCCCTGTTTTCCACTTTTCGTTGGGTCATTTTTTTGGGGAGTCAGGCAGCTTAAATGTCACTGTAAAAAGTGCTGACCGATGTTTTATCCGCTGATCCCTGATCAATCGGCAATAGGGAAAACGGGTTAGCGCACAGTTCTTGGCCTGCCGGCAGCTGTTGCAGTGCGTGGAATTTGTAGTATAAGTGGTGGGAGCACATTTACCCGCGGGCTATTAATAATAGCTATATGAAATCATCTTGCTGGCCGTATAAAATTAGATCGTGGGCCGGAAGTGGCCCGCAGACCTTGAGTCTAACACATGTGACATAGAGAAAAACTGCAGTATGGAAGTTAAAATGTGCAGATGAATTGATAGTACGAAAAATTATTTCTTATCCGATTACTTGATTAATTGATGGAATGATCGATACAATACTCGATTCTGAAAGTAATCGATAGCTGTATTCAGAAAGCCATAGTCAAACATTAGTTTTCAGCACCAGTGGAGCTGTGAAAGGCCTTCAAGAAAAATGACATGCACCTCGAGAAATGTAACTACAGGTTCACAAAGACTGTGATTAGGCTTTAGGTGTGCTTTCTGGTTACATGTGTAGGCCCCTTCACTCAATTAACAAGCGGGAGCAGCTTTTAGCGGTTAGTATTAGCTTGCTAATTAGCATTACCACCCCCTCCCCCAAGGGGGGGGGGGGGGGGGGGGGGGGGGGGGGGGGCTAAAAATGTGTCCGCATACACCTCAGAAAGTATGTAGCTGCGCCCCTGCCTGTAAGAGCCTGAAGACCTGTCCAGGGCATTCCTGAATCTGCCTGATTCAAAGCTTCAACGGTGACATCTGGTGGACACCTAAAGCCATAGCAGCCTCTCGACTAAAGCACTGACACAGTTTCAGTTTCATGTCAGCAATAAAGGTTTAGAATAGCGTGTTTGGTCATTCATGTGTTTTGTTCATTTATATTACAGGTCATTTCATGACACGAGTCAGTGGTGCAGATTTAAAACACTTTACTTGAAATATAGCAAAGTGTTTCATTAATGCGGGACATTATGTGTATTTGTTCTCTAAATAGCATCAAAAACATGAGCTATATGTAGGCTAGATCAACAGATTATTAGCTCATTTTAGCTTTCAGAGCCACTACTCTGCTGCCATATGACAGACATGACTAAGCAATAACAATTGCAAGTTGAATACAATGTCTGTGATTGTCAGTGCAAAGGAGAGAGGAGGATGGAGGGAGAGGACAGAGAGATGGTACCAGAGCAGGAAGAAGCAGGGAGCAAATGGGCAGATAGTGAAGGGAGGTGTCCTCACCTTCAGTCCTCTGTAAGAGAGTGTTTTCTAAGGCTGTGGAAGTTATACTAAAAAGAAGGAATCACCTGATCCCCAACACTGTCAAAAAGGTTTTATTAATGAATAACAATCAATAAAGGACCCCACCCAAGCACTTCCTGTAACTGTTTAACACACACCACATACTGTCTATACACAATACTTTGGTATAACACAACTGATCTATTCGTATTTATTATATCATGATCAGGACAGACTTATTGCATTTGACTTTGCAATACCTCAAATGGAGATTCTGACATAATGATTGCATAATTATGCAAAAATAAATAAATAAATAATCCACCACGGCAGGAATGCTGCTCATTAAATATCCAGCAGGTGTCAAAACTCTGCTTTTAGTGAAGCAGTTGGCTGTAAAGATACGACACAATGACGGGGCCTCGTCACACCATCACTAACGCTGAGCAGTTAAAGAGCATTTGTTGAGCCGAGCTTGTTACCACGAGCAGTTCGACAATCTGGCTTCAACTGAGCTGAAACACCAACTTTTTATGGAGCAGATCTTCTTTACACCAAGGTGGGAAATTAGGAATGGTGAGTCACAGTGAGGCAGAGCTACCACCAGGACTCCACCTCTGCAGAGAGAGCAGATACACAAACACACACATAGAGAGAGAGAAAGGGCGAGTCGGCACAGGAGGACTGGGAAACATGACATTTTCTGCCAGCTGCTTCAGGACGGAGTCGCTGCAATGTGAAATCAGCCATCTCCTGCCTCCTGGAGTCTGTACCAGTATGTTGTTTTTGTTTTAGTCTGTTTTTGGCTTTTTGATTGCATCATTTTATTCATCCTGGTTTGGGGTTTTAGTAGTCTACATTTGCTCTTTTGGGAATGCAGCATTTCAAACATTTTGTGTTAGAGTGGAACTAGCATCTCTTCTCTGCTTGAAAATCCTGATTCAAAGACCCACCAACCTTTCATCATTTGCCTCAAACTCCCTGGAACTACCCAACAGTATGTGATCATCGCAGGAAGTGAGAAGATTGCTCTTCCACTTGGAGATGAAGGGCTGATGTGGGGGGTTTGCAGCCTTTTTCACCCGATCCAGCTGCAGTCTCTCTTCTCTTTTCTGGAGCACATTTATGAGATCTCAATTTCTGGTAAGAAAAGATCCAAAGTTATTGAGCTCAGCTCCAAACTCCAGGCTGTGTCATAAGTAAACCATGTATGTGAGTCTGAAGTGTGAGCGTACAATTGGAGGAGAAGTCAGGAACCTTATTCAGTATCTCAGAACCTTTTGTGCCTTATCATGTTCAAATGACTTTCAAATTATTTGTTGCCAGATCAGCTGCAAGAACACATCACAATCTAAACTCCTATACAAAACATCTCAACAAAGTGCCTTCAAAAATGCTGATAAATGAGCAAACTGACTGGAGCTTTGTAATATGTCAGATGATACTGGTAACAAAGCTGTAGGAGTAGAAGTTACAGCAGCTCTTGGAAATGAAGATGTGACGGCTGTTTCACCAACTCCCAAATGTGCTCCTCACCTAATCCAACTGTCAGTGATGCTCAGAGGAGCATTACACGAGCAAAGGAAGTTACAGACAGGACTGTGGACATTGTTGAGGAGAGAAAGCTGACCTTCATAGATACCCATTCATACCTCATGATGATCATGACGCTTTCACAGCTTTGATTTGGAAACTCTTGTGTTTTGTATTCAATTCAATTCAATTCAATTCAATTTTATTTATATAGCGCCAAATCACAACAAACAGTCGCCTCAAGGCGCTTTGTATTGTGGGTAAAGACCCTACAATAATACACAGAAAACCACAACAGTCAAAACGACCCCCTATGAGCAGCACTTGGTGACAGTAGGAAGGAAAAACTCCCTTTTAACAGGAAGAAACCTCCAGCAGAACCAGGCTCAGGGAGGGGCAGTCATCTGCCACGAAAGGTTGGGCTGAGAGGAGAGAAAAGACATGCTGTGCAAGAGATTAATATCAATTAATGATTAAATGCAGAGTGGAGTATAAACAAAGTAAATAAGGTGAATGAGAAGAAACAGTGCATTATATGAACCCCCCAGCAGACTAGGCCTATAGCAGCATAACTAAGGGATGGTTCAGGGTCACCTGATCCAGCCCTAACTATAAGCTTTATCATAAAGGAAAGTTTTAAGCCTAATCTTAAAAATAGAGAGGGTGTCTGTCTCCCGAATCCAAGCTGGGAGCTGGTTCCACAGAAGAGGGGCCTGAAAGCTGAAGGCTCTGCCTCCCATTCTACTCTTAAGTATCCGAGGAACCACAAGTAAGCCAGCAGTCTGAGAGCGAAGTGCTCTGTTGGGGTGATATGAGACTATGAGGTCTTTAAGATAAGATGGTGCCTGATTATTCAAGACCTTGTATGTGAGGAGAAGTTTTTAAAATTCTATTCTAGATTTAACAGGGAGCCAATGAAGAGAAGCCAATATGGGAGAAATCTGCTCTCTCTTTCTAGTCCCTGTCAGTACTCTAGCTGCAGCATTTTGGATCAGCTGGAGGCTTTTCAGGGCGCTTTTAGGACAGCCTGATTATAATGAATTACAATAATCCAGCCTAGAAGTAATAAATGCATGAATTAGCTTTTCAGCATCACTCTGAGTAAGGATGTTTCTAATTTTAGAAATATTGCGCAAATGCAAAAAAGCGGTCCTACATATTTGTTTAATATGTGCATTGAAGGACATATCCTGGTCAAAAATGACTCCAAGATTTCTCACAGTGTAACTGGAGGCCAAAGTGATGCCATCCAGAGTATCTGGTTAGACACCGTGTTTCTAATTCTAATTTCTAATATTCATGTTTACTTCCCTTGTGTCATCTCAGTGATTAGTTACACCTGTGCCCCCTGCTGTGCTTTAGCTCCCTGATTTCCTCATGTGTGTATTTATTGTCTGAGTCCTCGTCTGTTCTTTGCTGTCTTGTCAGTTGCTCCTGCTGTGTCTTGAGTGGATGTGTTCTTGGAGAAAAAATCCTCTCTGACAAAGTCTTAATGCATATACAGAGTTTATTGCAAAAACAGACATTGTCAAAACAGACGCTTCTTCTCATCTAGCTGTCTGGGAGAGGGAATTCCAATCGCCCTAACTCATGAGACAAAGGGACTGGCAAGAGTTATATAGCCAGCACCCACATTCTTGACCTTTGACATTGTACCACATATAGTATTTTATGGAGAACCAGGTATAGCTTGTTTCCTACATGTCTGTAAGGTCATTCCCTTTCTAGAGAAAGAGCAACAAGGGGTTACACTCTCTCATACCATTTACTGATGGAAACTATATGATCATTCTGAGCAGTCCTTTTTTGGACAAGGTCAAAGCAGGCCTGAACTTGAGGCCTTCATCCTAAAGTAGAAACCCATACATAGATGCAGTTTAACACAGCAGTTTAAGTCACAGTAGATCAGACACCACACTCCTCTGTGCTGTGCGCTCTCCCCTCGCTGTGTTTTCCTTCTTCAGTGAGATTCTTAGTTGGTTCTGCTGACTCCAGTCCAGCTCTGATTGTACTTTGTTTATTCAGAGTGTCACCAGCAGGAAATCTGACTGTTCTGACTTTAACTGCTGATTAATTCCTGCCTGACACATATTTACCTTTTTGTACACTTAGATGTTAGCTTATTTAAAATCCTGATTCTGAGAATAGATTTAACACATGTTCACACATTCATTTCAATTTAAAATGGATGGATTGCGATTTGATTCATCCATATGTTTAGACGACGCATCGTTGTCATACCGTTGTCAGCAGCAGGTGGAGACATTCGGTTATTCTGTGAATAATACGTTGCACATGTTTAATACAGTCCCAATAACATGATGTCTTTGTTCCCTGTATGACTTCTAAAGGAAAAGTACTTTTGCATCTCAACACTGTTTTTCTGTGAGTTGTTTGTCTGCTGAGACTTATGAGCTCTGTGTCTATAAAATCAAATCTTCATAGCAGCTTTAATTAGAGATTCACTCTACAAACATTTAGAGAAAATACAGCAACTGCATTAATGCTCATTTTAAAAATATCATCCTGGCATTAAATAAATACCTTTTTAATGATTTTGTACAAAAATCTCTAACTCTGAGTTGCATGTCTCGTGCATTTGGTTGCTACAAAAAACAAAGTGATAACTCCCAGTCCTGCCAACTTGAAATGATCTAAGAAATCCATTAAGTTGCCTTGAAGGCAGCATCACCTTTGCCAGGTTGTTGAACCTCCACCACAGTGAGTGTTTTCAGCAGTTTGATCTGTGTCCTCTCCTGGTGCCTGAGGAATAAATAACATATATTTATGCAGCCTCTGTAGCAGGTTGTGTCTTCATCATATGATTTCCAGAGGAAAGGTACTCGAAACGGCTCAGATCATCTCAGACTGGTTTCTTGAACATGGCAATATGTCCACTGTACACAAATGTCCTCCAAAGTCACAGATGGATGTGCAGCTGACAAATGTGCAGCAACTGTGTGATGCAATCATGTCAATGTGGACCAAAATCTCTGAGGAATGTTTCCAGCAGCTTTTTGAGTCTGTGCCACGAACAGAGTCCTACCTGGTATTACCAAGGTGTACCTAATGAACTGGCTTTAAGGGTATTTTTATTATGTAATTTCACAATGGTGAATGGATGGATGCACTGCGAGAGTTGCTGTGTGCTGCTGTATGTATTGTACTGTGATCCTTGTATCAGCAAAGAATTGTGGTGTGTCTTCTAGTTATTGAAGTATGGAGAACTAGTGTGGTGTACCTAAAAATGTGTCACCAATATTTTTTGGTTACTTTGTTATTCACTGACTGTTTAGATAGACTGTTTTGCACTAGACATTTTAATGTGTTGTTGTCAAGTGCTTTCCTGAGTTTTAAGGGTACTGTTGGAGTTATGGTATAAATTCCATTCTGTTTATTATAAATTATCATATCTTCTGTTTGTATATTTTCTATAAGTTGTTTTATGTACATATGATACTGTTGTTTTTATGTTTGAAATGGGAACACGTGGTGACATTTCTTACAAAGGAAGTTGTAGTTACCTGCAGGCTGTTTCAAGCCTGCAGAGAACACATATAGGATACGTGTCTCGTATACGCCATGTTACATGCGCACATGTCACAGTATGCTTACGACCATATATGGTAAGGAAAAAGCCAAGAATGTTGTTTATTACATGCTGTAAACTGCGTTTGGTGTAACCCACGTGATCTTATTGTGAAAGTCCGAATAAAAGCGCTGCGCAGGAAGCGGTCCTTCAGGACAGATAACTTCCGCTCAGCCGCGAGCTGAGTTCAAGGAACGGATCTCTCCTCCTTGCGCAAGTTCAAAAGAGTTGTGTGTTTGTTCTCTGAGTTATTAAAATGATCTGAACCTATCAGTACAGAGCTGTTAAGAACAAAGTGGAAACTTTGTTGTGGGAGTCGTTTCCAGTCAGGTTGCTCTTTTTTGGGTGGACTTCCTGTTTACCCCAGTCACAATCTGGGGCCCGTAACACCAGCCTAGTGACAAAGTTTTCGAGATACTCGAACCAAACCCAACCAAGTTTGTCCTCATCTCCAAGATCTCTCATATATGAAATGAATTCTTGGACAAAAATATTTTACTGCCAAGACGGTTAACTTAATATGTAATGTTATATACCCCAAAACCTGACCAGAATACAGCAACTTTTTCCTCAGTACAGTAAATAAAATATAAAGTTACATTTTTCTTCTAAAATAATATCAGAAAAAATGAGAATATTTCAAGCTGATGAAAATGTGCAAATTTCTTTTTGATGTGATGTCAGTACAAAGACCAGAAACAAGAAACAACAAGAAGTGTTTTAGTAAAATCACCAGAGATGGACACATAGGAGACCACCAGAGAGGACTACAATTTGGCCTTGATGAGCCTTTTTATAAAACTATAACTTAACTCCACACAGTAGAAATCAAATTCCTGACTCAAATCAAACAAATGGTCATCTAAGAAAACAAAGTCCAACAGGAGGTGGAACGATTCCTCTCCTTGTCTAGTTTTAAGCCTGGAGCTGGTAGCATCACATCAGTATTTTTAAAATTTATCATATGTGAATATAGTATCGACTTACCTTTGAGCAGCATGGATGACTGTCACACACTGTGAATTGACTGGCTTGTATATAAACCTTCAGGGCAGGCAGGCAGAAGGCAATGCCCTGCAGGGAGGCAGGGTGGGGTTTTTGTGTTTTGTGGCACAAATGTGGCACAAACACTTTTGTGCACATAAACCTGTGTTTTCTGCACAGGTTTTTGTGTTTTTGTGGCACAAATGTGGCACAAACACAAAAACCTGTGCAGAAAACACAGGTTTTTGTGTTTTGTGGCACAAATGTGGCACAAACACTTTTGTGCACATAAACCTGTGTTTTCTGCACAGGTTTTTGTGTTTTGTGGCACATTTATCCCACAAAAACCTGTTTTCTGCACAGGTTTTTGCGTTTTGTGGCACATTTGTCCCACAAAAACTTTTGTGCACAAAAACCTGTGTTTTCTGCACAGTTTTTTGCGTTTTGTGGCACATTTGTCCCACAAAAACTTTTGTGAACAAAAACCTGTGTTTTCTGCACAGGTTTTTGCGTTTTGTGGCACATTTGTCCCACAAACACTTTTGTGCACAAAAACCTGTACCTTCTGCACAGGTTTTTGTGCACAGGTTTTTGTGCACAAAAGTGTTTGTGCCACATTTGTGCCACAAAAACGTTTGTGCACAAAAACCTGTGTTTTCTGCACAGGTTTTTGCGTTTTGTGGCACATTTGTCCCACAAACACTTTTGTGCACAAAAACCTGTACCTTCTGCACAGGTTTTTGTGCACAGGTTTTTGTGCACAAAAGTGTTTGTGCCACATTTGTCCCACAAAAACTTTTGTGCACAAAAACCTGTGTTTTCTGCACAGGTTTTTGCGTTTTAAGATAAGATAAGATAAGATAAAACTTTAATGATCCCACGATGGGGAAATTTGCGCATTACAGCAGCTCAGTACAGAAAACTAAAAATAGAATAGAATAAAATAAAATAGAAAAACACTATACACATATACATAAGCACTATATACAGAAAATATATAGTCAGTACACACATGTACATATACACACATATACACACACATCAAAACACTATATACAGATATCAAAATATTATATACATTTGTAGCCGGTAAGGTACACAGCATACACGGTATGCATTATATGGGTGAGTGTAATAAATAAAATGTATCTGGACTGTAAGGATAAAGTGATGGCAGAGGAGGTAAAGTGTCCAAGTGACTCAAGACATTATGAAGTGTTGTACAGTCTAACTGCTGTTGGGATGAATGACCTGCGAAAGCGCTCCTTCCTGCAGCGAGGATGTTTCAGTCTCTGACTGAAGGAGCTGCTCAGCTCACCCACGGTCTCATGCAGAGGGTGATGGGGGTTGTCCATGATGGATGTCAGCTTTGCTAACATCCTCCTCTCACCCATCACCATCACAGACTCCAGAGGACATCCCAACACAGAGCTAGACCTCCGCACCAGTTTGTCGATCCTGCTCCTGTCCCTTTCGGTGCATCCACCCCCCCAGCAGGCCACTGCATAGAAAAGGGCAGATGCTACCACTGAGTCATAAAAGGTCTTTAACAGAGTCCTGCAGACACCAAAGGACCTCAGTCTCCTCAGCAGGTGGAGTCGACTCTGGCCCTTCTTATACAGGACATCTGTGTTTGTAGTCCAGTCCAACTTGTTATTGAGATGAACACCCAGGTATTTGTAGGAGACCACTGTCTCAATATGCTTTCCCTGGATGTTCACCGGTGCTGTAGGGGGTGGCTTCCTCCTGAAGTCTATGATCATCTCCTTCGTCTTGCTGGCATTGATTTGGAGTGCGTTGTTCTCACACCAGCCGACAAAGTCACTGATGACACCCCTGTATTCCTGGTCGTTCCCATCTGATACACATCCAATGATGGCCGTATCATCTGAGAACTTCTGTAGGTGGCAGTGGTCCGAGTTGTACCTGAAGTCTGAGGTGTACAGACTGAACAGAAAGGGTGAGAGGACCGTGCCCTGTGGCGCCCCCGTGATGCAGACTACCACATCAGACATACAGTCATGGCACCTCACATACTGTGGTCTGTTGGTGAGGTAGTCGATGGTCCATGCCGTCAGCTGACTGTCTACTCCGGCTCCCTCCATCTTCCCTCTCAGTAGTGCAGGCTGGATGGTGTTGAAAGCACTGGAGAAGTCAAAGAACATGACCCTCACAGTGTTTCCTGCCTGCTCTAGGTGAGAGAGGCATCTGTGCAGCAGGTAGATGATGGCATCGTCCACCCCAATGCCGGGCTGGTAGGCGAACTGCAGGGGGTCCAGCGCTGAGCTCACCAGTGGGCGGAGGTGATGAAGGATGAGCCTCTCCATGGTCTTCATCAGGTGAGAATTCAGGGCCACAGGTCTGTAGTGGTTGGACTCCCTGGGCTGTGCGATCTTTGGCACTGGAACTATGCAGGAAGTCTTCCACAGTTCAGGAACCCTCTCCAGATTCAGGCTCAGGTTGAAGATATGCAGGACCACCTGACAGAGCTGGTCTGCACAATCCCTGAGCAGTCTGGGGCTGATTCCATCTGGACCCGCTGCCTTCCTGATCTTCGTCTTTCTGAGCTTTTGTGCACAAAAACCTGTGTTTTCTGCACAGTTTTTTGCGTTTTGTGGCACATTTGTCCCACAAAAACTTTTGTGCACAAAAACCTGTGTTTTCTGCACAGGTTTTTGCGTTTTGTGGCACAAACACTTTTGTGCACAATAACCTGTGTTTTCTGCACAGGTTTTTGCGTTTTGTGGCACAAACACTTTTGTGCACAAAAACATGTGTTTTCTGCACAGTTTTTTGCGTTTTGTGGCACATTTGTCCCACAAAAACTTTTGTGCACAAAAACCTGTGTTTTCTGCACAGGTTTTTGCATTTTCTGGCACATTTATCCCACAAAAACCTGTGTTTTCTGCACAGTTTTTTGCGTTTTGTGGCACATTTGTCCCACAAAAACTTTTGTGCACAAAAACCTGTGTTTTCTGCACAGGTTTTTGTGTTTTCTGGCACAAACACTTTTGTGCACAAAAACCTGTGTTTTCTGCACAGTTTTTCGCGTTTTGTGGCACATTTGTCCCACAAAAACTTTTGTGCACAAAAACCTGTGTTTTCTGCACAGTTTTTTGCGTTTTGTGGCACATTTGTCCCACAAAAACTTTTGTGCACAAAAATCTGTGTTTTCTGCACAGGTTTTTGCGTTTTGTGGCACATTTGTCCCACAAAAACTTTTGTGCACAACAGGGTTATTATAGTTAACGAAAACGAACGAAATAACGAAAACTGAAATTGAAAAAACATTGTCGTTAACTGAAATAAATAAAAACTATAATTAAAAGGAAAAAACGATAACTAATTAAAACTGAATTGTGAGTTTACAAAACTAACTAAAACTAACTGAAATAATCGATAAACTTACTTTCATTTACTTGTTTTTTGGGGGGTTTTTTTAAGCCTTGTGGATTGATATGAAATCATTGTTTCCGCTCTCCGAGTTTAAGCTGGGAGCGCCACAGGACAACTGTGTGAGTGCGCATGTGTGTGCGCTCACCGCGCTGGTCCGCAAAGTAATGGCTGCGGTCTGCCGAGTCCCGTATGGAGGTTCTTTGAGTACAAACACCTGCACACGACCACAAGGTAATTAACACACACAATCCAGCTACACAAGCATAAATGCGGACATGAGGTCGGCAACTTCTGTAGGTTGTGTACAGAGGCCGCAAAGACCCTGCAGGTTTAATTAGCGAGCATCTAACCAAGCTAGCTCCAAAACAGAAGCAGCTTCAGGTGGTGAGAACATCAGGATGCAGCTGGATTTGAGCTTTGACTCCTTCAAAGAGTTTGTTTTTGTTTAACACCACATGTAGGCGTTATTAATCTGCTGCACTGATGCTGAAGTTTATTGTGGAGTTTATTGTAGAATTTATTGAGTTTGGGAGTTCATGTTTTTCTTTGTTTCTCCCTGGTTATGCTCATGTGTGTCCTTAATATTACACAAATTTAGCATGTCTTGTGAACAGTTGGTTGTTGACTATATTTCTTTAAACTGTATCTTTTGTCAAGTTTTCATTACACAATAGTCACTTTTGCGCCTTGAATCTTGCACCTGATTAGGTATGAAAATACTAAAACTAATACTGAAACTAACTGAAACTAACTAAAACTAAGCATGAAACCAAAAATAAAAACTAATAAAAACGAGCAAAACCACTCTGAAAACTAATTAAAACTAACTGAATTAGAGAAAAAAAAGTAAAAACTAACTAAAACTAAACTATAATGTAAAATCCAAAACTATTATAACCCTGGTGCACAAAAACCTGTGTTTTCTGCACAGGTTTTTGCGTTTTGTGGCACAAACACTTTTGTGCACAAAAACCTGTGTTTTCTGCACAGGTTGTTGCGTTTTGTGGCACAAACACTTTTGTGCACAAAAACCTGTGTTTTCTGCACAGGTTTTTGTGTTTTGTGGCACATTTATCCCACAAAAACCTATGTTTTCTGCACAGGTTTTTGTCTTTTCTGGCACATTTGTGCCACAAAAACTTTTGTGCACAAAAACCTGTGTTTTCTGCACAGTTTTTTGCGTTTTGTGGCACATTTGTCCCACAAAAACTTTTGTGCACAAAAACCTATGTTTTCTTCACAGGTTTTTGCGTTTTGTGGCACATTTGTGCCACAAAAACTTTTGTGCACAAAAACCTGTGTTTTCTGCACAGGTTTTTGCGTTTTGTGGCACAAACACTTTTGTGCACAAAAACCTGTGTTTTCTGCACAGTTTTTTGCGTTTTGTGGCACATTTGTCCCACAAACACTTTTGTGCACAAAAGTGTTTGTGGGCCACAAAAACTTTTGTGCACAAAAACCTGTGTTTTCTGCACAGTTTTTTGCGTTTTGTGGCACATTTGTCCCACAAACACTTTTGTGCACAAAAACCTGTGTTTTCTGCACAGGTTTTTGTGTTTTGTGGCACATTTATCCCACAAAAACCTGTGTTTCTGCACAGGTTTTTGTCTTTTGTGGCACAAATGTGGCACAAAAACTTTTGTGCACAAAAACCTGTGTTTTCTGCACAGGTTTTTGCGTTTTCTGGCACATTTGTCCCACAAAAACTTTTGTGCACAAAAACCTGTGTTTTCTGCACAGGTTTTTGTGTTTTGTGGCACAAACACTTTTGTGCACAAAACCTGTGTTTTCTGCACAGGTTTTTGCGTTTTGTGGCACATTTGTCCCACAAAAACTTTTGTGCACAAAAACCTGTACAGAAGGCACAAAAATCCCACCCTGCAGGGCATTGCCACCCTGCAGGGCATTGGAAGTATTTTACTGTCTTTAGACAAGCATTATGTACTAAATAATGTCAGGCTGAATCACACACTGAAGGAAGTTTTTTGTGCAGAGTTTGGGTTTCCTGTCATCCTCTTTATGTAATGGAGGGGTAGCATACAAGCTCTCATCTTGTGTCATCAGTTTGCCTTGGTCATGTAGCTCTTGCTTATAGGCTTGGGGGCGCACCCCTGACCGGGATTTGAATTCTCGACCTCTTGTTCCAAAGACAGTGATGTTACCACTACACTATCCAGCTGCTCTGCGCATTCTACCACATTGTGTCTGTATCTGTCTGCATTTGGACTCACTAGTTCTTGATTGGTTATTAAAGTTTTGGATGCACATTATATTTTGTAAACAATAAGTATTAGATACTAAATTACATTTCAATGCTCAAACTTTTGTACAACTACTTAAGCAGGATTACAGTTTTTACTTAGAGGGACGTGAATGTTTATTTTGTCACTTTGTAAAACAGTTACACCAAACAGCTTTCTGGTCTTGTGCCGCACCACTAGACTGCTCATGTAGCCAGTGTTTGTTTGTTTTAATAAATCAGATTTAATCTGAATATACCTTCAAAATGGCAACATTTTGGGCAAGAGAAGAAGGAGAGGACAGGAGAGGGAAGGGCAAATATGAGTAAAGAAAAAAGTAAAAGTAAATGAAACAGAGAAGAAGAAGTGTTGGACAAAGAATATTATTTTATACACTTAAAGATGGTAACTGCCCACTTGCCTTTGACTCCTCCTAATTTACATGAAGTGTTGTCCCCTAAAACCTGAAACAGATCAATCACCTTTGACCTCCACTAGTTCCACTCCTCTGTGCAGGCTCAGAAACACAGTTCACAGGTCTTTTCATATCTACAATAGATCTAACATCTGTCATTACGATGAGCTTTTCCCTGTGGAAATGACCTCCCCAAAAATACTCCCATGGACAGCTTTCTACAACTTCCACTATTAGAAACTCCTCAGGGCAGTTTTATCTAAGTATACAGAATTTATTCCCACACTTTACTCACATTACACAAACTCAGGTGGGTCTACAATCCCAAATTTCAAGGGCACACTGTTCTAAGCAACTTGAACTTTGTTAAAAGGTGATAAAGTGTTAGGTCAAAGGTGAAGCTTATAAATATAAAGTGGATTTAGCAGGAGCCAAAAGTGAGGCCCTGAACATCCAAAGGAGTGAGCGTAACAGGCCTCAGTCTTATTTTACTGATCTAAAGCACACAGTGTTCATTAATCCAGTGTGGGTGATTAATATAGGTACTAATAAATGATAGAGAATACCAGTGTGTGACTAACATAACTGGTGATAAATGATATAAAATAGAGACAGTAAAATACCAACATCAGAGTGGTTAAAATTCCCAACAAGATCACTCAGCATTCTTTATTGGTCACTCATATTGTCATACTTGGAGTACTGTGTGGAAGTCTGTTTCAAAACATACAAAACCAAAATAAGAACACAATCAACCAAAGCAAACCAAATCTTTATTGTAGCACTTTTCATTAACAGCTGTTCTGCTGATGTTTTGGTCAAACTTGCAACATTTTGCAAATAATCCGACTATATTCAGATTTTATTTATCCATCAGTTAATTTATTCGGATGATGAACTTTAACAGTTAATAAAGTTTCTGTGCACCACTCCATGAATGGCGCTTGGAGGTCCAACGTTGTGCGTCTTTGAGTTCAGCCATCACACGGGGGGGGGGGGGGGGGGGGGGGCAGCTCTAAGGTGACGGAGCTGCCTCCATCTGGGCGTCTCTGGATTCTGGCAGTGATCCATTCCAGCTGAATCGTCAGAGTCAGAGGAGGAAGACTGCTCAGGACTGAACGGAGAATTGACCAACAGGGAAACAAAGATTTGTCCAAGCTGCACATCATATACTCATAGTCTCATATCACCCCAACAGAGCACTTTGCTCTCAGACTGCTGGCTTACTTGTGGTTCCTAGGATACTTAAGAGTAGAATGGGAGGCAGAGCCTTCAGCTTTCAGGCGCCTCTTCTGTGGAACCAGCTTCCAGCTTGGATTCAGGAGACAGACACCCTCTCTATTTTTAAGATTAGGCTTAAAACTTTCCTTTATGATAAAGCTTATAGTTAGGGCTGGATCAGGTGACCCTGAACCATATATATATATATATATATATATATATATATGACTTCATATGTTGAAGTTTAACAGACAACTTTGTGTGAATGCTCGATGGTTTTTGCAGCTTTATCTGATAATGTAAAGTGCAGAGAGACAGGAAAGCAGGGAAAGGCACGCAGTAAATGGCAAAGGGTTGGACTGCCACACAGCATAATTGGGCGCTTACTCATTAGCTGAAGCACTGCTGGCATCACGTGGGGGCAGGTCAAAGGTCATGGAAGTGCGTCCATCTGGGTCTCTCTGGATTCTGACAGAGATCCAGTTCAGCTGAATCCTCAGAGTCAGAGGAGGAAGACTGTTCAGGACTGAGCGGAAAATGCTGAAAACTCTTCGGCTCAGCCAGACCAATGAGCTCGTGGTGTGAAGGAGAGCGTCCCTGCCTCTGCCAGCGATTTGATTCATCCATATGTTTAGACGAGGCATCGTTGTCATACAGTCGTCAGCAGCAGGTGGAGACATTCAGTTATTCTGTGAATAATACGTTGCACATGTTTAATACAGTCCCAATAACATGATGTCTTTGTTCCCTGTATGACTTCTAAAGGAAAAGTACTTTTTCATCTCAACACTGTTTTTGTGTGAGTTGTTTGTCTGCTGAGACTTATGAGCTCTGTGTCTATAAAATCAAATCTTCATAACAGCTTTAATTAGAGATTCACTCTGCAAACATTTAGAGAAAATACAGCAACTGCATTAATGCTCATTTTAAAAATATCATCCTGGCATTAAATAAATACCTTTTTAATGATTTTATTCAAAAATCTCTAATTCTGAGCTGCATGTGATAGGTTCAGATCATTTTAAAAACTCAGAGGACAAACACACAACTCATTTCAACTTGCGCAAGGAGGACAGATCCGTTCCTTGAACTCAGCTCTCAGCTGAGCGGAAGTTATCTGTCCTGGCGAACTGCTTCCTGCGCAGCGCTTTTATTCTGATTTTCACAATAAGATCACGTGGGTTACATCAAACACAGTTTACAGCATGTAATAAACAACATTCTTGGCTTTTTCCTTACCATATATGGTCGTAAGCATACTGTGACATGTGCGCATGTAACATGGCGTATACGAGACACGTATCCTATATGTGTTCTCTGCAGGCTTGAAACAGCCTGCAGGTAACTACAACTTCCTTTGTAAGAAATGTCACCACGTGTTCCCATTTCAAACATAAAAACAACAGTATCATATGTACATAAAACAACTTATAGAAAATATACAAACAGAAGATATGATAATTTATAATAAACAGAATGGAATTTTATACCATAACTCCAACACATGTCTCGTGTATTTGGTTGCTACAAAAAACAAAGTGATAACTCCCAGTCTTGCCAACTTGAAATGATCGAAGAAATCCATTAAGTTGCCTTGAAAGCAGCATCACCTTTGCCAGGTTGTTGAACCTCCACCACAGTGAGTGTTTTCAGCAGTTTGATCTGTGTCCTCTCCTGGTGCCTGAGGAATAAATAACATATATTTATGCAGCCTCTGTAGCAGTTTGTGTCTTCATCATATGATTTCCAGAGGAAAAGTACTCAGAAGGAAACGGCTCAGATCATCTCAGACTGGTTTCTTGAACATGGCAATATGTCCACTGTACACAAATGTCCTCCAACGTCACAGATGGATGTGCAGCTGACAAATGTGCAGCAACTGTGTGATGCAATCATGTCAATGTGGACCAAAATCTCTGAGGAATGTTTCCAGCAGCTTTTTGAATCTGTGCCACGAACAGAGTCCTACCTGGTATTACCAAGGTGTACCTAATGAACTGGCTTTAAGGGTATTTTAATTATACATGCTCTGTCCTGAGAAAAGGGAGGTTTGGTTCATTCTGTGGCCACTAGGTGGTGCTTATTCTGTTTTGTGTATTATGTACACACGTTTGGCTCAGTCAGCGCGTGCTGCCAACAATTTATCTGCTGCAGTTTCACAGTGGCGAAGGGATGCGAGAGTTGCTGTGAGCCGCTGTATTGGCCTTGTATCATCACAGATTTGAGGCGTGTCTTCTAGTTATTGAAGTATGGAGAACTAACCTAGTGACAAAGAGTTTTTTAGTTTCTCTTATTCTGTTTCTGTCTTACTTTCCATGAACCGACAGATTTCCTCAGGTAGATCATCTCAACTGTGTGATAAGTCACGTCACCAAATTCAGAAGCTGTTTCCTCCACAAATACCGTATTTTCCAGAGTATAAGTCGCACTTTTTTTCATAGTTTGGCTGGGGGTGCGACCTATACTCCGGAGCGAGGTATATGTGACATTTATAGCACATGAACCAAAATACTCCAGCCACTTGACATCTCCGTGAACTGCAGCTTTAAGGCAGTCTTGCGTAACCTGTGGGCGCAGTGGATGATGGATGGAGAGCACAGCTTAACGGCAACTGGGAGAATGTGCCACCCAACTTTCCTGGAAGTCATTGGATGGATCAAGAAAACATGGGCTTCAGTGACAAACCATCCTGTTGGGATTCAGAAAGGCTGGAATAATTGGAACTGCAGCTGACGACGAGTCTGACTAACGCGACACAGAAGAGGAAGCGGCGCTTCGTCTACGGAGTGTACGGAATTGTTTAGAAGTGACACCGAGGATGAAGAATTCAATGGATTGATGGTTTGGTTAACTTGTTAGTATGTTCTTTATGCTATGGTTATCTGAATAACTTAATGTTACGTTAACATACTGTAGCGATTCTCTTAGTTAGAGAGCGTGTTGATGTTGTGGGATTTCGGACTGTTCGGGAGGTTCGTGAAGGCAGCATGGAGAGAGAGAAAAAGACCGAGAGCTTGCCTGTGTGTGTGTGTTGCTGTTCCGCTGTTGTAGTTGTGGTTGGCGTGGCTGTGGCCTACAGCAGCCGTTTTTCTGTTAATAAAGACGACCTTTGTTGTGAATATCGCCGACTTTGGAAGTGTGTTTACAACGTTACAATACCGAACACGTGTTCGTTGTGCGTCATGTAGCTGAATGTGCTACGTTAGCATAACGTAGGTGTAACCGTGTTCGTCCTGTTCTTTAATCCATTATTATTTTAAATTGCCGTTCAAGATGGAATTTGTGCTCTGAGTCTCGGATTCTATCAACCCGCCCCCCCCCCCAAAAAAAGTGCGACTTATAGTCCAGTGCGACCTATATATGTTTTTTCTTCTTTATTATTCATTTTTTGGCTGGTGCGACCTATACTCCGGAGCGACGTATAGTCCGAAAAATACGCCCCCCCCCCCCCCCCCCCCCCACACACACACACACACACACACACACACACACAAAAGACGCTCCAGCGCGCGCTTTCAAGAACGCGCTCGATCGCGACTGTTTTCATTTGACTCATGCTATCATCTGACGGCAGGTAGCTAGATATAGAGACAAAAAAGATTTGTCCGCTATCTACTTTTATCTTCTTTTATTTAGCTGCGCCCCTAAGTAGGACACACAGGAAACCACCGGAGACGATTTTTTTCTTCTAAAATAAAATCAGGAAAACTGAGAATATTTCAAGCTCATGAAAATGTGCAAATTTATTTTTTGATGTGATGTCAGTAAAAAGTCCAAAAACAGTTCATCACCTATTTCCTCCAGAAATACCTGGCACACATAAATAATATAATAGCTATATAAACATATTATAAATATAAATAATGCAAACTCCTACCTTCTTCTTCTATCAGTTGCTCCTGTGTCTCTATCAGTTGCATTCACAATACAGTATTCCTGTGGTGTGACAGCCTGAAAGTGTTGAGTGGTTTAAACTTAAAACCACTCAACACTTATATGCACTAACAATAAATAAATAAATAATGTAAACTCCTACGGAATGTAAGGTTGCTCATGATTGAGCAATTCAGATGACTGCGTCTGAATTTCTCAACTCTATTCACCCACACTCTGTTCTGTTAACAGATTCAAATCCTAACATCTATCAATGTTGTTCATTCTATTAATTGGGTTTGGAGTGGGGGGTGAAATCTACCCCCTTACCAGTCGTCCTGGCTCCCCCTGCCATAGCATTTTGTGCTTCAATCTCTAGTTGATGAGGTTTCTCTTCATGTAATGGAGGGGTAGCATACAAGTTCTCATTTTGTATCATCAGTTTGCCCTAACGCAGACCATTGTTTACATCCATGTAGCGCTTGCTTATTTTCCAAGGTGGGTTTGGGGGTGCACTGCATGCACGCCTTGACCGGTATTTGAATCCTCGACCTCTTGTTCCAAAGACTGTGATGTTACCACTACATAAATATTATTATTATTTAAATATTATTTACAAATATAAATAATGTAAACTCCTACCTCTCTTCTTCTATCAGTTGCTCCTGTGTGCATTCACAATACAGTATTCACTCATTATTGACGGGGTGAAGTTATTGGCCAAAGCGGTGGTTTCAAGGAGAGGACTGCTGACTTTTCATGAAAGGTCTGTAGTCATCTATTCAGAGACATTTTCATGTCTCTGAATAGATGACATCAAATTTTCATGAAAGCAGAACTGAAGTCCTGAAGTCATCAAAGTCTGAATGTTTAAGTCTGTAGTCATCTATTCAGTGGTTACACCGTGTGCTATTTGTCATGAAAGCAGCTTGGAGTTAGACTACGCATCACAGTTTGGAGTATTTGGGGGTGATGAAAACTACCCCCTTACCTGTCCTGGCTCTCCCTGCCATAGCATTTTGTGCTTCAATCTCTAGTTGATGAGGTTTCTCTTCATGTAATGGAAGGTTAGCATAAAAGTTCTCATTTTGTATCATCAGTTTGCCCTAACGCAGACCATTGCTTACATCCATGTAGCGCTTGCTTATTTTCCAAGGTGGGTTTGGGGGTGCACTGCATGCACACCCTGACCGGGATTTGAATCCTCAACCTCTTGTTCCAAAGACAGTGATGTTACCACTATGCTACACTTTATGAGGTTGTACACAAAGGTTTTACAAAAAAATGTTTTCTTAACTATTTTTCAAACTTAGAGGCTCTGCCCAACTGACTTTGCCTAACACTGTAATCTTTTGCTTTGGTTTCAAATATGGGTGTATATGCCTGATGAGGGTTTTTTTTTTTTTTTTTACTGTTGACCTTAGTGAGCTGAGATGTGTGTGTGTGTGTGTGTGTGTGGGGGGGGGGGGGGGGGGGGGGGGTTGTTGTTCTGTTTTCTAGTTATATTTATTTATTTTGTTTTTGTTTTTTTACTTCTTGAGTATTTTTGTTTCCCTTTGTTAGAAAAAAAAACTGAAACTAGTGCACAGTATTGAAATTTTTGATGCACTGTTTTGTCAGTATTATATTAAGTGTGGCTATAGGTTCAATAAGATGTTCAATAAAAATTGTCCACAATCTGGACGTGAACGGCAGCACTCCATTGTGATATATAAAGTTACATTTTTCTTCTAAAATAATATCAGAAAAAATGAGAATATTTCAAGCTGATGAAAATGTGCAAATTTCTTTTTGATGTGATGTCAGTACAAAGACCAGAAACAAGAAACAACAAGAAGTTTTTTAGTTTCTCTCTTATTCTGTTTCTTTATTACTTTCCATGAACTGACAGATTTCCTCAGGTAGCTCATCTCACCTGTGTGATAAGTCACATCATCAAATTCAGAAGCTATTTCCTCCAGAAAGACTGAAACTGTGATTTAAACCTTTGCCTCTTATAAAGTTCACTGTCTGTGTTTCGCTGCTTATGACACGTTCTGTCTTCAGGACTTTGCTGTGGAGCATTTCCTACTGTTTGACAGTGATTCACTGTCAGCTCACCTGTGCAGGTCTCCTTTGCATATCCTCCTGTTTGACACACGTGTGTCAGACTGAGTGTACTAGAGTGAGTAGGACACATAGGATACCACCAGAGAGGACTACAGTTCAGCCTTGATGAGCCTTTTTATAAAACTATAACTTAACTCCACACAGTAGAAATCAAATTCCTGACTCAAATCAAACAAATGATCATCTAACAAAACAAAGTCCAACAGGAGGTGGAATGACTCCTCTCCTGGTCTAGTTTTAAGCCTGGGGCTTTTAGCAGCAACAACCAGACTGAAAGATAAATTTGCCAGCATCACATCAATGTTTTTTAAATTGTGATAGGAAATTACAATATGAGAATTGTGCTTAAACATCTTACTAATTAACTCAGTCATTGAAACTAAACAGTCTTTTTAAATTTATCATATATGAAGTATATAGATTTCTTACCTTTGAGCAGCATGAAGTGAAGTGTGTGAAGCGACAACTATGCCTCAGTTATTGCTAATGTGTAGGTTTTTTTAATCATCGTTCATCTTTCACATCTCAAAGAGGAGTGTGTGTGACCAAATATGGTCACTCACTTCCCTTTCTTCCCTGCTATTGCACCATAACAATTGTATGGGGAAGATGGCTCTATCGCAGGTGAGAAAGGGAAGTGAAAGTAGAAAGGAAGCTAAGTGGGTGTCGTTCTGCAGCTCCCCCTGCCATAACATTTTGTGCTTCATCAATCTCTAGTTGATGAGGTTTCTCTTCATGTAATGGAGGGGTAGCATACAAGTTCTCATCTTGTATCATCAGTTTCTCAACACCTAATGCAGATGTTGTTTACATCTTGCTTATTTTCCAAGGTGGGTTTGGGGGTGCACTGCATGCACCGGGATTTGAATCCTTGACCTCTTGTTCCAAAGACAAAAACCTGTGCCTTCTGCACAGGTTTTTGTGCACAAAAACCTGTGTTTTCTGCACAGGTTTTTGTCTTTTGTGGCACAAATGTGGCACAAAAACTTTTGTGCACAAAAACCTGTGTTTTCTGCACAGTTTTTTGCGTTTTCTGGCACATTTGTCCCACAAAAACTTTTGTGCACAAAAACCTGTGTTTTCTGCACAGGTTTTTGTGTTTTGTGGCACAAACACTTTTGTGCACAAAAACCTGTGTTTTCTGCACAGTTTTTTGCGTTTTGTGGCACATTTGTCCCACAAACACTTTTGTGCACAAAAACCTGTGTTTTCTGCACAGGTTTTTGTGTTTTGTGGCACATTTATCCCACAAAAACCTGTGTTTCTGCACAGGTTTTGTCTTTTGTGGCACAAATGTGGCACAAAAACTTTTGTGCACAAAAACCTGTGTTTTCTGCACAGGTTTTTGCGTTTTCTGGCACATTTGTCCCACAAAAACTTTTGTGCACAAAAACCTGTGTTTTCTGCACAGGTTTTTGTGTTTTGTGGCACAAACACTTTTGTGCACAAAACCTGTGTTTTCTGCACAGGTTTTTGCGTTTTGTGGCACATTTGTCCCACAAAAACTTTTGTGCACAAAAACCTGTGTTTTCTGCACAGGTTTTTGCGTTTTGTGGCACATTTGTCCCACAAAAACTTTTGTGCACAAAAACCTGTACAGAAGGCACAAAAATCCCACCCTGCAGGGCATTGCCACCCTGCAGGGCATTGGAAGTATTTTACTGTCTTTAGACAAGCATTATGTACTAAATAATGTCAGGCTGAATCACACACTGAAGGAAGTTTTTTGTGCAGAGTTTGGGTTTCCTGTCATCCTCTTTATGTAATGGAGGGGTAGCATACAAGCTCTCATCTTGTGTCATCAGTTTGCCTTGGTCATGTAGCTCTTGCTTATAGGCTTGGGGGCGCACCCCTGACCGGGATTTGAATCCTCAACCTCTTGCTCCAAAGACAGTGATGTTACCACTACACTATCCAGCTGCTCAGCACATTTTACCCTTTGTCTTTGTGTCTGTATCTGTCTGCATTTGGACTCACTAGTTCTTGATTGGTTATGAAAGTTTTGGATGCACAGTATATTTTGTAAACAATAAGTATTAGATACTAAATTACATTTCAATGCTCAAACTTTTGTACAACTACTTAAGCAGGATTACAGTTTTTACTTAGAGGGACGTGAATGTTTATTTTGTCACTTTGTAAAACAGTTACACCAAACAGCTTTCTGGTCTTGTGCCGCACCACTAGACTGCTCATGTAGCCAGTGTTTGTTTGTTTTAATAAATCAGATTTAATCTGAATATACCTTCAAAATGGCAACATTTTGGGCAAGAGAAGAAGGAGAGGACAGGAGAGGGAAGGGCAAATATGAGTAAAGAAAAAAGTAAAAGTAAATGAAACAGAGAAGAAGAAGTGTTGGACAAAGAATATTATTTTATACACTTAAAGATGGTAACTGCCCACTTGCCTTTGACTCCTCCTAATTTACATGAAGTGTTGTCCCCTAAAACCTGAAACAGATCAATCACCTTTGACCTCCACTAGTTCCACTCCTCTGTGCAGGCTCAGAAACACAGTTCACAGGTCTTTTCATATCTACAGTAGATCTAACATCTGTCATTACGATGAGCTTTTCCCTGTGGAAATGACCTCCCCAAAAATACTCCCATGGACAGCTTTCTACAACTTCCACTATTAGAAACTCCTCAGGGCAGTTTTATCTAAGTATACAGAATTTATTCCCACACTTTACTCACATTACACAAACTCAGGTGGGTCTACAATCCCAAATTTCAAGGGCACACTGTTCTAAGCAACTTGAACTTTGTTAAAAGGTGATAAAGTGTTTGGTCAAAGGTGAAGCTTATAAATATAAAGTGGATTTAGCAGGAGCCAAAAGTGAGGCCCTGAACATCCAAAGGAGTGAGCATAACAGGCCTCAGTCTTATTTTACTGATCTAAAGCACACAGTGTTCATTAATCCAGTGTGGGTGATTAATATAGGTACTAATAAATGATAGAGAATACCAGTGTGTGACTAACATAACTGGTGATAAATGATATAAAATAGAGACAGTAAAATACCAACATCAGAGTGGTTAAAATTCCCAACAAGATCACTCAGCATACTTTATTGGTCACTCATATTGTCATACTTGGAGTACTGTGTGGAAGTCTGTTGAAAACATACGAAACCAAAATAAGAACACAATCAACCAAAGCAAACCAAATCTTTATTGTAGCACTTTTCATTAACAGGTGTTCTGCTGATGTTTTGGTCAAACTTGCAACATTTTGCAAACCATCCGACTATATTCAGATTTTTTTAATCCATCAGTTCCTTTATTCGAAAGATGAACTTTAACAGTTAATAACGTTTCTGTGCGACACTCCATGAATGGCGCTTGGAGGTCCAACGTTGTGCGTCTTTGAGTTCAGCCATCACACGGGGGGGGGGGGGGGCAGCTCTAAGGTGACGGAGCTGCCTCCATCTGGGCGTCTCTGGATTCTTCCAGCTGAATCGTCAGAGGAGGAAGACTGCTCAGGACTGAATGGAGAATTGACCAACAGGGCAACAAAGATTTGTCCGAGTCAATGTTCCCTCTAATCTGCGCGCCTGCGCAATCGCGCACTGCTCGCACGTACTCAGCGCACAAGAAAATCTGTGCAGCGCAAAAAATTGAATCCAACATAAACCGTAAACCACACAGCTGTTATTAATGGGCAACGGTAAACGGCGCTCCCACGACTTATACTACAAATCCCACAATGCACTGCAACAGTTGCTGCAGGCCAAGACCTGTGAGCTAACCCATTTGTGTTGCCAATGACTCATTGATCAGTGATCAGCACTTTTTACAGTGACATATAAGCTGCCCAACCCCCAAAAATGGCCAAATGAAAAATGGAAAACGTGCGGGGAAAAGGACAGTTAAGGGAGAAGGGAGACCTGCACAGGTGAGCTGGCAGTGCATCACTGCGTCACACAGCAGGAAGCGCTGTGAAGCAAAGTCCCGAAGACACAACGCGTCTGTTGCCCTCTTAAAAAAACAGGATTCCGTCTTCAGTTCAGCAACTTTATTGCTCTCGATTCTCTGAATTATTCCACGAAGCAGGTACAGACATGAGCTCAGATGCAGGAGAAAAACTAACAAGTCATCCACCAGGGGTCCCTCTACTCACCAACCTCGCGATAGTTGATGACATCACATCCTGAACTCTGACCCCGTAGTAACAACATTAATCATAGTAATATTTGGCATAACAGCAAAATAAAATAGAAACATAAAATATTTACTGTCTTATTGTTTAAATCTATTACTGCCAACTAAATAACTGAAAATACAAATAAGATTCAAATGGATATTTCAAGGTCGCAACACGTCATTAGCACCGTGACGCAAACAGTGCGGCGATCGTCGCTGAGGCACCCGTTATGTGCCCTTACCTGGCGTGAACAGCTGTTTAATACTGAGTGTTTTTACCGCTGAGCCGCTGATCAAAGGAATTTTGAATGACCGTAATTCTGCAGCCGTTTGTCCTATCGGAAAAATTCAAACAGTTTCTGAAAGCTGAGAAATTGCGCTTCACATCCAATATAGAGTTTATTATGTGATAGGTTGATTTTATTATTCTATTGATTATTAATCAAAGTTCATAATTGAGGTAAATATCTCCATGGGAATTGTTAAGAATATAACCTATCATTCTTCCATCGGTGATCTACTTGTTGAGCCTTTTTGTTAATGTGTGGGATATGTGATCGTTTAGTCATACCTTGCACTGCAGGAGGGGGGCACTCCGGCCGCGGTGCTTCATTCTCAATGAAGCTGCTGAAGGAGAAACATCGCGTTCGAGTGTATTTATTGATTTCCTTTCCCCTTCTCAGGTATGTGATGAGTGTTGTGCTCCTAAGCTGTGGAGATATGTGCCGAGTTTTGTTTGACTCTCTGTAGACTGACTCACTACCTGTTCAAGACGTTTTGAAGTGTTATTTCTTTTGCATTTCTTGTAGCATACTGTTGGCTAGCTAGCTGAGCTAAGTGCTCTACGCTGCCGCTAGCATAGTGCACTGCACCGCCAGAATGTGTGCATACGGTGATGGCGATGCATGTGCGTGTTAGTTCTGTTTGTACTGAACAACTATTGTAGAGAGAATAGGAATAAGGAAAAATGTCTGTTGATGTGTGTATATAAATGTTATTTTCAATACTTTGGAGTTTGATGATTTAAATTTGTGTTTAATAATTTGCTTGGGCATTTATGTCATATTTGGGTTTACCTGCAAGGGAGGACGGGGAAATTATACTGTACCTTGGTTGAAATCATTATTTACCTGTGAAGACAGATGAAGGAAGATCATTTTGTGATATTGTCCTAGAACTGACTGATGTGTACTTTTGTTATAGTGTTTCATATTAATGTTTTGTATCTATGTGTATACTTCAAAATAATTATATATTCTCAATGAAGCTGCTGAAGGAGAAGCATCGCGTTCGAGTGTATTTATTGATTTCCTTTCCCCTTCTCAGGGTGTAACATTTTGGAGGCACCGCTGGGATGAATGTGATGAGGGTCCGCTGTCCCAGATAGATGCCCTGGTCATCATTCAACCCCTTCCATCTACAAACGGGCTGAGAGATACGGTGTGGTGGTTCCGCGACCGAGCAGAGGGATCCGCATGCAATCTGAGGTCATCTACTGGTACCAGGAGAGCTACACTGTCTATTCTGCAAAGAGAAGGTCCTGCATCACACTAATACATTGTAAAAACTAGAGACTGAAATGGATTCTTCAGAGTTGGAGGACTTGAAATTAGAAGTTTTTGGTGCTTTGTACACATTGAACAAGGACACTTTGATTGAAGTTTGTGATTTTCTGTGTATTGGTGGTTCAAAACTTGAAAATGTATCAGGTAGAAGCCGCTCCTCCCTAATTTCATATGTCATAAGGCACTTAGAAAGAGAGGAGCTGGGCGAGCTTGAGGATCAAGGTATGGCTGAGTTCCTGGTTTTGAAAGATAAAATCGCTGAGTTGCAACAGGCTACTCAGAATAGTGCACTAGAACACATAACCTCAGATGCTAACCTGACAAATGAGACACAAGAGCAGGTCACCCAGCCTTCAGAAGAAGAGCGACTGAAAAGAGAGATAGAGACACTCCAGTTGGCTTTAGCATTATCACGACTGGAAAAAACAAATCCAATTAGTGGAGCCAAACAGTCTGTGAGTGGGAAGGATAACCATGCCAAACAGGTCCCCCAGCCCTGCCTATCATTACCATGGGGCCGAGAATTCAGAATAGCTGGCCAGATTGGTGAGCCAGGCCAAAAGGACAAACTTACCTTCTCCAGTCTAGCACACCAAATTGAACAAGCCATCAGCAAAGGAGTTCCTGAAATAGAAATAGTTGATGCAGTAATCAGGTCAATAGCACCAGGCTTACAATTACGCAGTTATCTGGAGGGCAGAACCAACCTTAACTTGCCTACCTTGAGGAGGATTCTGAGGTCCCACTATCAAGAAAAAGGTGCAACAGAACTGTACAAACAGCTCACATCAGAGGTCCAGAGTAGTAAGGAAACCCCACAAACCTTTTTAATTCGAGCTCTGGATTTGAGACAAAAAATCCTATTTGCTTCACAGGAAGAGGAATCTGGTTTAAGATATGATCCTGTCCTTGTGCAAAGCATGTTTCTCCACACAATTCTGACAGGCTTGCAGAATGACAACATCAGAAGTGACCTGCAGCCATACCTCCAACAAGCAACAACTGGTGATGAGCTGCTTCTTGAGAAAATCAATGTTGCCTGTGCAAATGAAGCAGAGAGACAAAAGAAAAAGAAAACACTTTCCCAGGGGCGGCCAACCACTGTGCACTCACTCCAGTCTGACACTCCTGCAGATAAAAAAGGAAAAACCCAAAATCCTGAAACCAACATCAAACCCCAGTCCGACCTGCTGAATGAACTCAAAGAAATACGTTCTGATATGGCATTGTTAAAAAACTTGGGCGCTGAAGTTACACAAATCAGAGAGGCAATCCAACAGCCCAATTCAGCACAAACACAGTACTTTGCCTTACCCATGGTGCCAGAATGTGCTCCTCCTCCTCCTCCGCTCCAGCACTGGCCACAAAACTGGTCTCCTGCAGGGTCAGGACAAAGAGGTGATACAGCTCAGAATCAGCCGAGAGTTGCACCACAACGCCAGTATCCCACTCTAAATCGTGCATGCCTCAGAAAGTGTGTTGGCTGCCAGCAAAGTGGAACTGAATATTGCACCCACTGCTATAGATGTGGTAGTAGCGAGCACTTCCTCGCAGGTTGCAGGGTGAGAATCCCTAGACAAGACAGGGATGGTCCTTTAAACGGAAGAGGGTTACCCCCGCGGGACAGGGAGTAACTAGTAATAGTGTAATGTCCCAACAGCTTTGCTCCCACTGTGGTGTTCATGGGAAACTCAAAAGACTCAGAAGGTGTGCAGCCTGTAAAAAAAGCATTTATTGTTCTAAGATCTGTCAAGCTGAACATTGGCCAAAACACAGAAAAAACTGTAATAAACAACCAAAACCTCAGGTAAACCAGCACATTCACCCAAAAACAAGTTCTGTACGCCCCATAAAGGTGGATAGCCAATCCCGTCTTGTTGCTCTTGTAGGGAAGCAGTGTATGGTTGAATGTTATATACAAAACTGCAGAACTCAAGCGTTATGGGATACAGGCTCCCAAGTGTGTATTGTTGATGAAAAGTGGAAACAGAGACATTTACCACATGAAAAATTAAAAGACATCTCTGAGTTACTTGATGCACCTGATGACTTGAAAATCACAGCTGCCAATGGACAGAACATGCCTTATAAGGGTTTCATTGAAGTCAATTTTAGTTTGGCTGCTGAGGGAGCCAACTCTAAAGAACTTGTTATTCCCATGTTAGTGATGAAAGGTGGAAACCTTCCACAGCCCATTATAGGCTTTAATGTCATTGAACAAATAGTGAAGACCAGTACTGTAGAGCAAATGGATACCGCAAGAACAGAGCAGCTGCATGAGTCATTGAGAGTGGCTTTCCCATGCCTTGGAGAGAAAAATGTCACTACCTTCGTTGATCTGGTGACTGCTGACCGATCACATGACTATGTGGTGAGAACGTCAAAAGAGAAAATCCTTGTACCCAAACACACCTCTGTGCAGATTGACTGTAGGGTGCAGACCAAGCCACCGAATAAAGACACTACCCTTCTCTTTGAGCCTGACATAAATCCTCAGTGGGCTGAAGGGCTTGAGTTTTGTGAGACTTTGATAACACTCAGAAAGGGTGTTCCTCCTTACATTGCTCTCGATGTGCAAAATCCCACTGATCATGACATTGAGTTATCAGGAAAAACTGTTGTGGGCACCTTACAGCAAGTCCAAGCTGTGTATCCAGCTACAATTTTAGAGAAACCAAATCAGTGTCCCCCAGTGTTAGTCAATCACGTGGCTGCAGAGAGTGGGCGGGTTCCTGACACTCCATGGGATCCACCAATTGATCTGAGCCATCTGAGTGAACCTGAAAGAGTGGTGGTACAAGGGATGCTTCGTGATGAATGCGCTTCCTTTTCTAAATCAGATGATGACATTGGGCGTATCGAAAAGCTGAAACTGAAAATATCACTCAAGGATTTGGATCCTGTGGCACGCACTTACCTGTCAGTACCGAAGCCACTGTATAAGGAGATGAAAGAATACCTGCACAACCTTATTGCACAAGGATGGGTAGAGAAGTCCAACTCATCTTATGCCTCACCAGTTGTCTGTGTGAGAAAAAAAGATGGTAGCTTACGTCTTTGTATAGACTACCGAGAACTCAACAAAAAGACTCACCCTGACAGACAGCCAATTCCTCGAGTGCAGGACATCCTCGACAGTCTTGGTGGCAACTCGTGGTTCTCCTTGTTAGACCAGGGAAAGGCCTACCATCAGGGCTTTATGGATGAAGAGAGCAGGCCTTTGACTGCATTTGTGACACCATGGGGCCTTTACGAATGGATAAGAATCCCATTCGGACTAATGAATGCACCTGCAGCTTTCCAACGCTGCATGGAAGAGTGTCTGGAAGAGGTGCGAGACAACATCTGTGTACCATACCTGGATGACACTCTAGTGTACAGTCACTCATTTGAGGATCATGTCAGTCATGTTAGGAAAGTGCTCCAACTGCTGAGGAATTATGGAGTCAAGCTAAAACCCAGTAAGTGCGAATTATTTAAACCTGAGGTTCGCTACCTGGGAAGGATTGTTTCAGCAGAAGGTAGCAAAATCGACCCAAGTGACACCATAGTAGTAAGAGCTTTGAAAGATAAGGCGCCAAGCAATGTGGGAGAGCTGCGGACTGTCATGGGTTTGTTAAGCTACTATAGACAGTATATACAGGACTTCTCCCGTATTGCAGGGCCCCTTTATGACTTACTGAAAGGCACAGCAGAAGACAATAATGTGCCGCAAAACAGGACAAACACAAGACAGTCTACAAGAAGGAGCAAAGCTGTGCCATCCCATAAGCCAATTGTGTGGACTGAAAAACACCAGTGCATATTGGAACGTCTAATAGATTGTTTGGTTGAACCACCAATCCTCAGGTTCCCAGACTTCTCTAAACCATTCATCCTCCACACCGATGCCTCAAACCAGGGCCTCGGGGCAGTTCTTTATCAGCAACAGGATGATAAGCTCCGTGTAATAGCTTATGGTTCCCGAACATTGACTGCAGCTGAATGGAATTATCACCTACATTCAGGAAAATTGGAATTCCTTGCACTAAAGTGGGCAGTCACAGAGAAATTCAGAGACTATCTCTATTATGCGCCTACGTTCACAGTGTTCACTGACAACAATCCTCTCACCTACATTCTGTCAAGTGCCAAGCTCAATGCAACAGGATGTAGATGGGTGGCAGAGCTCGCAGATTTCCATTTCACCATCCGATATCGTCCAGGGAGAGAGAATGTGGATGCTGATAGCCTGACAAGAATAAATGTTAAAATAGAGGAAATGATCAAACACTGCACAGAGGAAGTGGGATCAGATTGTGGCAACAATAACCCAAGCTGTTGAGACACAAGAATCTAACTTAGCAAATGTCTGTGCAATGCTTTCCCCTCTCCAGTGTACAGCAGTCAGTGAAGAGACACACAAACCATTCCCAGTGGCAGAGATTAGGCAAGCACAGCAGGATGATGAAAACATTAGCCCAATAATGCAGTGCAAAATAAGGAATGAAAGGCCATCAAGACAACAATTCAATGCATTAAGCACCCACAGTAAGTGCCTACTGCGTGAATGGGAAAAACTTCATATTGATAACAATGGCATTCTTTGTAGGAAGACAACAAACAAGACACAGCTTGTACTACCTGAGAAGTATAAAACCACTGTACTGAGAGAATTGCATGATGAAATGGGTCATCAAGGCACTGATCGAACAACATCGTTGGTCAGGGATAGATTCTTTTGGCCTTACATGCAAAAAGACATTGAACATTATGTGACAAAGACCTGTACTTGCCTGAAACAAAAACCACCATGTAGAGAAACGAGGGCCCCTCTCACAAGTATTGTTACCACACAGCCATTTGAACTGGTGTCAATAGATTTTCTTCACTTGGACAAATGTAAAGGTGGATACGAGTATATCTTGGTAATCGTTGATCACTTTACTCGTTTTGCACAGGCTTATGCCACCACCTCTAAGTCTGCCAAAACAGTGGCTGATCGTATATTTAACGATTATGCCTTGAAGTTTGGACTGCCAGCACGGATACAACATGATCAGTGTGGCGAATTTGAGAACCAACTCTTTTCCCAGTTGAAAAAGAACTGTGGCATAGTAGGATCCCGAACGACACCTTATCACCCACAAGGAAATGGGCAGGTTGAACGCTTCAACCGAACACTATTACAAATGTTAAAGACACTTACTGATCAGCAGAAAACAAGCTGGAAAGAATCCCTGAACAAGTTGATCTATGCATATAACTGCACGCGATGTGAGGTAACTGGTTTTTCCCCTTTCTACCTTCTGTTCAGAAGGTCCCCAAGGTTACCTATTGATCTCCTGTTTGGTCTCACCACTGGGACAGGGAAAACAGACCACCGAGCATACATGGAGAAATGGAAACAAGAAATGCAGGAGGCACATGAAATAGTACGAGAGAACGCAAAGAAGGCAGCAGAGAGAAGTAAAAAACATTATGGGAAAGTAAGAAGCTCTGTGCTATGTCCTGGCGATCGAGTCCTTGTTCGAAACCTGACACCTAGGGGAGGAACTGGAAAGCTTCGTAATCACTGGGAACAGGATATTCATGTTGTGATCCGTCAGGTTGCAGAAGGCCTCCCGGTGTATGAAGTCAAGCCTGAGCAAGGAAGAGGAAGGTCAAGAACCATGCATCGCAACTTGTTGCTGCCGTGTGATTACTTACCTCTGGAAACTGAGCCAAAAGCACCACCAAAGCAAGAGAAAAGAAGGGTGAAGGAGACAGAGACAGAAAATGCAGATCAGAAAGAGGAAGATGAAGAAGAGGAATGGGTGTACTGTTACAAACCAGTAATACACTCTCAAATGCCCCATGCAGACGGAGTGATTGAGCGTGCAGACACACAACAGGACAGTGGTCAGGAGAAACAAAATTTGAGTGATGATGAATTGATTGAAGGAAGGCTCATAGCAAACACAGATGAGCCTGAAACACAGCAGGAAAATGTGCCACAGGAAGAGAACTATCAGGACAGGGATGAGAGCTTAGTTGAAAAAGCAGTGGATGAAATTCCAGCATTCCAACATCCAGAGCCACCTGGAGGAGAAAAAGAACAGACAGATGGTGCACCAAGGAGGGAAAGACGAGCCCCTAAAGTCTTCACCTATGATCAACTTGGGACTCCAACATGCTATAGTACAGCATATGGAAATGAAAGGCTCTACCAACATCAGCCCATACAATATCAACACATTCGACCAGTGACACTGTGGACCAATCCATTCCAGACCTACCAACCTATAAGTATGCAAGGATACTAGACACAGATTCAGTGCCGAAAATGATGAATGAAGAGAACAGATCACTAAATTTGGGTGATTAATTGGCGGTACCCTCCCACCGATCACGTGGTTGAGCCAACTAGGATATAATGACTTAAGAACCCTTGGTTTATGAGTGCTGTGATGTCGGGACGACATCTAACTTTGTAGGGGAGAGTGTGATAGGTTGATTTTATTATTCTATTGATTATTAATCAAAGTTCATAATTGAGGTAAATATCTCCATGGGAATTGTTAAGAATATAACCTATCATTCTTCCATCGGTGATCTACTTGTTGAGCCTTTTTGTTAATGTGTGGGATATGTGATCGTTTAGTCATACCTTGCACTGCAGGAGGGGGGCACTCCGGCCGCGGTGCTTCATTCTCAATGAAGCTGCTGAAGGAGAAACATCGCGTTCGAGTGTATTTATTGATTTCCTTTCCCCTTCTCAGGTATGTGATGAGTGTTGTGCTCCTAAGCTGTGGAGATATGTGCCGAGTTTTGTTTGACTCTCTGTAGACTGACTCACTACCTGTTCAAGACGTTTTGAAGTGTTATTTCTTTTGCATTTCTTGTAGCATACTGTTGGCTAGCTAGCTGAGCTAAGTGCTCTACGCTGCCGCTAGCATAGTGCACTGCACCGCCAGAATGTGTGCATACGGTGATGGCGATGCATGTGCGTGTTAGTTCTGTTTGTACTGAACAACTATTGTAGAGAGAATAGGAATAAGGAAAAATGTCTGTTGATGTGTGTATATAAATGTTATTTTCAATACTTTGGAGTTTGATGATTTAAATTTGTGTTTAATAATTTGCTTGGGCATTTATGTCATATTTGGGTTTACCTGCAAGGGAGGACGGGGAAATTATACTGTACCTTGGTTGAAATCATTATTTACCTGTGAAGACAGATGAAGGAAGATCATTTTGTGATATTGTCCTAGAACTGACTGATGTGTACTTTTGTTATAGTGTTTCATATTAATGTTTTGTATCTATGTGTATACTTCAAAATAATTATATATTCTCAATGAAGCTGCTGAAGGAGAAGCATCGCGTTCGAGTGTATTTATTGATTTCCTTTCCCCTTCTCAGGGTGTAACAAATACAGTAAAAGTTCACAAACGGCGGCACCTTTATCCTGCAGCTTCAGGGATGAAATCAGAGCAGGTCTCCACCGCTGTGTTTGCAGCTGCACTTTTTGCTGATAAACTGGACACACAGCGCAGTTTATGCAGCGTTTTTCCGCATGTGAAGCACAAAAATTCACATCACAACTTTTACCTCAGTGTTTTCAACACAAGTATCTGTACTTGTCCTCAAGTGAAGAATGTCTGTACTTTTGCCACCTCTGGTGGGTCTCACAGAAAGCAGATTAGGGACAGGCTGGCTGCACATAGACCATTTTTATTGGAAATAGGAATTATCCTGTAACCAAAGACCACATGGAAGCACATCATGAGAGTGATTCAACCCTAATATTCAATACCCAACACAGTATTGAAACTATTACTCAAATCAACTGAATATCTTAAACAAAGAGAAGCATATTGAATTTATGTCACCACCAGTTACTCTGATCTTAATGAGGACTGAGACCTTTCATGGTTGTTCTAGGTGGTACCTTGGTCCTAAAATTAGGATCACAGTTGTTGTAATTGACTAGAGTTGACCCACAATGTTGTCTTTCATTACTAGCAGTGTAGTATGTTTAATATTACTGTGGCTTCAGTGTATTTGTTCTCTGTTTTCAATGGTGCAGACACAAGAAGTTAAAATCTATGTTTGGTTAGAAACACGTGGTTGTTTTGAAAAAGGTATGCACTCTCATAACTATAAACATTAGCATTATCCAAATGGTTATATGAAGGCTTTCACAATGCTTGTTTATGCTGTTTTCTTTAGCAGTTTAACATGGGGGTCTGAGCAGATAGACTCACTTTTGCCCTCAGCCTCATTTTGATGCTCAGTGAAACCAGTAATGACCAAAGATCACAAGACTGAAGCTCACCATGACAATACAGTAACAGGAGCCAAAAATGTCATCACAAAATCCCCAAACTGAGAAACATGACTAAATCCAGGAACCATAACATTTTGAACCACTATGTAAAATAATGGGTAAAAAGCCTGAACATTCCTGTTCACACAGACATGAAAGCTGCATGTACAAAGTCACCCAGTGCTTCATAGGAAGCAAGGCAAGCAGTGCTTTTCTAGTGAAATCTAAAAAACAAACATTAATTAAAACATAGCAAAATAAAGGAAACTCTTTCCTTTGATCTCAGACTTCTGTCATAAAGCTTCTCTCAGGCCTGTTTCTTTCCATCCTTTACTTCACTGCCATCTTGTGGCCACAGTTGGCAAATGTCTCTGAAAGCAGAATTCATTGAATCTGTGTGTGATTGGCATTCTCAGCAATGTGTCTGTGTCACAGTGTTAATGTCAGTTGATGCAATAATTGTAACTTGCAAGTGGAAAGATTCCCTCATTGTTCCCCTAAAGGAAGGACTTATCTGCCGACCAAAGCTGGCTCCCTTTCACCATAACTCACCTGGAGAAGTCACCTGCCTGCCCACTCTCCACTGACACCACTTTGTGGAACCTTCACTGCAAATCACAGTTTGATGAGGTGTGATAAGCTGGGGGAGTGAAGACACACTTTGAGTTTGTGTTTCTGTGTTTGTGCTTTATGTTTGGTGTTGCTGTACAACACTTTGGTCAGCCCTGTTATTGCTTTTAAAAGTGCTTTATAAATAAAGTGCTAAAGTGCTCTTTTCCATCACTGCATTTTATGACTTGGAGGCTTTATTTTGTGCTGTAAAACTCTTTGAAACGCAGGTTTTGAAAAATGATCTGGAATTAAATAAAGGTTATTGAAGTAGAGTTTGTTTTTTTAAGAGCACAATAGGAATTTCTGAATATTCCCAGAATATTCATAGACACTAGCATGGCAATCAACAACTTTCATTTCATTTTTGCAAGATTTCCAGCTGTCAGCCGCTGGTAAGATACATATTTTACTATATGTCACTATGCCACAGATTTCCTCAGATAGAAACACATTCCATTGTGTTCTACTGGTTTTGTTGGGCATGTTTATTAAAGAAAAACAAATGATCTCATGTGGCTTTGCTTTACATCTCTCACACTATGTAATGACAATAACTTATTGTGATATGTTCATTTTAACTTGGCACCAACATACAAGCCATACTGAATGGAAACACACCAAAAACACAACCACACACACGCGTGCTAGTACAAGAGAGCTGGACATTGGGAGTGTGGTAATGGAAATGTATTTAAGTGTTTGTGGTGCCACAATATTTGTATATAAAATAATAATAATATCTATACCAGGGATCCTCAAACCCAGGCCTCGAGGTCCGGTGTCCTGCAGCTTTTAGATGTGTCCCTGATCCAACACACCTGAATCAAATGGCTGAATTACCTCCTCAGTATGCAGTCAAGGTCTCCAGAGTCCTGCTAATGACTTCTATATTTGACTCAGGTGTGCTGAAGCAGAGACACATCTAAAAACTGCAGGACACCGGCCCTCGAGGCCTGGATTTGAGGATCCCTGATCTATACAGACAGACCTGCTCTGCATGTTCTCAGTACTGTGTCTGGTTTCAAAAGCATCCTTTCAGAGGTTTTAAATGAACCCAATAGCCAATCAATGGCTGTTAAAGCAGCCCCTTGTGCCCTGGTTCCAGTGGACACAGTTGTGGTGAATTTGATGATGAAAACCACGACTGACAAAGACAGGGAGGATGAGGAGCTTGTAACAGTCGTAATTGTGATGTCTCTTTACGACAGTCTGGTCTTTTTGTGTAGATGATGTCACCAGTGTGCGCCCACCGCTCCTCAGTAGAGAGCGCGGGAGATGTGTTTTGCAGACGGACATTTTGGATTGAGGCGGACCTTTTCCTTTTCCTTATTTTTTGTACCGTCATAGGTTGTATGAACACTGCTCGTTTTCATGTGTGTTTATGTAGCAGCCGTTCAACCGGGCTTCATAAGGTTGTGAAGATTTATTAAAAGGGCAATACTGAAATTCTCAGTGCCAGTGTGCTTGTGCGTTTTTTTTGGCTGCCCGCCGCCTCCTCTTCACCACCGAACACAACCCAGACGTTACAAATTGGCGCCCGAACATCTTATCTTGGACCTCTGAATGCAGTATCTTCGAGCAGCAGATGCCTGATACATCAGAACGGTAGTCGAAGTGCAGCGATCGTCCGCCATACTTCGTGGGAACAGGCCAGGCCGGCCCAGACACAGACGTCGGGTGGATCAAAGAGTCGCGACGAGTTTCCATGGCAACGAGCGGAGCCGCTGCAGCGCCGTTTTCGGGATATAATCTGGTTCCCTGCTGAAGCCCTGCGCCGTGAAATCGTCGGATGACCGCAGACCTGCATTACCTGGATGTGAGACGGACCCAACTTTCCATAGTTCCTGAATATGCACGCATGCACAGCGAACTCACCGGAAACCCCCTCATCGGCGGAGCACACGCTGCAAGCTGCTTCATCTGATTAGTCTCTCCACGTCGGAACTTTATCACGGGACTGAGCTCTGTGCAGAATCAGGACTGCGAGGCTTTCAGTTCTTCTGAGAGATACCGAACCGACGCCGTGAGTATAAAAAATAAATAAAGAGAGAACAAAGAAGTCTTGACTTTTGACTGTGAATGGATTGAAAAAAAAAAAAAAAAAAAAAAAAAGTGAGCTATTCATTGGACTCAGCAGTGGGATGTTTTTTTTCTTTTTGGAGGAATAATATAAGGACAGTTAAAGTGTTTCTAAATACGGTTTCTTGGTTTTCACTGGTTTGACGGTTCCTAGTTGAAAGCTGTTTTAAGATCGTTTGACTCGAAAATTTTCTACCCATACAAAGTTATAAGTTTCTGTCTATTTTACAGTTAATCATCACTTAAATTGGTGCCTCAACAAAAAAAAAAAAAAAAAAAAAAAAAAAAAAAAAGGGGGGGGCCAGACAAATAATTGCTATGGTTAAGAACTTATGTGCCTCAGGTTTTTCTGTGTGACCAGACGTGAAGTTCATTCCAGTACAACTTACATTATACAGATTTGGGTTCTGATAAGTGTGCATTATGGCTACTCACCCTGACTTGAATGATATATGTGATGATATAGACTTTATGTTGCTCCCCCCAGTCAATAACTCCGCCCTCACTACCTATGTCAAACCCAATCTCACCACCTATGCTCAATCACATCCAAGATGGATCTTGACAATCTTCATGGAACACCCCTTTCAGAGTTAAGGTGAACTTCAAAGGAGTAGCTCTGGAAGCCACACTAGACACAGGTGCATCGCTTTCAGCAGCGAATGCAGACCTAGTAGCTGAAAAGACCCAAAATACCTTATTAAAGAATCAGTGGAATTCTCCACCCATAAGACTGGCTAACGGCACAAACTGCAATCCATTAGGAACAACCTGGTTGACCATTGGGTTTATGGGCAAGTGGGTCTATCAAAGGTTTGTGATAGTGCAGAACTTGCCATCCCCCTTCATTCTTGGGATGGACTTTATGACTTGCACTTCTCTAACAATTCATGTCCCAACCAGAACTGTAATTATGGACGATAATGCCCCATGTCTTGATGAACTCTGTGACAGGGCTTTGTGGAAGCTGATCTTGAGTGGGGAACAATGACTCTGCAGAACACTCCACAGCTCTCACTCCATGAAAAAGTTGATGACGCTAACTTAAGTTCTGTGGAAAAGGAAGGACTGTTAAGACTGCTAGTAAATTACAGTGATCTGTTTGATGGTCACCTTGGCTGCACTGGTTTGGCAGAACATGTCATTGTCACTGGGGATGCAAAGCCAATTAACTTGCCGCCATACCGCACCTCCCCAGCTAAAAAGCAAATCATTGAAGACCAAGTACAAAAAATGTTACAGGATAACATCATCGAACCTGCGTCAGGACCATGGGCAGCACCTGTGGTCATTGTGATCAGACCCCCCCGTGAACCACGGTTCTGTGTTGACTTCCGAGGTCTAAACCAGTTAACTGTGAAAGACTCTTACCCACTCCCACGAGTGGATGAATCATTGGACTTTTTAGCCAAAGGGAAGTTTCTCACAACACTAGACCTCGCTCGAGGTTACTGGCAGGTCCCCATTGCTGAAGAGGCTAGACCAAAGACTGCCTTTATCACGCATTGCGGCCTGTTTCAGTTCAGAGTCCTTCCTTTTGGCCTGTGTAATGCCCCTGCGACTTTTCAACGGCTTATGAACAATGTTTTAGCCGGCCTGATTTATAAGTCGTGTGCAGTGTATCTGGATGACATTGTTGTCGCATCACCAACCTTTGAGCAACATCTGATCGACCTTGAGGAGGTCCTTAGTAGGCTCAAATCTGCTGGCCTCTCATTGAAACTGAGCAAATGTCAATTTTGTCTCACAGAACTTACCTTCCTTGGCTATCGTGTCACACCATCTGGCATTCATCCTGACCCTGACAAGGTGAGAGCTGTGACTGAGTTTAAAGTACCAACCACAACAAAGCAGGTGCGACAGTTCCTTGGTTTAACGGGTTACTACCGCCGCTTTGTACCAGATTATGCCCGTCACGCAGAGCCACTCTTCGCCCTCACTAAAAAGGATGTGCAGTTTAACTGGAATGATAGGTGCCAAACAGCTGTGGACTTTCTAAAACGTTCCATAACCTCTGCACCAATCCTCAAGTTTCCAGATTTCACACGTCCATTCTTCATCCACACGGATGCGTGCGATGCTGGACTCGGAGCAGCGTTAATGCAGAAAGATGAGGATGACAGAGATGTTGCTGTGGCTTTTGCTAGCCGTGCTCTGCATAAATCAGAAAAACCTTACTCGACTCCAGAAAAAGAGTGCCTCGCTGTCATCTGGGCCTTGGAGCATTTCCGGCCTTATGTCGAAGGTCTGCATGTGACTATTTACACTGACCACAGCAGCCTCAAGTGGCTGATGTCTCGCCCCAATCCCTCTGGCAGGCTTGCCAGGTGGTCTCTTCGCCTTCAAGATTTTGATTTCAGCATCATCCACAAACCTGGAGAACGTAATAAGGTGCCTGATGCCCTTTCACGTAATCCCCTCCCAGATGTGGATGCACCTATCGATATCCTCCCTCCCTATGCCGTGATGGGAAGTATGGACCTTCGCGCTCTGCCTTCTGTAATTGTGTCGGACCGTCTACATGTTCGCCAACTACAGCTAGAGGACCCAGTCACAGGCGCACTGCTTCGTCAGCTGGAGAGCGACCAACGAAGTGAGACAGATAATAGAGATCTTGAGAAGTTCATTATACAAGATGGACTCCTATATTTCCTCGACCCAAAAACAAAATGTGGTCTTCACCCACTCAAGCAGATTAAACTTTTCGCTCCCACTGCGCTCCATGGTTATCTGCTCAAGTATTACCATGATCACCCTACAGCAGGACATCTGGGCATTGCAAAAACTCTGGCACGCCTGCGTCTCAGGTTCTTCTGGCCAAACATGACCTCCGATGTGAAAAAGTATGTCGTCTCATGCTGTCTGTGTCAAGCCACTAAGCCAACCCAAAGGAAAACAGCAGGTCTTATGGTTCCCATCCAACCACAAAGACCATGGGAGTACACAGGTGTGGACTATGTTGGCCCACTACCCCGCACACAAAGGGGAAATGCATATATTCTTGTTTTTGTGGACTATTTCTCCAAATGGATTGAGGTGAGTGCTGTGAGAGAAGCCACAGCTCAAGTCGCTGCTGATAAGTTCATCACTGAAATATTTGCCCGACATGGTTCTCCCTCCTACCTTATTTCTGATAGGGGAACACCTTTCATCAGCGACCTGTTTGAGCATGTTCTGTCGACACTTGGAACTGAACACAGACTGACAACTGCCTACCATCCTCAAACAAATGCAACTGAACGTGTAAACCGCACCTTGAAAACAGCCATCCGAGCATATGTCGACGACAAACACACTTCCTGGGACAAATATCTTCCCCAAATTTGTTTTGCCCTGCGTACTGCGCCTCACGAGAGCACAGGCCTGAGCCCGTCTATGATGCTCTATGGACGAGAGTTGGACACTCCATTGGACCTCATCACTCAACCCTCCTGGGAAGGAGTGGGCGAACCTGAAACATCCTACTCAGAGAATCTGAGAGCTTCACTTCAAGAGGCTCATGAGCATGCTCGTATGGTTCTCACAGAGAGTCATAAACGGCGAAAGCATTACTATGATCTAAGACGTCGCCCAGTCTCTTACGAAGTTGGGGACCTGGTTAGAGTGAAATCGCACCCAAAATCAGATGCAGCATCCAACTTTTCAGCAAAGCTGGCACCCCTTTACACAGGTCCCTACCGTGTCTCCAAGAGGATGTCTGATGTGAATTACTGTCTAACAAAAGTGGACACTGGAGAGAAAGCTGGAGTTTTTCATGTTGCAAACCTGCAACCATTTTACACCTGGGCCACAGCTTTATCTGACAAACACTCAAAACAAAAGACTTCTGCAGGTTTGACTCGCAGTTTGCCAGGCAGCAGCTTGCCCTCTGCTCTTTTGGGACCAGAACCTAGTGACTGTGATGTTGCTGATACAAACACTGCTATGGTCTCTGGTGATATCCCAACTGAGACTGATTTCGACTATGCCGATACTGTTCCTCCTTTGTTGAACCAAAACTCTGTTCATGAGACCGCGGACGCTGCCCTGAGAACAGATGTGAGCAGTCCACCTCCTGCTGACAATGGGCGCGCTGCTGGGGTTTCCTATAACTTCAGACCGAGGCGTGTTCCTAGAGTCACCACTGATTGGTCTGTCAATAGGTGGACCAACCCTTTTCATACTGACAGGTTTGACCTGAAGTGACCTTATTTGCATTTGTTATGTGTTTCTTGTTGTTCACTGGTGTTTCATGACTGTTATGTGAGTTAATATACAGCTCATGTTTATACGTTTTTACATATTGTGTTGACTGTTCCAGTATTTGAAAAATTTTGTGGAAAAAAAAAAAAAAAAAAAAAAAAAAAAAAAGAAAAAAGGGAACTCCATTTTGTAATTGTCCTGAACATCCTAAGTGTATTTTTATTATGCAATATCTGTCCAAGTTGACATTCACCTTGTTGGAAACTGTCATGTTTGCCAGCTTTTCAATATTGCACTGTAGATTTCCTGTTTGGTTTCAACATCTTATCCTGGCTTATCCATGTATGGAGGCTCGTTAAGTATGTACTGTACCTTTGCTGTGTTCGGCTGAGGACAGCCTTTTGTTAACCGGGGGGGAATATGTAACAGTCGTAATTGTGATGTCTCTTTACGACAGTCTGGTCTTTTTGTGTAGATGATGTCACCAGTGTGCGCCCACCGCTCCTCAGTAGAGAGCGCGGGAGATGTGTTTTGCAGACGGACATTTTGGATTGAGGCGGACCTTTTCCTTTTCCTTATTTTTTGTACCGTCATAGGTTGTATGAACACTGCTCGTTTTCATGTGTGTTTATGTAGCAGCCGTTCAACCGGGCTTCATAAGGTTGTGAAGATTTATTAAAAGGGCAATACTGAAATTCTCAGTGCCAGTGTGCTTGTGCGTTTTTTTTGGCTGCCCGCCGCCTCCTCTTCACCACCGAACACAACCCAGACGTTACAAGCTGCATGCTGAATTATAACTTCCCTGCATTGCCACATGTTGTATTTTATTGTTAAGTGTTTTGGTGTGCTGCTTCTCTTTTCATTTGCACTAGAACTGCCTTTGAAATCACAAACTGACATAAACTAGGACGATACTGTGACTCTTACTTCCTCTTGACTAGTGTGTGAATTGTGTTGCTATACTGACAATATTCAATGAATGCACAGGTGTGCTTTATGTGATGAAATTTGCATTGTGAAATAACTGAATAACTACATCAAGTTCATTTTAAAATTAAAATTGCACCTTTGCTCTTAATAAATGATGAAATTCTGATGAAATTGTTTGATACCTTTTTTCTCTGTGAGCATAAAATCTGAAAGAGAGACTGATTGTCAGTCTAAGTTTGCTGATCTGAATTTTCTATCACACTGACACATTCACATGCATTTTTTTGGGGGGGGGTTATTGATAAAATAGCAAAATTCCAATACAAGCAATACATATTTACTGCAAGTGGGTCAGATTAATGCAGCAATCTTTTATAGTTTCTCCCAGAGGAGCCTCAGGTGTTCTCAGACCAGGTGACATGTAGCTGAGTGTCTTTGGGGTCTTCTCCCAACTGAGTAGGAGCTGAAGCAACATGTAGAGATGAAGAGAACGGGGAGTGGAGTAAGGGTGAAAGAGGAGGAACGAGTAGAGAATTGAGGAAAGAGGGAGGATAAAAGATGAAAGTGTGAAGAGATGGGGAACGAAGAGAGGTGGAGGGTGGATAAGGATGAGGGAGACAGAGGAAATGGACTGGATGTTGTTGGCTGAAGAAGATGAAGAAAAAGTAGAGAGGGGAGGGAGAAAGAGGAAACTAATGCCAGGAGTGAAGTCAGTCATCCTCCTGAGCCCCTTTGATACAGCTGAACCAGCTGCAAATGCGGCTCAGCTTTGACTTTTTCCTCTTTTTCAGCACCTTTTTTGCTTCTTCCTGTTTGTGCGCATCTTCACACTCTTCTGTCACCACAGCATCAGGCCCTTCTGCTTCTTGGCTTTTTGCCTCCTCCAGCGCTCTCTGGACCTCCAACAATTCAATCTTTGCATTTTCAAGTTTCAGTGTTGCCATCTCGGCTTCCACTGTAACATTTTCGCATTGCATTTTAGCAACCTCCGTTGCTTTCTTGGCCTCCAGCATTGCCTTCTTCTCCTCCTCCATTTCTCTTTGGAGCTCCAACAGTTCCCTCTTTGAACTATCAGCTTCCTTTTTTACACTTTCAGTTTCCATCTTTACCTCTTCCAGAGCTCTTTTCTCCTCTTTCAGGGACGTCTGAACCTCCAACAATTCCTTTGTTGATTTTTCAGATTCGATCCTCATTTCTTTTATTGCCCTTTTCTCCTCCTCTAACGCTGCTTGGACCTCCCGCAACTCTTTCTTAGTGTTTTCAGATTTCTTTGTTGTCTCTTGCAGCTTTTTCTTCTCCTTATCCAGAGCCTTCTGAGCCTCCCACAGTCTCTTCATTACATTCTCAACTTCCTTACTTGTGTGCTTCAGTTCCTTGTTGGCCTTTTCTATTTCTTCTCTCTTCTCTCCCAGTTTTTTCTTGCCTTCCATCAATTCTATGTTTGCCCTTTGCAATTTCATCTCTGCAACTTCTTCTTGAAGCTCTGCTATTTCAGCTGAGTTCTTGGCCTTCTGTAATTTGCTCTTCTCTTCTTTCAGTACCGTCAGGACAAACACAATTTCCCTCTTTGCCTCCTCTATTCTTCTTCTCTCCTCCTCGTGTTGTCTCTGGAGCTCCACCAACTCCTTCTTTGCAGCTTCGTTTTCAGCTGCTCTTTTCTCAGAGGCCTCTTCCAGTGAAATCATTTTTACATTTTTCCACTTGACCTCAAGGTCAGCCTCACTTGCATTTTTATATGTGACCCTGTCCTGATTGTGTCTACAATTAGGATTGGGTCCATAATCATCTGTCCGCTCTTCAGGGCTGGGACTTTCCCGTCCATCAGCATTTTCACACATCTGCATGTTTCTGCACGTTTCCTTTTCTGTGTCTGACATATTAAATGAGAAAGTAGTAAAAGAGTTTTGCCTTCTGCTGTTTGCTTCCATGTTTTTAACCGTCTATCTTGCTCTCTGTTTCTGCCGTCTGAGATTCACGATCACTAAATCTGTCTGAAGAGCCTCTTTATACCTTTCAGATCAAAGGCGGTGAAATCCTCTCTTTGTGATGTGGACTGGAATGAATCTTTTTTGATGTGATTCTTTATTCCTTTCAAAATACCACGCCCACAGACCTACTGTAAGGAAGGGCCTTTATTTTGTAGGATATGCTGAATTGCCACTATGAAAACCATTCTACCAGAATTATAGTAAGAAAAAAATCAAACCATAACATTGTACAGTGAGATTCTACAGTGGCACAGTCCCCATAGAGATAGCATAACATATTAATGTTCAAACAAATAACCCAAGTATGCTAAACAAATATCATGGGTGAGTTTGATACCAAAGCGCTGTTGAGAGGTCCAGTTCAGTGACACAGACACAAGGCAGCTATCAGCTGCAACCAGGTATATGTCAGAACCCACCTGTCAGCTATATGTAACGTGTATAAAGCAGTAATACACGCACTCACTACTCTAGATCCTAAAGGAGGAGTACAGGTGAGATGAAATCAGACAATTGCTTGTAAGTAAACAAAGCCGGCATTTATTCAACAACCAAATGAATACAAAAAATTAATAATTTCTTTCTTTTCCTGTAACCCTTTGTTTAGTTCAGTTCTTGTAGTTCAGTCCTTACACTTTATATATTCACCATGTATTGTCCTTTAAATCCTTCTTTACATTTGTTTCAGTCTTTTACCCCCCAAAAAAAGAGGATCCAAAAATGGATTATAAAATGTCCACAAAATAATAAAAAAAATAGCTCAGAGCTCCAAAATATAAAACTACCCGGGTAGTGTGATTTTGTGCACAATGTTTCAAGCTTATCTGTCTGGGATGAGGGCTGGAATACGAATGGGTCCACTGTGGAGATGTTTTAGGGCATCCAGTACGTCAGCGGCTCGCGGACACAGTCGTAGCTCCACGTCTAACCAGTCCCAACTTGAATCAGGTAAACAAAAAACCAACCTGCACAAGCAGGTGAACATTAACATCAATATCACTCTTTTCAGACAGAAAATAACAACACCAGATCTGGTAAAACTCATTCACAACTGCAACAATCTATGCAGCAGTTTACAGGTCATTACACAGTGTCATACTACTGCATCACGTATCACACATAGCACTAGCGTGTCACGCGGTAGTGCAACTGCCTGCTTATGATCATTTCTTGTCATCAAGTTCTGTTCTACACATAGTTTCACACTTTCTCCAATTGGTTTTAAGTAATCATTTCACAGTATAATGCAAACAAATACAATTACATCAAAACTTGTGGTATGGAGACGCAAGTCACCATAGCATCGCTAGCTTGGTTTAACTAATCGCAGTACTCTGATACACAAGTCATATACAACACTAACCGGAGAACAGAAATCAAAAGAACTGGACAAATCCTCGTTCTTCAGTACCTCTTGGGATCAGGTATGTCATCAAATGCGAAAAAAACTACCACTCTAATAACATTTTTCTTTACACGATCTCGTCTCTCTGTACTCAGTGCTCTCTCTCGTCAGTAATGCGTTGGACTGACGTTTTTTTTCAAGATGGCGGTAAGTGTGTCAGTAGCACATACATCCCATCTACTGGTGAAACACAGATACTAAACCGTAAAACAAAGAAAATAACTTTAGACCTATAATGCATCAACTTAGGTGGGTTACATATAGCAGCCTTGCCATGCCTTACTATGCATAACTTTGAGCCTTAATACATTTTCAATGTAACTGCAATGCACTACAGGAACATATGGGAGAAGTATTAATGTATTAATGTCAATTTTTTAATGGATTTTGAGAGACTTTCTCTATGTGTGGATTTTCTGTATTTAGGGATACTGTGTTTAACCCTTACTGGTGGTGTTATTGGATGTTACACATATAATAATAATAATAATAATCGGCCACAGCAGGAATGCTGCACATTAAATGTCCAGCAGGTGTCAAAACTCTGCTTTTGGTGAAGCAGTTGGCTGTAAAGATACGACACAATGACGGGGCCTCGTCACACCATCACTAACGCTGAGCAGTCAAAGAGCATTTGTAGAGCTGAGCTTGTTACCACGAGCTGTTCAACAATCTGGCTTCAACTGAGCTGAAACACCAACTTTTTATGGAGCAGATCTTCTTTACACCAAGGTGGGTAATTAGGAATGGTGAGTCACAGTGAGGCGGAGCTACCACCAGGACTCCACCTCTGCAGAGAGAGCAGATACACAAACACACACATACTGACAGAAGAGGGAGAGCACAGAGAGAGAAAGGGCCAGTCGACACAGGAGGACTGGGAAACATGACATCTTCTGCCAGCTGCTTCAGGACGGAGTCGCAGTCGTGTGAAATCAGCCATCTCCTGCCTCCTGGAGTCTGTACCAGTATGTTGGTTTTGTTTTAGTCTGTTTTTGGCTTTTTGATTGCATCATTTTATTCATTCTGGTTTGGGGTTTTGATAATCTCCATCTGCTCTTTTGGAAATGCAGCATTTCAACCATTTTGTGTCACAGAGTGGAACTAGCATCTCTTCTCTGCTTGAAAATCCTGATTCAAAGACCCACCAACCTTTCATCATTTGCCTCAAACTCCCTGGAACTACCCAACAGTATGTGATCATTGCAGGAAGTGAGAAGATTGCTCTTCCACTTGGAGATGAAGGGCTGATGTGGGGGGTTTGCAGCCTTTTTCACCCGATCCAGCTGCAGTCTCTCTTCTCTTTTCTGGAGCACATTTATGAGATCTGCATTTCTGGTAAGAAAAGATCCAAAGTTATTGAGCTCAGCTCCAAACTCCAGGCTGTGTCATAAGTAAAGCATGTATGTGAGTCTGAAGTGTGAGCGTACAATTGGAGGAGAAGTCAGGAACCTTATTCAGTATCTCAGAGCCTTTTGTGCCTTATCAGGTTCAAATGACTTTCAAATTATTTGTTGCCAGATCAGCTGCAAGAACACATCACAATCTAAACTCCTATACAAAACATCTCAAGAAAGTGCCTTCAAAAATGCTGATAAATGAGCAAACTGACTGGAGCTTTGTAATATGTCAGATGATACTGGTAACAAAGCTGTAGGAGTAGAAGTTACAGCAGCTCTTGGAAATGAAGATGTGACGGCTGTTTCACCAACTCCCAAATGTGCTCCTCACCTAATCCACCTGTCAGTGATGCTCAGAGGAGCATTACACGAGCAAAGGAAGTTACAGACAGGACTGTGGACATTGTTGAGGAGAGAAAGCTGACCTTCATAGATACCCATTCATACCTCACGATGATCATGACGCTTTCACAGCTTTGATTTGGAAACTCTTGTGTTTTGTATTCATGTTTACTTCCCTTGTGTCGTCTCAGTGATTAGTTACACCTGTGCCCCCTGCTGTGCTTTATCTCCCTGATTTCCTCATGTGTGTATTCATTGTCTGAGTCCTCGTCTGATCTTTGCTGTCTTCTTGTCAGTTGCTCCTCTTCTGCTGTGCGCTCTCCCCTCGCTGTGTTTTCCTTCTTCAGTGAGATTCTTAGTTGGTTCTGCTGACTCCAGTCCAGCTCTGATTGTACTTTGTTTATTCAGAGTGTCACCAGCAGGAAATCTGACTGTTCTGACTTTAACTGCTGTTTAATTCCTGCCTGACACATATTTACCTTTTTGTACACTTAGATGTTAGCTTATTTAAAATCCTGATTCTGAGAATAGATTTAACACATGTTCACACATTCATTTCAATTTAAAATGGATGGATTTATAACTCTATTACATTTTACACCTCACTGTTAATGCTGCTCCAGCTTTCTGACCACAGCTGTTTGAGACCAAAATAAGAAAAGAAACACAATCAACCAAATCAAACGACATGTTTATTGCAGCAGTTTGCATTAGACAGGTGTTGTACTGATGTGCTGGTAAAACGTACTATATATATATATGACATATATATAACTTCATATGTTGAAGTTTAACAGACAACTTTGTGTGAATGCTCGATGGTTTTTGCAGCTTTATCTGATAATGTAAAGTGCAGAGAGACAGGCAAAGGGTTGGACCCCCACACAGCATAAATGGGTGCCTACTCATTAGCTGAACCACTGCAGGCATCACGTGGGGGCAGGTCAAAGGTCATGGAAGTGCGTCCATCTGGGTCTCTCTGGATTCTGACAGTGATCCAGTTCAGCTGAATCCTCAGAGTCAGAGGAGGAAGACTGCTCAGGACTGAGCGGAAAATGCTGAAAACTCTTCGGCTCAGCCAGACCAATGAGCTCGTGGTGTGAAGGAGAGCGTCCCTGCCTCTAAACCTCCATATGTTTAAACGAGGCATCGTTGTCATACCGTCATCAGCAGCAGGTGGAGACATTCAGTTATTCTGTGAATAATACGTTGCACATGTTTAATACAGTCCCAATAACATGATGTCTTTGTTCCCTGTATGACTTCTAAAGGAAAAGTACTTTTTCATCTCAACACTGTTTTTCTGTGAGTTGTTTGTCTGCTGAGACTTATGAGCTCTGTGTCTATAAAATCAAATCTTCATAACAGCTTTAATTAGAGATTCACTCTGCAAACATTTAGAGAAAATACAGCAACTGCATTAATGCTCATTTTAAAAATATCATCCTGGCATTAAATAAATACCTTTTTAATTATTTTAAATCAAATTCCTGACTCAAATCAAACAAATGATCATCTAACAAAACAAAGTCCAACAGGAGGTGGAATGACTCCTCTCCTGGTCTAGTTTTAAGCCTGGGGCTTTTAGCAGCAACCAGAACACAGGCTGCTTTTGGTTGCTATTCTGGGGGTAGGTCATCTCCAAAAACTACTTTAGTCAAGTCAACTTTCTATGATGTCCCAACTGCAGCGCATCTAACATCTAAAAACTAGTCATATTACATCAAACAAACTATCAGAAAGATTTTATATATATATATATATATATATATATAAAAAATTATTATCCTTACCTCAGGTGAGTGCTGAGACTGAGCTCTCTCTGAGCAGACAGAGCAGAAGCTGGGACAACCTATTGATGATCAGACAGGAGGAACTGCTGTTGAGGGCTCCTTGACACAGTCTGCTGATGATCAGAAAGGAGGAGCAGGAAATCAGGCTCCGCCTCATCGACAGAGACTGTTTCAAGGAGCCCCATAAACTTCCAAGGTGTTTTCAGCAGAAAACTGACTTGAATTATGTACTAACCTCACTATTGATTTTGTTATTTTTAAAACCCCTTAACGCCTGTTGTTGCAAATATGCGACTAACCGTTTGATTCAATCAACCAGCCAAGATAGCGCCTGCCAGGGGCGGACTGGCATACATTACTACCGGGGATTTCCGGGTTTTCCACCGCGGTCAAGTGAGCCGTCAATTCTGAGCCGCGGTCAAGCCAGCCGCAGATCAGCCGCCGCTTAAATTTTCTTGCGCTTCTACCCTAAGCTTTATGGTAATGCTCGTCTTTCGTTGCCAATTTCTGTACAGCGGAACAAAAATAACCTGTAGTTGCTTTTGATTAATATATGTGTTCGCGTTCTGTAAAACACTATGACATATAACAATCACATTTATTAAATTATGGATTTTAAGACAAAGTTGTGGTGTGTGTGTGTGTGTGTTTTGGCGAAATTAAGAGAAGTACAGCCCCAGAAGTCCTTTTTTTTTTTTTTTTTTCCCTCGGCAAAGATGTGTTCCTTTAGTCGTGTGAAACTTGATTTCATTACAGGTTTATTCAAGTCTTCATCATGGCCTGCACAGCTGATTTTGCAGAAATCTGCGACAGGCTCCAGCCTGACAACCCTCCACCCGCGACGCTTAACCCAATAAGCGCAATAGGATGGAAGGATGGATGGATGGATGGATGTGGCTAATATTCATGCAGAAAATCACGAGAAACAATCCCAGGCTCAAGTTAAAGGACTGTACAATTGTAATTATAAATTGACAATTCTGAGCGTATTTAATGAACTCAGTCCAGTGTGGTTGTATTTTTTCTAAGTCCATTAAAGCTTATCATTGATAGCTGACATTTTTTGTATATTCAGCTTCTGCCTTATCCACTCTACCTGGGTGTGAAATTTCATCTAAGGCTAGTTAAGGACTCCACTTAAATTACATAACAAATCTGCACAAAATTCACCAAGGTTTGTTAAATATGGAAAATATCAAAATAAATAAATTCATAAAAAATCAGTATAGGAAGCTGACGCAGAAATCTCAACAGATTGTCACTCTGCCTGACCCCAACACATTCTGATTCTGATTCTAACACTAACCAAAAATAATGGAGTTGAATCTTTTATGTCTTTAGTTCCTTGTTTGTTCCTTGTTTCCTCTGTCTGTGATGGTGGTGGGTGAGAGGAGGATGTTAGCAAAGCTGACATCCATCATGGACAACCCCCATCACCCTCTGCATGAGACCGTGGGTGAGCTGAGCAGCTCCTTCAGTCAGAGACTGAAACATCCTCGCTGCAGGAAGGAGCGCTTTCGCAGGTCATTCATCCCAACAGCAGTTAGACTGTACAACACTTCATAATGTCTTGAGTCACTTGGACACTTTACCTCCTCTGCCATCACTTTATCCTTACAGTCAGATACATTTTATTTATTACACTCACCCATATAATGCATACCGTGTATGCTGTGTACCTTACCGGCTACAAATGTATATAATATTTTGATATCTTTATATAGTGTCTTGATGTGTGTGTGTATATGTGTGTATATGTAAACGTGGGTATTGACACTGATATATATATTTATGTATATAGTGCTTATGTATATGTGTATAGTTTTTTGCTATTTTATTTTATTCTATTGAATTTTAGTTTTTAGTTTAGTTATTTGTTCTTACTCATCCTTTTCATTTTTTCTCTGTATTGAGCTGCTGTAATGCACAAATTTTTCCGTCGTGGGATTATTAAAGTTTTATCTTATCTTATCTTATCTTATCTTATCTTTATTAAAAGTCTATGACCTGATGACTGCTGAGAGGATTGCAGCTATATACTTTCTGAGGGGTCTGTGGTGCATCCCTGCCCCTGCGCCACCCCCCTAAAACTCATCTGCACTCGCGCTCACACACACACACACAGACACACACACACATACAGCCTCTTAAGGCTTACTGTGTTCATGTGTGAGGATTTGTATAGACTTTTCTTAAATAGAAATTGACATAGATGCTCCATTTCAATTGCTGTCCTGGCCTTCAATGTCAAGTGACTGCTTTTGTGTGTGTGTGTGTGTGTGTGTGTGTGTGTGTGTGTGTGTGTGTGTGTGTGTGTGTGTGTGTGTGTGTGTGTGTGTGTGTGTGTGTGTGTGTGTGTGTGTTGGGGGGGTGGGGGGACAGGAGGAGGGGAGGTGAAGGACCAAAGGAGCGCCTAATCAGCTTCATGCCTCTTTTATTGATCATACCATATGCACAGCTGTTAAATACCGAAAATGCCGACTGGAGACACAATTTCCCCTCATCGCTTTGGCGCACTCCCTTGTGTGTGACGTCCCTATGATTGCATTGTAATGCATACCCACTTTTTGCGCTAAGACTGCTGAGAATGTTGGTAGTTTTTAAATCCAAATCATGGTATATCTTTCCTTGAGGTGTTTTTTTTCTTTTAATTTTTTTTTATGTCAAGTCAAGTCAAGTTTGTTCATATAACAAATTTAAAACAACAACATTAATCAAAGTGCTGCACATTTCAATGTACAGCCCCAGGAACTACACTCTAATAAACACAACATCCATGGACAACAAATAATCAAAAATATATATATATATATATATTTTTAAATACCAAAAAATGGATTGGTCTACATGGATGGTCCACTGCAGCCAAATGCCAAGAAAAACAGATGTGTTTCCAGTAAAGATTAAAATGTGTGTATCGTCTGAGCTGTGCAGATATGGATATGTATATTGTTCCATAGTATTTGTGCTGCTGCTACAAAAGCTAGATCTCCTCTCTGTTTTAATCTAGTTTTAGGCCTCTGTATGAGCAGCTGGTTAGATGACCTCAAAGCTCTTACAGGGGTGTCACTGTGAAGCACCTTAAACACATACAAAGGTGCCAGGCTGTGTATACCTTTGAAAGTATGCAATAACATATATTTTTACATGGACATGGAGTCTGTGAATGGATGACAGGCCTATGGTAATGTGTTCATGCTTTGTATACAAGTCACTAGGCATTAATTTACTGGTAAATTTCCATACTCCTATTACAGTATACCAATGTGTTTTGGTTATTTCACCGTATTTGTTTTTAAAATTTGCTTTTACTTATTTGCATATATATTATTATGATATATTTATTTCACTGTTTTATCTCAAGGGTTTCAAATATTTTTTTTTGGATTACATTTTCCTCTTTTTACTCCTAAAGTCAAAACTATATGAGTGGTCCTTGTTGCCTGCTCAGATGTCCAGGTGTACGGACAGAGGTACGATGGGAGGGTATAGTCAAGGGATGCATATGTATTTTTACTGTGTGCGTGCACCACTTTCTGTTGTATACTTGTTTTTTGAAAATTACTGTGATTTTTTTTTTATATTGGTTGCTTCACCGATTTCCATAACTATCAATAATCAAAATATTACCATTAGACACACAGTTTTGCATAGCAATGTATAAAGTACTTTGTTAATGTATAAAGCTAGTATGGTAAATAATAATTTCAACTGTAACAATAGTCAGTGATAACAGAACTTTCCTTAAATATTTCAATTTTAAAGCTAAGTATTGTTTTAAATTAATCTATGTGAAGTATAATGAATATGTCATGACCAGGTTTGTTTTTACGTAAAGTGTCCAGTGACATCATGTGACCACTTACTTTGTAGCTAGTTCCCGCCTCTGGGGCATTGACTGATTGGCAATTAATTGCGGTGGCAGTGAGATGCATGCACGAAATTTACAACGTACAGAATTTTAATGTAACTAGGTAAGTTTGTAAACCACAAGACTGTTCAAAAAAATTGTCCTTCAGCAACAGTCATGGCCAGCACAAAAAGACAGATAAGGTAAGCAATGAATGTTATATGATTATGTATTAGCGTTTGTATCGTTTTAGGAACAAACAGCCCAGTGACGTACGTTGAGGTTTCTGACGGGTGAGGCACTGTCTGGAATCAGATGTTCACATATATGAACCCAAAATAGAATCTTATATTTCTATTTAAATTAAGTTACTAATTAATTGTGCTTTAATGTACTACATACTGTTCAACAATGATGGCAAGAAAAAATATTTAATAAGGTTAGACTTTTTTCTTTGTTGGGGGGTGGGCTCTCTTTGTAAAGACATTTAAAAAACGAGTATTATCTCAACTTTATTTGAAGATTAAGTGAATGCGCCTATCTTTCTCACTGTGATGCATGCACTGCAAAATACTGGTCCCTATCGGTGCGGCAGGGTACTTTATGCCTCCCCCTGTGTATTTTCACCGTGCATTTATGACCCATCACAAAGAATAAACATGTCACACACATTCATTCAGTATATTAGCCAGACTGTGGAACATCAGCATGTGCAGCACAAGTGTCATCAAACGTGGATATTGGCGTAATAAAGATAGACAGCAATGGGCATTCGCCAGCCGCCTGCTTCATTTACTGTATGTGACACAGCGCCACCAGAGGTGAGCCACAGTACTGCACTGGCTCACCCTGCATTTCTTTCATGTATTTCAACAGGTGATGCGTAAATTCCACTATTTTGACCATTACAGTGTTGAAATAAATCAGAACACAGTTTTATAAAACAGTCAAGCATTCAAATGTATTTTGTATTATCACTGTTAGTATTTTACTAGTCATGATGGCACTGCCTCACCTGCCTGCCCTGACTGCACGTCACTGAAACAGCCATGTATATACACATAGTTTTTTTAGTTTAAAGATATCTAATTACATGAATAGACTACTCTTACTATGTAGGCAAAGTTCCTAATAATTAGCGTGCATGGGTATTGTTGGAATAGAGCAATGGCTAGTGTATGTTCCGTATGTGTCCCCCACGCACACTCCATAGATCATGAAAAAAAATCTGAAATTGTATTAGGAGAAATGTATAATAAAAAAAAAATGGTATGGAAATAGCACAATAGGTTGTATGGTGTTGTAAATATATTTAGGGGATTTACACATACAAATGATTGTTTTTTCATAATATTTCTTATTATTGCAGGACCTCCATGTTTTCCATATTTGGAAAGGCAAGTTATATCCCAGTATTAACATTAAAAGAAGTACTATACATTAAGTGTACTTATACAATTATATAGTGCAGAAAATGAATACAATAATACACAATGATGTGTGACTTAATTGTGTATGTTTTATTTTGGTCTTGTTTTTACAGGCTCGTAAAATTAGCCTTAAACACGAAGACATACTGCAAACAATAGAGACTTTCATAGCCCCAGGTGTGAACATAAAGAAATATAGTGTTCATAGAGAAAGTGTATTCTGGGCCAATGTCTGTAAAGACTTGGGAGTGCCAAATAATTGTCAAAATCGGAAAAAAAATTTCTTTTGTGGCTCTGCAGTATCATAAGGTAAGTGCTCTTTTCATTTTAATATATGCAAGAATGTATTTAAAAAAAAATTAGAAGGTTTTCACATACATGAACTATATATATATATATATATATATATATATATATATATATATATATATTATTCACTTCACTGTATGATTTACAATCAAGTAATTACTCCTTAACTAACAGAGGATTCAGGTGATCCAAACAGAAGTTGAGGGCCACACCTATGCAGAAAAGAGCCCTTCTCTGGTGTGTCAGAATAGAGCTTTTTCTACTCTTTTAAATTTTTAAATTGTAAACACTCAGGAGGAAGTTGATGACGCTGATTTTAAGGTGTCTGCACCTTCCAAAGAGGACGCCCTGTATTCCTCCCAACAGGTTGGATTTTCTGTATTCTATTATTTTTGGTGTACGCACTGATGTATTCAGAAATTATGCTTTTTTAATAACATGATGGATCTCATCTTTGAAGGACGTTTTGGAAGACAGTGCAAGCAATGGGACTGTCCAAAGTGTTTCAGTTCCAGCGGAAAACCCACAAACTGCAGTTTCTCCATCACAATCTGCATCATCTATTGAAAAGGCAAACAAATAAAAAATGAAAATCAAAGTTTAATTTAATTTCAAGACATGGTATCCTGAAGTAATTGTACATATATTGTGTTACAGGACAGGAATAGCAATTCTTCAACCATAAAAACTGACAGTAGCAATGGTGAAGAGGATTTTTTCAGATGCTCTGTACCACAGCAACCATGCTTTTTTTTTATTGAACAAAAAGACTGGGAGGACCTTAAAAAAACACAGAAAGGGAGGCTTTTCCAAAGTCTGGAATGGACTAATGTTATATCCAAAGGTATAAAGACAGTTCATCCGTTCTGCAGCTTTGGATTTAAGAGGCACAGTGTGAAAACCATTCATTCCAGGAGTATGGCCCCTGTGTTCTCCTGTATGGCATATTGCCGTTTTGACAATTGTCCTGTGACTGTGAATGTGGAGGTCCAAGATGAGAAAACATTGCAGGCCAAACTTGTTTTTGACGGAGGCGAAGTGTGCCATAGCACTAAAGAACTCAAGACAAGACCAGTGCGTGCTAAGTCCAGAAAGCTGATAGCGGACAAACTTGAAAATAAATTACCAAGAAGTATGTACTTAGAGTCTCTTCAGGACATCCAAGAAAAAGTATTCGAGTCAGGTTGCAGGGATGAGGCACCATCGAAAGATGTGCTTAAAACCATTTCATGGTCACAAAGACAACAAAAGAGACATCATTCAAATGAGATGGCCAGTCTGCAACTTTTGATTGACAGACAGCAAGGCCTGGAAAATGAAGTCCTGCAAAGAGTCCTAATGCATCCTAAAGGGATAATGTTGTGGTCCAAAAAAACACTTGCAGTATTCTACCACAGATGCAAGGAGGACATTGTTTATTTTGATGCCACTGGAAGCATTATCCGTAAAGACAGTGCTTCCAGTGCGCCATACTATGTCTATGAAGTAATAGTCCGGAATCCATGCATAGGATCATCGCCACTACCAGTAGCAACCTATGTAACTTGTGACCACACCACAGCCTCAGTAACATACTTTCTACAAGCTCTGCAAACAGAACTGAAACGGATGTATGGCAAACGTGCAGACCGAAGGCCAGTGATGATAATATGCGATGGATCACTTGTACTTTTGCAGTCACTGTCAGTGACATTCTGCAGAGCCACTTTGGAGGAACTTCTGGAAAAGTACTTCAAAGTAATCACTGGACAGATTGGTACAGACAAGTTTGATCTACCCATTCTGCACCGATGCTTAAGCCACATCATGAAAAATGCAAAGGATCTTTGCAAAAAGAGGTATGTCTGTTTCAGCCTTCTTTGTGTTTGTAGGTTTTATTTAAATTTTTATGATTTGTACATATTGTTTGTAAAACAATATGTACAATATCTTTTTTTTGTGATTCTGCAACTGTTCATGAGTGTCAGTTTCTGTTTTAATTATCCAACTGGCCTGTACTGGTAACAGAATTTCTAAATCTTTATACCCCTAAATTATTATCAAAAATATATAAGTTATTAAAAATTAATGATTCAATATCCCTCCCAACTACAAAATGGGAGCGAGATCTTTCCATTAACCCAGAGGAAAACTTCTGGACACAGATATGTTTAAACACTTTCAAAATGACTAAAGTCCGAATTTACAACTTATACAATACAAAACTCTCCATAGAATACATTATACAGGACACAGGATGTTCCAAATGGGCCTCAGAGACACAAATATATGCACCCACTGTTCAGGCAACCATACTGAAAACTATATGCATGCAGTTTGGGCTTGTACACCTGTTCAGAGGTTCTGGCAGAGGATATGTGAGGAATTATCCACATGTTTTAATTGCGATATCCCAACATCACCAAAACTGTGCATTCTAGGTGATTTAAGTGAATTAAACATGGAAACAAATATATCACACATAGTTCTTACTACCTTATGCATCGCTAAGAAAACTATCCTCATGAATTGGAAATCAAAAAATGATTTATGCGTTACTCACTATAAGAATCTACTTTTAGACCACATTAGTCTGGAAAGAATGTCTGCCACCTCTAAAAATCAACTGGCAAAATTTGAATCTCTCTGGTCCCCACTGATCAGCTCCATCGCATGATGGGGGTGACGAGCTGTGGTCTGGTTTCATGGCGCACCCGGTAGGTGGCTGGGGGTGGGCCGGGGGGGCCTGGGTGTCTGATGGCTCTGGCCTGGAGGCGGTGGCTACCGTTTTGTGGTTTCTGTGTCCGGGCCCTGGTTGTTGGTGGTGGGGACTTGGATGGTGCTCTTATGGTCGTGGGGTGTGGGGCTCGGGGTCCCGTGGTGGCGGTGCTGGCCCCGTCCGGGTGGCCGGCTTCCTCTGTGGGGGCCGGGGTGCGGGGGTCGGGGCCCTGGTGCCCGGGGTTGCCCGTTTCCTGGCTGGGCCCCTCCCTGCGCTGGAGGGGTCTGTGCCCCCTTGGGCGCGCCGCCGTGTGGGGTGGGTTGGCTGTGTCGGGGTGTCTGGCTGGCATTCCGGGATTCTGGGTGCCCTCCCCCATGGGGTGGTGGGGCGCTCAGGTGAGGGAGCAGCAGTTGCCCCACACGGGGCCAGTTGGTTCTGACTCAGGACCACTGTGTGCGTGTGTGTGTATGTGTGAGTATGTATGTGGGGGTGTGTGTCTGTGTGTGTGTGCGTGTGTGTGCGTGCGTGTGTATGTGTGCGTACGTGCGTGTGTGTGTGTGTGCGATATTTGTTGTCCTTTGTATGCATGTGGGGTGTGTGTTGTGTCCTGTTTGCAGTGGGGGCAGTGGGTGCCGGCCTGGAGTACGGTGGCGTCCTGGGGGTGCGGTCACTTCAGGCCCTGGACCTGCCTTCCCTGGGCTGCGGGGGGGTGTAGGGAACTGGGGTGCCTAGTGAGCCAGTAGCTAGCTGGCTCTCTTCCTCCGGGGGGTAGTCCTCTGCCTCCCGGTCATATTTATCCTGGCCCCTCCCCTCCTCCCACTCAGTTTAACATCACATTATGCACACATAGGTTCTCGGGGGTGGGGGGCTCGTGCTGCAGTGAGTAGGGCCATCACCTCGGCTCTGCTCGCTGTGCTGCGTGATGTCCCACTCCTCCTTTTTTAATTGCATTATACAGCTCACAACACATCATAGTACATATAGGGCCTTGGGGGGCAGGTGTGTCACACAGTGGTTAGTGGGTGGCACTGCTGAGGTGGCCCCACTTGTCTGTTCACTGCTGCCTGCACCTCAATTTTATTTACATTTTAGACATTGAGGGCCTTGGGAGGACAGTGTGGATGGGCGCTGTTATTCAGTGCTCATAATACATCTGTCCCTCCAATTTTAAAAGCACTGTAGTTTTCACACAGCCATACACATTCTTCTCAGTACATACATTCACATCACCCCCCAACACGCTGAGTGGGAGGAGGGGGCGGGCGGGCCTTCTCACACCCCAGTTCCATGCACCCCGCCTGGGATGGGGACTGGCTCATTGTTCGGGGCTGGGTTGGCTGCTTCCCTGGGTTGCCGCTGGCTTGGTGCTGGTACCCGCTCTCCCACATTAGGTGTCCATGTATGTTACATGTGCGTATGCATGAGTGTGTGACTGGTGCATGCGAATGTGCGTGCGTGTGTATGTGCGTGTGTGTACATGAGGGAATGACTGGTACGTGTGTGTGTGTGTGTACGTGCGTGCTTGTGAGAGTGTGTGTGTGTGGACAGCTGGGCCTGGGTTGGTGGCTTGCCGAGCCTTGGCACCTGTGGGACACGGAGGGTGGGAGTTACCCCTCCCTACCGCTCCACGCTGCTCCCCACTGGTCGTCACTGCCGCCCCTGGGGTGTGGGTGCCCGTGGGTCCCGGGATGTGTGGCCGGATGTCTCGGCATGGTTTTTGGCCTGCTCCCTTGGCGGCCGTGACCTGGGGGTGGCTTGGGCCTCTTTGGCGCGTGGGGGGGCTCTGCCGGGTGTCGGGCTGCTCTCGGGCGCTTGGGGCCTCGGGGGCCGCATGCCTGGCTCGTGCTGGGGGTGCCGGCCTGCCGGGGGGGGTGGGCTGCCCGTCGTCTCTGGCTCTCTGGACTCTAGCCCCTGGATTGTGGGGGTTCCGTCTGTAGCCTCCCTCCTTCCTCTTCTGGGGAGTGTACGCGGTTGCCATCGGGATGTGTGGCCCCAAGTCTTCTGAGCTCCTGTGCTGTGGATGGCCTGGGTCCCCTGGGTCCTTCCCTATCTGCCGCTGGATCGCGGGGGGCATGGTTGCAGTTTCTCGCCCTCATTATCGAATACATTGCATGACAAAGGCGCATACACACACATCACTACAAACAATAAACTTGTGTGTATGTGTGTGTGTGTGTGTGTGTGTATATGTAGGTGCATATGGGTGTGTGTATGGATGTGTGTGTGTGTGTGTGTGTGTGTGTGAGTATATCAACCCCTTTTATTTTTTTATTTTTTTATTTTTTTTCTATCTCCTTTCTTCCTTTTCTCCCCCCCCCCCCTTTTCTCCCCCCCACCTCTTGTTCTTGCCCCTTCCTTGTTGCCTGTCAGACTTGGCATGAATAACTAAATAAAAAGATAAATAAATAAAAATAAAATTGCAAACATTAACAAGAAGAGCCTATAGGAAACATATAGAGCTGTTCTTGTCAAAGCAAATATGTTTGGTACATCAGTGCATTCGGATCATCATTCCGATTGTGAAAGATGCCAGACATGACAGGCTAAAAAAAAAAAAAAAAAAAAAAAATTATCCAACTGTTTTAATGTGTTATATGTCTCACTTCATAAACTGGATTTCTGTTCATTTTCAAGCATACTTTTTAATGCCTAAGACTATTACTACAGTGAAATAGTGTTATTTTGTATCTTGTTGACAGTTCTTCATGTCTGCTAGGTGATGTTGTTTTCCTTATTTCTTTTTTTTTTTTTTTTTTTTTAAGCCTGTCATGTCTGGTAGATCTTGCAAGCAGAACTGAGATCTGAATGCGTTGTTGTGCCAAACATATTTGCTATTTCAAGATGAGCTCTATAGGTTCTCAATAGGCTCTTCTTGTTGATGTTTTAACCCTTTATTTTATTTATCTGAGTTATTTTTCCACATACTATGTAACAGCCAGAGCTGACAGGCTGAAGAAGAGGAAAATAAAGAGAAGAAAAAGGGAGAGAGAAAGGGAGCAAAAAAAAGGGGGAAAGAGCACAAGTCTATTAATCAGATACTTCATCACTTTAACATATAAAAAAATACTATCAATACTTGCAAAAATAAATTTGTGTGTGAAAAACAAAACTAACAAAGCATGTTACGCACACCAACAATTTTGTTGAGTTGTGATTGAGTGGGCGTTTGTGTCTGTGTCATGTTTGTGTCTGTGTCATGGAACGTACTTACCAATGAGGGCAAAACGCTGCAGCTCCACCCATCAGAAGCTAGAGGCAGGTACGGAAAGCCCCCGGAAACCCAGGCCACCAGCAGCCCACCAAGAGCCAGGAAGACCCCCGGCCACTCAGTCCAAAGACAACCGCACACCTACCCCAGCAGACGGGAGAGGGTGGTCTCAGACGGAGCCCCCCCAGTCGAGGAGCGAGGGCTCCAGGGAACCCAAGGCGATGAGAAGCCAGCCCCCCCCCAGCGGCCAGCCCCCTGCACTGGCCGGCGGCAGGGCTCCCGGGCCCACGGCACCCAAGGACCGCCCGACCCTCCACAGAGCCCCCCCCCCACGCCGAAGAAGCCAACGCAGCCCCGCACCGCACCCCCAAGGGGGGCAGGCCAGTACCCACGCCAGAACACCCAGCCCACCCAGGAACCCCGAGGCACCCCCATCCCAGGGGGGTAGGGGGGAGGAGGCAACCAGCAAGGAGTGGCCAGGAGGCAAGGCACAAGGCCCAGACCCAGGTCCAGCCATACATACAAACACACCCAGACACCCGTGTACACATTTATACACAGATACTCATACATGCCCATACATACTTACCCACACACAGATATGCCATACATACACATTCACTCACCCACCCATACTCACGGAGACGGTGACAAATACACAAAGACACACATTCATCCATAGCTACCCACCCTCTGAAGGCGGGGCAAGTGGAAACCATGTTTTCCTTATTTCTTTTGTTATTCCGATGTAAGATCCTTCACGTTTACATTTTATAGGTTTATTACAGCGATCTTAAATTTATTATTGTTTGAGCACTTCCCCAAAATAGATTTTTCTTAAAGGCAATTTTTGGCACAGTTCTTCAATGTGTCATGCTGCATCTCTGTTTAAATTTACTTGGTTTTCCAGTGCCTGTGAAACATTTATTTAGCACAGTTTGCCGCATCTGTCGATTCTGTTTTTTTGGTGGCCATTCTGCATTATGAATTTTAGTTTTTTTTGTTTATCTTGCTAGTGATTTTCGAAATAGATAAAAGTAAGTAAAATTTATGTATGAATTTAATTAACAATATCTATATGTTTTGTTTTGTTTTTAAATGTTTGTAGCATTCCAAAATATTACAAATTTGGGATGCACATCATCGGACTCTTGGCATGTTCATCTACACTGACAGACATGGACAATGTCATTCAAAGTGCATCAGTTGTATTTCAAAGCCCATGCAGTGGACCGGGAGTGGCAAAACACCTCAGAAACCTAAAAATTCTCATGCGTCAGAGGGGGACTGTTGATGTGGATGACTCAAACATCATTGCAGAGGACTATAAGGTAATTATGAAATAATTATTAGTCCATGATTAGGATTGGGGCTAGGTTAATTGGTCACTCTAAATTGCCCAATGGTGTGAATGTGAGTGTGGATGGTTGTCTGCAGAGGTGGGAAGTAACGAAGTACAAATACTTCGTTACTGTACTTAAGTAGATTTTTTAGGTATCTGTACTTTACTTGAGTATTTTTTTTTCTGAGTACTTTTTACTTTTACTCCCTACATTTTTACACAAGTATCGGTACTTTCTACTTCTTACATTTTCAAAACAGACTCGTTACTTTTTAACACGTCAGAGAGAAGTTTGCGTTTCCGGTCAGTGCGCCGTCAGTCATCAAGCGATCTGAGCCTAAACGGAGGAATATTAACATATAAGAGAGAATCGTACTGGCGTATCCTCCATCACCGGGGCTTATTGGGTACAAAGGGATTAAATACACAAACCCATATAATTAATGTCTCATTTATAGCGCTATAATCAGGGGTCACAGCGGGCCGGACCGAATCCGTAAGTTGTGCTCGCGGGACATAAACAGCTTAGCTAGCGCTACTGAAGAGGAGCGAGCATGAAGGGAGTAACGTGTGGCAGGTAAATGCAACGTTTTTAAATGCTCAACAAATATCAGCAAACACACAAAGTGTGTGCAGTTTGTCACACAGTGTGTCTGCTAGCTAAAAGAAGAGCTGCTGCATTTCAGGGAGAGCAAAGATAGAGAAGTTCACTCAGAGATGGAGAAAGAGGACAGGAGAGGAAGAAGAGAGGTTAGATTTAAAGGTAAGGACTGGAAAACAAACTGAAGTATGCTGACTTTGTGTTATTCAAAGATTGTATGAAAATACTGCAGTTTAGTACGTAATAAACAGGTTATCTTGTTGTACTGTATTTACAGTAAAGCTCTGTGTTGGTGCACTTTGTGTTCATGGTCAGAGTTACAGGTTACATCAGTGCAGCAGAGATGAGTTTGAATCAAAGCTGCTGATGCTGAGATTCATTCACTGAGTCCAACATTTCTACAGCCTGTATGCTGCCAGTGTAGGGGATGGAGATCAGCTCAGATAGCTGTGAAATACTGGGTTACATCTTTGTGAGTTCACTTCATCCACACAGAGCAGTAAACCTCAGAGCAGCAGCAGCAGCAGGTCAGCTGATCACAGCCTGCACACCAACATCATTTACTGCAGCTCACAATAGAAAGCTGTGATTCTTCTCCCCATGCAGAGCCACTACAGCTGATCTTAGGATTCCTCCACCTTCTGAATCCCACTGTAACCCCTGAGTATCCTCATGTTGGTGTTTAGGTGGAGACACAGTCACCCTCTGCTATGGAGGACACAGAGAATAGAGCTGTGTTTAAATTCCCTTTCACAGTTTGTGATTCAAGCTGAGTGCATTCATTAGAATTCAAATTTAGATTGGAATAACATTTGTGTTCTCATGTATTATTTTATATTATTACAATAATATGTAATAAGGTTCAGTTAGCTTTACACAAAAATAGCAGGTAGAAACGTCCTCCAAAGAGATACTTTTACTTTCTTACTTTGAGTAAATTTCAGAGCCTGTACTTTTTTACTTTTACTTAAGTAGAGAAGTTGAACCAGTACTTCGACTTTTACCAAAGTATTTTTTTACACAAGTACTTGTACTTCTACTTAAGTACAGAATGTCAGTACTTTTGCCACCTCTGGTTGTCTGTCTCTCTGTGCTGGCCCTGTGTAAGGCTGTAGACCTGTACAGGTTGTACCCTGCCTCTCGCCCTATGTCAGCTGTGATAGGCTCCAGCCCCCCCCCCCCCCCCCGTGACCGTGAACAGGATAAACAGAAGTGAATGGATGGATGCATGTGCACAGGGAAAGTCACCTTCACTTAGCTTCTGAATGTGTTACAATAAGGAAGTCATTATAGAGACACACCCAGTAATGCCATATATTCAGATAAATGAATTTGAAAGAAAAGTTTATCTAAATAAACTGAAATTTGACATTGCATTTCTTGTTTGTTTCATCACATATACAGATCCAGTGTGACAGCTGTTCCAGGTGGTTTCACATAGAGTGCCTCCAGATGAATACAGAGCAGTTTCAGAAAGCAGAGGCTGGCGAATGGGACTGCTCTCTGTGTGAATAGTAACAACTTCTTAGAGAGTTAGAGGATTTGTTTTTCTGTATTTAGAAAATGTAGAAAAGGTAAGACATAAAAGTTTCTGTGAAAATGTTTACAATTATTATTACTGTCAGGATTTTTGAGTATTTTGAATACTGGTTTCTATTACTGTTAATATCTTTATATAACTACAAAAAATGTTTATCACACATTGGAAGAAATATTATTTATTTCAATTATGAGGAATTAAAATGTTGGAATAATTGAACACTTACTGTTCAAAATATTTTCATTAAGTGTTCTACATTGAGCCTTAAATTGTGTTTGTTAGGTTTCACTTTTATATTGGACATTTTTAGAGGAAATTTTTTATTAAAGTTAAGTGAAAAAAATGTGTTTATCTTTTGATATTATTCCAATGTACTTTAAAATAATGAAGTTATGCTTTTGAATAGGCAATGGCTGTATTTTCTCAATTAAGTGTTGCATGAACAGAGAGTTAGATGTTAGATTCAACTCATTGTGCACGCAAGGCACACAAGGAAATAATAATTCCAGATCACTCATGCAGAGACGAGCTTCTGCAGTCATGCAGCCAGAGACCGGCGCTAGCGTTATGCTATGTGGTTTAAGTGTCTTGCCCATGAACACAAGTTGCTCGAACCGGCAATCCTCAGCATGCAAGGCGAGCACCTAGCCACTGCGCCACTGTCACAAATTATCTAATCTTTGCAATACCGCTATCCATCATTCCATCCATCCATTCTCTTTTGCTTATCCTGTTCAGATTCGAAGGGGGGCTGGAGCTTATCCCAGCTACATACGGCAAGAGACAGGGTACACCCTTTACAGGTTGCCAGCCTGTCACAGGGATAACACAGACAGATATCAGTATTTTATTTTAATTAGTGAGATAATAAATTGAGTTGTGCTATTAAATAAAGGTCCTCTGAGTTACTCACTTGTCTACGCAGGTCACACCAATGGAGAGCTTCATATACTTTACAGTTTTTAAAAAATAATTTTAAACATTGAGAATATAAAAAGCAAAAACCAAAGGTAATTATGGGAAAAAAGGCGTTCAACCTTTCACTTGAATTAAGAAAATTAAAAACAAAATGTCATGTAGCTACAGTTTAGCATACTGTGATGTGAGCACGATTGCAACATCTGTTATCAGGTAATATGTACTGGAAGTGGTTTGAAATGAAACTAAGAGCCAGAGTGGGAATCTGTTGAGATTTCCACGTCAGCTTCCTATGCTGATTTTTTATGAATTTTTTAATATATTTTCCATATTACATGGACCTGGGTGAATATGAGTGTATTTGTCGCCTGATTACTGTGGATTCCTGCAGTTATTTGTGATGAAACTGGGTCCACATGCAGAGGGGGTCAGGCAGAGTGATAATCTGTTGAGATTTCCACGTCAGCTTCCTATGCTGATTTTTTATGAATTTTTTTATTTTGATATTTTCCATATTAAATGGACCTGGGTGAAAATTAGTGTATTTGTCGCCTGATTACTGTGGATTCCTGCAGTTATTTGTGATGAAACTGGGTCCACATGCAGAGGGGGTCAGGCAGAGTGATAATCTGTTGAGATTTCCACGTCAGCTTCCTATGCTGATTTTTTATGAATTTTTTAAAATATTTTCCATATTACATGGACCTGGGTGAATATGAGTGTATTTATCGCCTGATTACGGTGGATTCCTGCAGTTATTTGTGATGAAACCGGGTCCACATGCAGAGGGGGTTAGGCAGAGTGATAATCTGTTGAGATTTCCACGTCAGCTTCCTATGCTGATTTTTATGAATTTTTTAATATATTTTCCATATTACATGGACCTGGGTGAATATGAGTGTATTTGTCGCCTGATTACTGTGGATTCCTGCAGTTATTTGTGATGAAACCGGGTCCACATGCAGAGGGGGTCAGGCAGAGTGATAATCTGTTGAGATTTTCACGTCAGCTTCCTATGCTGATTTTTTATGAATTTTTTTATTTTGATATTTTCGATATTAAATGGACCTGGGTGAAAATGAGTGTATTTGTCGCCTGATTACTGTGGATTCCTGCAGTTATTTGTGATGAAACCGGGTCCACATGAAGAGGGGGTCAGGCAGAGTGATAATCTGTTGAGATTTCTGCGTCAGCTTCCTATACTGATTTTTTATGAATTTATTTATTTTGATATTTTCCATATTTAACAAACCTTGGTGAATTTTGTGCAGATTTGTTATGTAATTTAAGTGGAGTCCTTAACTAGCCTTAGATGAAATTTCACACCCAGGTAGAGTGGATAAGGCAGAAGCTGAATATACAAAAAATGTCAGCTATCAATGATAAGCTTTAATGGACTTAGAAAAAATACAACCACACTGGACTGAGTTCATTAAATACGCTCAGAATTGTCAATTTATAATTACAATTGTACAGTCCTTTAACTTGAGCCTGGGATTGTTTCTCGTGATTTTCTGCATGAATATTAGCCACATCCATCCATCCATCCATCCTTCCATCCTATTGCGCTTATTGGGTTAAGCGTCGCGGGTGGAGGGTTGTCAGGCTGGAGCCTGTCGCAGATTTCTGCAAAATCAGCTGTGCAGGCCATGATGAAGACTTGAATAAATCTGTAATGAAATCAAGTTTCACACGACTAAAGGAACACATCTTTGCCGAGGGAAAAAAAAAAAAAAAAGGACTTCTGGGGCTGTACTTCTCTTAATTTCGCCAAAACACACACACACACACCACAACTTTGTCTTAAAATCCATAATTTAATAAATGTGATTGTTATATGTCATAGTGTTTTACAGAACGCGAACACATATATTAATCAAAAGCAACTACAGGTTATTTTTGTTCCGCTGTACAGAAATTGGCAACGAAAGACGAGCATTACCATAAAGCTTAGGGTAGAAGCGCAAGAAAATTTAAGCGGCGGCTGATCTGCGGCTGGCTTGACCGCGGCTCAGAATTGACGGCTCACTTGACCGCGGTGCCACAGGCCGGTGACCTGTCCACGGTGTACCCCGCCTCTCGCCCGATGACACCTGGGTAGGCTGGATAGGCTCCAGACCCCCTGAAAAAGGAGCGCAGAGATTTTCCTGTAGAGGGCAGTGTTGGTCCGTAAAATATAGTCCTTCAATCACTGATGTGTGATAGACACGCTTTCTGTTTAACCAGAACACCATTCACGCTGTTTACTTTGATAAAAACATGCCGAACACACTTTTTTCTTTCAGGGCTGCCTTCATTCTTCATGGCACAGATTCAACGTGGTGCTGCAAACATTGCTGACACATTTTGGTCCATGTTGTCAGGACAGCATCACGCAGTTTCTGCAGAATTGTCAGCCGCACAGCCATGATGTAAATCTCCCATTGCAGCACATCCCAAAGGTGCTCGGTTGGATTGAGATCTGATGACTGTGGAGGACATTTGAGTGCAGTTCAAGAAACCAGTCTGAGATGATCTGACTTTTGTGACAGCGTGTTATCCTGCTGCAAGAAGGGACGGACATGATCGGCAGCAGTGGCACCCAGTGTGGTCTTCTGCTGCTGTAGCTCATCTACTTCAAGGTTTAATGTGTTCAGCGATGCTCTTCTGCATAGCCTAGTTATAACAAGTAGTTATTTGACTTACTGTTGCCTTCCTATCAGCTTGAAGCAGTCTAGACGTTCTCCTCTGACATCAATGATGTTTCCATTCAAACTACTTCAGTTTCTTATTTTTTGCTCAGGTGACACCCCACAGAGACTTTTTAGCTGCAACAAATCTTCAGTTGCACTCTGTGTCTAAGCTGCTATCATTACAATCAGGCTTCAAGTTCCGCTCAACCTGTACTCAGTTAGATTACAAGCTGTCATTTTACACACTATAAGTTTGACTTTATTTCACTGAGCATGTTAGAAGAACATGTGGTGTTCACCAAGAAGCTGAAGCTTGTAACAGTTTAAAATGTGGGGAGTATTACAGTATCAGCAACAGCAGTGGCATCAAAATGCAGAGGACCTGTGAGTGTTAGTTTAAAACTCTGGACTCTCATGTTGAGGCTTTCCTCTGATTTCCTGAAAGTACTGCATTAAAATTTCATATCACCACATTCAAGTTTATTTTACTAACTCTAAAGATGTAAATGAATGACTGCAGTGGAGACGGATGTTTAGAGATCCTTTCCATCACTGTGACACAGTGGATACAAGCTGCAAATACAACAGCCCGATGGAGTCTGATTTAGAGTAATCTCAGTGTCCACTTGGTGAATGTGAGCCAAACATTTCTCCTTCTTTGAGCTCTGATTTGGTCTCTCCCTCTTTAGCTGCTAAAAGCTCCACTACAGTCACCATCAGCCATTTGATGCTGGGCACGAACGCTTACTGCTACAGCTGGGAACAGGGTTGGTGAAAGCAGGGAGAGTGACGTTAGCAGTAAAGTTGTGGCCCTTAAACATTCAGTGTAGAGTTGGGTGAGCAAATATCTGTGAGCAGGCATGCTGTGAAGATGTCGGTTCTCTTTGGATCTCCTTTCATATGTAAACGTCTCAGTGATGACATTTAGGAAATCCAGCTGACCACAGATCCTCCCTCAGTGATGATCATCTGTCCTTCACATTCAGTCACTGAACCTGACTTTAATGAACTCATTCAAGCTCAAACCTGCATCATAGCTGTTTGAGCAGAGATGCTTTTCCTATAACAGGGTTCAAGGTCAGAGTACATCCATCTCTGTGCCCCGTGTTCAATCCCAGCTTTCTGATCACAGCTGTTTTAGACCAAAATAAGAAAAGAAACACAATCAACCAAATCACTTTGTGCAGCAAACCAAATCTTTATTGTAGCACTTTTCATTGGACAGCTGTTCTGCTGATGTTTTGGTAAAACTTGCAACATTTTGCAAATAATCCGACTATATTCAGATTTGTTTTTAATCCATCAGTTCCTTTATTCGAATGATGAACTTTAACAGTTAATAACGTTTCTGTGCGCCAGTCCATGAATGGCGCTTGGAGGTCCCACGTTGTGCGTCTTTGAGTTCAGCCATCACACGGGGGGCAGCTCTAAGGTGAAGGAGCTGCCTCCATCTGGGCGTCTCTGGATTCTGACAGTGATCCCTAACAGCTGAATCGTCAGAGTCAGAGGAGGAAGACTGCTCAGGACTGAACGGAGAATTGACCAACAGGTGCCGAAAACTCTGCGGCTCAGCCAGACGAGTGAGCTCGTGGTGTGAAAGAGCGCGCGCCTGCCGCTGAGTCGGTTCAGCCACACTTTCAGGTCCAACATTGTGGTGTCACACCGGGGAGCGCGTGCTGCCGCCTGCAGTTTATCCGCTGTATTTTCACCACGGTGAAGGAATCCGCTGCGAGAGTTGCTGTCCGCCGCTGTGCTCCTTCTTTCAGCTTGTGGTTTGTCATCTTGTTGTTGAGGTGTGGACGTTAATAGTTCTTTTTCTGCTCTGATCCACAGGGCAACAAAGATGTGTCCGAGCTCCACATCATACTACGACCCACGCCTGCAGGTCGTCGTCGTGAAGCTGCGGGGCCGGGAGGTGCGACGACACCAACCAGTGCTGTCTTGCTTGGTGTCTCCGCGATGTCGGAGGGCCGGGAGTGGGTGTCATCGCGTAGAGTCCAGAGGGGAGCAGGGTTTGTCCCGAGCTGCGAGTGCCAACACTGGCCGTAACATCATCAATGTGCTGACCGAGTCTCGAACACGGGAACTTCACCGCTACAGACCGCGGACAAAACAACCGAGCTAAAGCGCCGGAGCGCACTTTCGCCTTTTTCAATATCAATTAATAGCCCACATCTGTGGCTGATTACATTCAGCAGTTCGTACCTTTCTCTTGTGGACTCTGCTTCTTCTCCTCATCTTCATGTCTAATTACACACACTGACAAAACACCTTTCGTGGACTATAAGAGTACACCTCAGTAGCAAACACGATCAAATCACCTGCAGTTCTACACCTACATCCATACAAAGCAGGGCTTCCTCGAGCCTGACACGAACACAAGCGCTCAAATAACCATCAGTACAAGTCACACATCTATATTGTCGTGCTGTGCTCCCCTGCAAGTGACTTCAGATACTTGCGTGGATCACGTGGGGGATAAAGCAACAAGGAATCCTCACTTGACACATTTTACTCGAATGTCAGCAGGTCACTACACAACATTCAGCCGTTTACATCACTCAGAGCACTTTGTCGCACTCACGGCTCCAGCTCGGCCACGGAACAGCAAGTTTGCGCTGTCCATGCGATGAGCCGTGAGCGCTGTCGTTTAGCCTCAATAACAGAAAAAAAGAAGCTCGTTTCTCTATTTTCACGTCCCTAGATCACCCTTGGCCAATCAGCATCCTACGTGCCTTACAAGCGACACACTACGTAAAGGAAAGGGGAGGGGCAAACTCCTCAACTCTGAACTGCTTTACAATATATTGCTCCTCGTGTGTGTGTGTGTGTGTGTGTGTTACACCTGTTGAAACCTGTAACTGGACCTCTGGTTCTTTTGGTAGCAGCCAGCTGTAATACAGGAGAACACAAATCCATGAGCTGTGTGTCGTGTCCCTGTTAGGCCTGGCTCTCCTCTGACCGTGTCACAAAGCCTTGGGTCTATTCAGCAACTCTCAATAACATAGTAATGTAATAAATAAACATGAACACACCGGTCCTTTAAACATGTCAGTTCGAGGTTACCAAAAAGCATAAAAAATATATCACTGAAACTACAACTTAGAAAAATGATACATAAAATCAAGCAAAAACAACAGGAAAACAAATTCTCATTTGTAACCAGGATCCTTTTGGTGTTTTGAAATTCAATATAAAAAATAATCTACAGTTCAATATTTTAACCCTGCTGCACTGACATCGTATTAACAGGCATCTAACAGCCTTTGCTATAGAACCTTATCCTATTATACAAAAACAAATACAGGAATCTACATTTCCAGGACATCACTTAAACACAAATATCTCCATACCTGTAATCCACACACAGAGACTCAAAACACAGGCAGGAGCTTACAATTCAAAACAAACATTTAAAAGTAAAGAGGTGAAATTCATGAGTTTATAACACAACTGCTGCATCTGCATGTTCTCCCCATGTTTGTCTGGCTTTTCTCCGCTTCCTCCGGTTTCCTCACACAGTCCAAAAACATGCACTTAGTCGGGTTACGTTCATCGGGCATTCTAAATAGTCCACAGGTCTGAATGTCAGTGTGAATGCTTGTCCGTCTCTCTGTGTTAGCCCTGCCACAGGCCGGTGACCTGTCCACGGTGTACACCGCCTCTCGCCCGATGACACCTGGGTAGGCTGGATAGGCTCCAGACCCCCTGAAAAAGGAGCGCAGAGATTTTCCTGTAGAGGGCAGTGTTGGTCCGTAAAATATAGTCCTTCAATCACTGATGTGTGATAGACACGCTTTCTGTTTAACCAGAACATCATTCACGCTGTTTACTTTGCTAAAAACATGCCGAACACACTTTTTTCTTTCGTGGCTGCCTTCATTCTTCATGGCACAGATTCAACGTGGTGCTGCAAACACTGCTGACACATTTTGGTCCATGTTGTCAGGACAGCATCACGCAGTTTCTGCAGAATTGTCAGCCGCACAGCCATGATGTAAATCTCCCATTGCAGCACATCCCAAAGGTGCTCTGTTGGATTGAGATCTGATGACTGTGGAGGACATTTGAGTGCAGTTCAAGAAACCAGTCTGAGATGATCTGACTTTTGTGACAGCGTGTTATCCTGCTGCAAGAAGGGACGGACATGATCGGCAGCAGTGGCACCCAGTGTGGTCTTCTGCTGCTGTAGCTCATCTACTTCAAGGTTTAATGTGTTCAGCGATGCTCTTCTGCATAGCCTAGTTATAACAAGTAGTTATTTGACTTACTGTTGCCTTCCTATCAGCTTGAAGCAGTCTAGCCGTTCTCCTCTGACATCAATGATGTTTCCATTCAAACTACTTCAGTTTCTTATTTTTTGCTCAGGTGACACCCCACAGAGACTTTTTAGCTACAACAAATCTTCAGTTGCACTCTGTGTCTAAGCTGCTATCATTACAATTTGGCTTCAATTTCTGCTCAACCTGTACTCAGTTAGATTACAAGCTGTCATTTTACACACTATAAGTTTGACTTTATTTCACTGAGCATGTTAGAAGAACATGTGGTGTTCACCAAGAAGCTGAAGCTTGTAACAGTTTAAAATGTGGAGAGTATTACAGTATCAGCAACAGCAGTGGCATCAAAATGCAGAGGACCTGTGAGTGTTAGTTTAAAACTCTGGACTCTCATGTTGAGGCTTTCCTCTGATTTCCTGAAAGTACTGCATTAAAATTTCATATCACCACATTCAAGTTTATTTTACTAACTCTAAAGATGTAAATGAATGACTGCAGTGGAGACGGATGTTTAGAGATCCTTTCCATCACTGTGACACAGTGGATACAAGCTGCAAATACAACAGCCCGATGGAGTCTGATTTAGAGTAATCTCAGTGTCCACTTGGTGAATGTGAGCCAGACATTTCTCCTTCTTTGAGCTCTGATTTGGTCTCTCCCTCTTTAGCTGCTAAAAGCTCCACTACAGTCACCATCAGCCATTTGATGCTGGGCACGAACGCTTACTGCTACAGCTGGGAACAGGGTTGGTGAAAGCAGCGAGAGTGACGTTAGCAGTAAAGTTGTGGCCCTTAAACATTCAGTGTAGAGTTGGGTGAGCAAATATCTGTGAGCAGGCATGCTGTGAAGATGTCGGTTCTCTTTGGATCTCCTTTCATATGTAAACGTCTCAGTGATGACATTTAGGAAATCCAGCTGACCACCGCTCCTCCCTCAGTGATGATCATCTGTCCTTCACATTCAGTCACTGAACCTGACTTTAATGAACTCATTCAAGCTCAAACCTGCATCACAGCTGTTTGAGCAGAGATGCTTTTCCTATAACAGGGTTCAAGGTCAGAGTACATCCATCTCTGTGCCCCGTGTTCAATCCCAGCTTTCTGATCACAGCTGTTTTGGACCAAAATAAGAAAAGAAACACAATCAACCAAATCACTTTGTGCAGCAAACCAAATCTTTATTGTAGCACTTTTCATTGGACAGCTGTTCTGCTGATGTTTTGGTAAAACTTGCAACATTTTGCAAATAATCCGACTATATTCAGATTTTATTTAATCCATCAGTTCCTTTATTCGAATGATGAACTTTAACAGTTAATAACGTTTCTGTGCGCCACTCCATGAATGGCGCTTGGAGGTCCCACGTTGTGCGTCTTTGAGTTCAGCCATCACACGGGGGGCAGCTCTAAGTTGAAGGAGCTGCCTCCATCTGGGCGTCTCTGGATTCTGACAGTGATCCCTAACAGCTGAATCGTCAGAGTCAGAGGAGGAAGACTGCTCAGGACTGAACGGAGAATTGACCAACAGGTGCCGAAAACTCTGCGGCTCAGCCAGACGAGTGAGCTCGTGGTGTGAAAGAGCGCGCGCCTGCCGCTGAGTCGGTTCAGCCACACTTTCAGGTCCAACATTGTGGTGTCACACCGGGGAGCGCGTGCTGCCGCCTGCAGTTTATCCGCTGTATTTTCACCACGGTGAAGGAATCCGCTGCGAGAGTTGCTGTCCGCCGCTGTGCTCCTTCTTTCAGCTTGTGGTTTGTCATCTTGTTGTTGAGGTGTGGACGTTAATAGTTCTTTTTCTGCTCTGATCCACAGGGCAACAAAGATGTGTCCGAGCTCCACATCATACTACGACCCACGCCTGCAGGTCGTCGTCGTGAAGCTGCGGGGCCGGGAGGTGCGACGACACCAACCAGTGCTGTCTTGCTTGGTGTCTCCGCGATGTCGGAGGGCCGGGAGTGGGTGTCATCGCGTAGAGTCCAGAGGGGAGCAGGGTTTGTCCCGAGCTGCGAGTGCCAACACTGGCCGTAACATCATCAATGTGCTGACCGAGTCTCGAACACGGGAACTTCACCGCTACAGACCGCGGACAAAACAACCGAGCTAAAGCGCCGGAGCGCACTTCCGCCTTTTTCAATATCAATTAATAGCCCACATCTGTGGCTGATTACATTCAGCAGTTCGTACCTTTCTCTGTGGACTCTGCTTCTTCTCCTCATCTTCATGTCTAATTACACACACTGACAAAACACCTTTCGTGGACTATAAGAGTACACCTCAGTAGCAAACACGATCAAATCACCTGCAGTTCTACACCTACATCCATACAAAGCAGGGCTTCCTCGAGCCTGACACGAACACAAGCGCTCAAATAACCATCAGTACAAGTCACACATCTATATTGTCGTGCTGTGCTCCCCTGCAAGTGACTTCAGATACTTGCGTGGATCACGTGGGGGATAAAGCAACAAGGAATCCTCACTTGACACATTTTACTCGAATGTCAGCAGGTCACTACACAACATTCAGCCGTTTACATCACTCAGAGCACTTTGTCGCACTCACGGCTCCAGCTCGGCCACGGAACAGCAAGTTTGCGCTGTCCATGCGATGAGCCGTGAGCGCTGTCGTTTAGCCTCAATAACAGAAAAAAGAAGCTCGTTTCTCTATTTTCACGTCCCTAGATCACCCTTGGCCAATCAGCATCCTACGTGCCTTACAAGCGACACACTACGTAAAGGAAAGGGGAGGGGCAAACTCCTCAACTCTGAACTGCTTTACAATATATTGCTCCTCGTGTGTGTGTGTGTGTGTGTGTGTGTGTGTGTGTTACACCTGTTGAAACCTGTAACTGGACCTCTGGTTCTTTTGGTAGCAGCCAGCTGTAATACAGGAGAACACAAATCCATGAGCTGTGTGTCGTGTCCCTGTTAGGCCTGGCTCTCCTCTGACCGTGTCACAAAGCCTTGGGTCTATTCAGCAACTCTCAATAACATAGTAATGTAATAAATAAACATGAACACACCGGTCCTTTAAACATGTCAGTTCGAGGTTAACAAAAAGCATAAAAAATATATCACTGAAACTACAACTTAGAAAAATGATACATAAAATCAAGCAAAAACAACAGGAAAACAAATTCTCATTTGTAACCAGGATCCTTTTGGTGTTTTGAAATTCAATATAAAAAATAATCTACAGTTCAATATTTTAACCCTGCTGCACTGACATCGTATTAACAGGCATCTAACAGCCTTTGCTATAGAACCTTATCCTATTATACAAAAACAAATACAGGAATCTACATTTCCAGGACATCACTTAAACACAAATATCTCCATACCTGTAATCCACACACAGAGACTCAAAACACAGGCAGGAGCTTACAATTCAAAACAAACATTTAAAAGTAAAGAGGTGAAATTCATGAGTTTATAACACAACTGCTGCATCTGCATGTTCTCCCCATGTTTGTCTGGCTTTTCTCCGCTTCCTCCGGTTTCCTCACACAGTCCAAAAACATGCACTTAGTCGGGTTACGTTCATCGGGCATTCTAAATAGTCCACAGGTCTGAATGTCAGTGTGAATGCTTGTCCGTCTCTCTGTGTTAGCCCTGCCACAGGCCGGTGACCTGTCCACGGTGTACCCCGCCTCTCGCCCGATGACACCTGGGTAGGCTGGATAGGCTCCAGACCCCCTGAAAAAGGAGCGCAGAGATTTTCCTGTAGAGGGCAGTGTTGGTCCGTAAAATATAGTCCTTCAATCACTGATGTGTGATAGACACGCTTTCTGTTTAACCAGAACATCATTCACGCTGTTTACTTTGATAAAAACATGCCGAACACACTTTTTTCTTTCAGGGCTGCCTTCATTCTTCATGGCACAGATTCAACGTGGTGCTGCAAACACTGCTGACACATTTTGGTCCATGTTGTCAGGACAGCATCACGCAGTTTCTGCAGAATTGTCAGCCGCACAGCCATGATGTAAATCTCCCATTGCAGCACATCCCAAAGGTGCTCGGTTGGATTGAGATCTGATGACTGTGGAGGACATTTGAGTGCAGTTCAAGAAACCAGTCTGAGATGATCTGACTTTTGTGACAGCGTGTTATCCTGCTGCAAGAAGGGACGGACATGATCGGCAGCAGTGGCACCCAGTGTGGTCTTCTGCTGCTGTAGCTCATCTACTTCAAGGTTTAATGTGTTCAGCGATGCTCTTCTGCATAGCCTAGTTATAACAAGTAGTTATTTGACTTACTGTTGCCTTCCTATCAGCTTGAAGCAGTCTAGACGTTCTCCTCTGACATCAATGATGTTTCCATTCAAACTACTTCAGTTTCTTATTTTTTGCTCAGGTGACACCCCACAGAGACTTTTTAGCTGCAACAAATCTTCAGTTGCACTCTGTGTCTAAGCTGCTATCATTACAATCAGGCTTCAAGTTCCGCTCAACCTGTACTCAGTTAGATTACAAGCTGTCATTTTACACACTATAAGTTTGACTTTATTTCACTGAGCATGTTAGAAGAACATGTGGTGTTCACCAAGAAGCTGAAGCTTGTAACAGTTTAAAATGTGGGGAGTATTACAGTATCAGCAACAGCAGTGGCATCAAAATGCAGAGGACCTGTGAGTGTTAGTTTAAAACTCTGGACTCTCATGTTGAGGCTTTCCTCTGATTTCCTGAAAGTACTGCATTAAAATTTCATATCACCACATTCAAGTTTATTTTACTAACTCTAAAGATGTAAATGAATGACTGCAGTGGAGACGGATGTTTAGAGATCCTTTCCATCACTGTGACACAGTGGATACAAGCTGCAAATACAACAGCCCGATGGAGTCTGATTTAGAGTAATCTCAGTGTCCACTTGGTGAATGTGAGCCAAACATTTCTCCTTCTTTGAGCTCTGATTTGGTCTCTCCCTCTTTAGCTGCTAAAAGCTCCACTACAGTCACCATCAGCCATTTGATGCTGGGCACGAACGCTTACTGCTACAGCTGGGAACAGGGTTGGTGAAAGCAGGGAGAGTGACGTTAGCAGTAAAGTTGTGGCCCTTAAACATTCAGTGTAGAGTTGGGTGAGCAAATATCTGTGAGCAGGCATGCTGTGAAGATGTCGGTTCTCTTTGGATCTCCTTTCATATGTAAACGTCTCAGTGATGACATTTAGGAAATCCAGCTGACCACAGATCCTCCCTCAGTGATGATCATCTGTCCTTCACATTCAGTCACTGAACCTGACTTTAATGAACTCATTCAAGCTCAAACCTGCATCATAGCTGTTTGAGCAGTCAGAGATGCACTGGGGGGTCCAAACCATCAAGACCTTTATGAACTAACAGAAGGCTTTTAAAGGTAATTCTGTGTTGAACAGAGAACCAGTGAAGTGACTTTAGTACTGGGATATGTTCACATTTCCATGTATGTGTAATGAATGTTAACCTGCTTGATATGAATGAATGGACCAATTTTTCCCACTTTTGATACTTACTCACTTTGTTGAAAGACAGGGATAATAAATATGAACAAGTTTTCTGTCTCTGACATTTTGGACCAACATCAAATATCTCAGTTTTGTTTCTGTTAAGTTATAAAAAACTTTTATGCATCCAACAATTAATGTCACCAGTGCTGCTCAGTAGAACAACTGTGTATCATCTGCATATGAGTGGTGGGCTGTATTATGATTCTTTATTTAAGTTGAAGCATGTAAAGGATAAAGAATAATGGACCAAGGACAGGTCCCTGAGGAACCCCTATTTGAATTTTTATTTGTGCAGATCTAAAGCCACCAATTGATACATAAAAACGTTTACACTTCATATGCAGTATGACGAGAACCAACTGAGAACCTGTTAAACCGATTAAACAATGTAGCTTTTGCCATGATCAGCACAGTTGAATGCACCATTGAGCTCAAGCAGGACTAAAAGTGAGACGCTCTGTGAGTCACTGATCTTTGGGTCATTGATGACTTTAGTAAGAGGTGTTTCTGTGCTTTGATAGGTCCTGAAATCTGATTGGCATTTACCATTAAGATTGTGAAATGAAAGATATTCATTCAGATGTTTATTTTTTCAAATATTTTGCAGAGGAATGAAAGATTAGAAATAGGTCTATCATAATTCATTACCAGTGGATCTAAGTTATATTTCTTGAGTAGCTGTTGATAATATTCACTAAATGGTCTGTAAAGCAGTGAGATACAGATTTGAACAGGTTGATGGGGATGGAGTTGAGTAAAGAGGTGCAAAATTTTAACCAATTAATAATTTCTCTCAGATCTTTAGAAATTTACAGGCAATAATGTGGATACTGAATGGCAGCCATTTGATAAGAATATGAGGACATAACTTATTATAAGATAGTACCTCTAATACAAGAAGTGTCATTCTGGAAGAAAGAAGCAAAATCATGACATTTATGTGTTCACTTGGTGCAGTTTTGGATGGCTTAAGTAGTTTATTGATGGATGAGAATATTGTTAATATTCCGATTATATCAATTATTGTTAATCAGCTGGAAGATGAATAATTGTCATTGTTGTTGTGATGAAGTCTATTTTCAAAATGAATTTGTAGCAGGTTTTTTTTATATATATTTCTTTCCAGTCACATACTGTTTAAACTCAACACTAATAAACTGATGTACTGTTTATTTTGGAGTTGTTGATGTTGTTGGTGTTGATATTAAAATCACCTACAGTAATTAATAAATAATTAATAATCAATAATATAGTTACAATTTGTTGTCATTTCTTCCAAGAAGTCATAGTAAGGATTAATGAATTAATGAATTAGAATGAATTACTAAACTTAAATATTGTTCCTGATTGTTCATAGTTCAAACTTCAAACCTGAAATTATTTCAGTCAGCTCTGTGATAGCAGCATTCAGCAGGAAGCATAAAATCCAGTGTATTGCTAGTAATAATATCAGTCCATCAGTCATTTTCTGGTGACTAAAACAGTATTTCCTGGCTGCCCCGCCCTCCATAAAAACCATAAAAGAAAGAAGTGGGGCAATGAGTGGTCAGTTATTAACTGGTTTCCTGTTACTCATTGGCCCTTTGGAGGGAGTGGGGCCGGCCTAATCTGAAAGGCTTTAAACATTGTCAAGGTCACGGGTGCTGCTTGAGTGCGTGACCTGAGACTATTGTATGGTTTTGATCACAAACAAAACGGTTTACCAAAAAAGTTAAAGGGCAGATGATTTCAAGAATCATGCCTCCATAGTTGTGTAAAAAGCCGTATCTGTTATGGTGCTGTGTGGCAGACGAGGGTGGACACCAAACTGTAGGACTCAGAGACAGAACTAAACCTAAAAGGTGATTCATTAAAGAAGAGAAGGGAAACGATTAACAGTGCTGTACTGAGCTGGACGGGTGAAAGAACTAAATACAAAAAAAACAACAGGCAAGGTGACACAGCAGAGGGATAATCGATGACAACACAATGAAGAACAGAAACAGACTTAGATACACACTAGGTAACCAGAGAACAGGCAGCAGGTGAAGGGCACAGCTGAACGTAATTACACCGACGAGACGGGGAAGCAAAACTAAACACAAAGCACACGGGACAAGGGACAAAGTACAACAGGAAACAACTAGACGGAGACAGAAACACAGACGCACAGGAACAAAGGGAACTTCGAAATCAATATTTAAATAACAAATAACAGGACAGGAAACTAAGATGAACAATCAAAACCAAACAAACTGGAACATAACAAAACCTAAATGAACTAAGCACACGGCCCAGGACCGTGACAATATCATCATATTATGGGTGAATAATAATAATAATAATAATAATAATTGTTATTTTAACACAGGTTTATTTCAACTTGGATAGTATTGTAATAACAGAGTGCATAAATGATACAGATTTTATCAGCTGGAGTAAAAAAAAAACTTTAAAATTCAAAACATCTGGCTTCAATATGAAATTCAAGGCTATAAAAACCAGGCTTAATTCTATGAAACAATTACACATCGCTGTGCAGTAAACCACACGATCATCAATGCTGAGCTGTGAGAAAGCATTCTGGGTGCCAGGCTACATTTTCACTTCTTGCTGTAGAAACAGAAATGGTAAACAACAAGTAATCTTATTTGCTTCATCACTGAAAAATTATTACAACTAACTTTGTCGCATTCACTCGGCCCACAGCCAACATGGTCACATTCTATCCACGGACGATCTGCGTGGTGACCACCGTCGAGGTGTTGAGCTGCTGGTTTCCCCTGATCTTCACCTCGCGATGCATCTGGCACCAGGTGCACGGGTAACACCAATATACTTTACAGCAGTCGTCGCAGCACGAGCCCTGCAGGACGGAGAAGAGGAAGAGGAGAAGAAAGGGAGGGGATCGAAAAGTTACTGCTTAATTTACAGCTGTCATGTTGCAACTACAGTATGAGCAACAGCACTGGCTTAAAAATGCAGTGTTGATTTAAGACTGCTTATTGTGGACTCAGATCAGCACAACTTGATCAAGATTTTGAGCTCTATTAATTGAACCAACTGTATTTAGGGTTCCAACTGCTTTGGTAACATCTGTTACATCTTGCATCTTTGGGATTATCTGGAGTGTGTTTCTGTTTGTTTGTTTGTTTGCTTATTTCATGACATGTTAAAGTGAGGGGTGTTTCTGCTTTGACTGACAGGTGTGCCAACACAACCAAATGACCAAATCTCTGCATTGTGTTTGCACCATTTGTGCCTTTTGGAGCATTTCTGTGGTTACTTGCACTAATGCACATATAGAGCCCATGTGTATTGTACCTATTAATAGATGCACAGTAATAATGAAGCATCATAATGTCACTCAGGGCTTGGAAAAATAAAAAAAATAAATAAAAAGACATAGCCGAAGACAACGCTAAAGTGGAAGCTTAAAAATGTGAAGTTCATGGACAAATAGTTGGCATCACATTGAGTGTGTACATATGTTATACAGTGTATTGTATAACCCTGACACCTAACCTATTTTTTTCAGTTATTTTTAGTTTTACATGGTTTTATGATTTTTTTTTTGCTTGTTTTTAATTTTAAAATTTTACTGCTTAAAGTGTTTCTTTTGAGTTCAGTTTTTCCTGCTTTGAAGGTTAGTTTGTGTCTTTCTAATTATAACAATATTTGTGTCTGTCCAACAAGATTTTAAATACAAAATATTGATTAAAAAACCTCATCAGGATCAAAGCCTAAAGTGAAGGAGTTTCCTCTATATTTTTATTTTATTTTCCTTAGCTTTGTAAGTACATAATATTGCTTCAATTAACTTTTTTCTCAAAAGTTCCACTTTTTATTTCCATCCATCCATCCATCCATTTTCTTCCGCTTATCCGGGGCCGGGTCGCGGGGGCAGAAGCCTAAGCAGAGAAGCCCAAGCTTCCCTCTCCCCAGCCACCTCCTCCAGCCCATCCGGAGGGACCCCAAGGCGTTCCCAGGCCAGCCGAGATACACAATCTCTCCAGCGTGTCCTGGGTCTACCACGGGGCCTCCTCCCGGTGGGACATGCCCGGAACACCTCACCCAGGAGGCGGCCAGGAGGCATCCTAATCAGATGCCCGAGCCACCTCAACTGGCTCCTTTCGATGTGGAGGAGCAGCGGCTCTACTCCGAGCCCCTCCCGGATGGCCGCACTCCTCACCTTATCTCTAAGGGAGAGGCCAGCCACCCTTCGAAGGAAACTCATTTCTGCCGCTTGTATTCGCGATCTTATTCTTTCGGTCACTACCCAAAGCTCGTGACCATAGGTGAGGGTAGGAACGTAGATCGACCGGTAAATCGAGAGCCTCGCTTTTACGCTAAGCTCCCTCTTCACCACGACGGACCGGTGCAGCGTCCGCATCACTGCAGAAGCAGCCCCGATCCGCCTGTCGATCTCCCACTCCCTTCTCTCACTCGTGAACAAGACCCCGAGATACTTAAACTCCTCCACTTGAGGCAAGAACTCGTTCCTGAGCCGGAGATGGCACTCCACCCTTTTCCGGCTGAGGACCATGGCCTCAGACTTAGAGGTGCTGATTCTCATGCCAGCCGCTTCACACTCGGCTGCGAACCGTTCCACTGTGAGCTGGAGGCCCCCCCGTGATGAAGCCAACAGAACCGCATCATCTGCAAAAAGCAGAGATGAGACTCTGAGGCCACCAAGGAAGAAGCCTTCCGCCACCTGGCTACGCCTAGAAATTCTGTCCATAAAAATTATGAACAGAATCGGTGACAAATCGCAGCCCTGACGGAGTCCAACACCCACAGGAAACAAATCCGACTTATTACCGGCTATACGGACCACGCTCTCACTGCGGTTGTACAAGGACTGAATGGCCCGCAACAATGGGCCAGACACCCCATACTCCCGCAGAACCTCCCAAAGAACACCCCGAGGAACACGGTCGAATGCCTTCTCCAAGTCCACAAAGCACATGTAGACTGGTTGGGCAAACTCCCACGCACACTCGAATATCCTTGAGAGGATAAAGAGCTGGTCCAGCGTTCCACGACCAGGACGAAAACCGCATTGTTCCTCCTGAATCCGAGGTTCGACTAACGGACGCACCCTCCTTTCCAGCACCCTGGCATAGACCTTACCGGGGAGGCTGAGGAGTGTGATCCCCCGAAAGTTGGAGCACACCCTCCGGTCTCCCTTCTTAAAGATGGGGACCACCACCCCGGTCTGCCAATCCAATGGCACTGCCCCAGATCTCCACGCGATGTTGCAGAGGCGTGTCAACCAAGACAGCCCTACAACATCCAGAGCCTTCAGGAACTCAGGGCGAATCTCGTCCCCCCCAGGGGCTCTGCCACCAAGGAGTTGTTTAACTACCTCAGTGACCTCACCCCCAGTGATGGTCAAGTCATCCCCCTCATCCCCAGACTCTGCTTCCACTACAGAAGGCGTGTCAGTGGGATTCAGAAGGTCCTCGAAGTATTCCTTCCACCGTCCGACTATAGCCTCAGTTGAAGTCAGCAGCACCCCCCCCGCACTATAAACAGTGTGAGTGAAGCACTGCTTTCCCCTCCTGAGTCGCCTGACGGTTTGCCAGAATCGCTTCGATGCCATCCGAAAGTCTTTTTCCATAGCCTCACCGAACTCCTCCCACACCCGAGTTTTTGCTTTGGCCACTACCCGAGCTGCATTCCGCTTCATGTAAATAAATTTATTTTTCACTCATTGTTTCAGTTTTATCTTAGTTTAAGCTGTCTACAATAACCTAAGGCTCCCAGCCTTACAGGGATGTTGTGGCGCTCTCTGATGGACTTGCGGAGTAAACAGGACACCACACAGAAAATGTCCAGGAGCGGCATGCAGCAGCACCATCCGTGCTTGTTGGCTGTATCACACTGCATGCAGGGGAAACACCAATATCCAAAGCAACCTTGAGGGAGGAAGAAAAAAAATGCATGGATACTCCAATAGCATCCTGCCTGTGCAGGTCCTGTGTTTTATATGCTGACTTCAGACACTCTACTACCTTACTGAAAAGTTTGAATCCCAGACTGATACATGATTCTGGATAGACTTACAGGTGCCTATATCAGAGCAGCAATCGCACAGCCCGGTGCTCCACTGCCCAGGACTCTGAGCGGTCTGGGTGACTGTCACCACCTGGGTGGGCTGCTGGTAGTAGCTCATGGCTGGAGGAAACAAGGCAGAAATGGAGACCTGGAGTGAACACTTATTGTTTTTAGCTCCTGGGAATGGAGCAATCAATAAAAACAAGAATACAAAAGAATACAAAAACAGAATCTGTTGCTGGTATTACATGGTGGATCAAACTCTGATGGTACTTTTCTGTGTTCATTATTCCTTCAGTTCTGACAGGAACTCCAACACCACTGACTGACTGCTTCAACTGAACACAAAGTGCTTTTAATACAAATGTGTCCAGAGGAACAGGATCAACTTTCTGGAACTATTGTGCAACAGCTTTTTGCTAGAGGTGTTCAGACCACCTCTTCATCTACAGCAGGTGTGGAGCTTTCAGCCCATATTTTGTATGTAACTTCTTCATGTTTTGTTGTGGTAATGTCACAGTTTTCATTGTGTTTGTAAAACCCCAGTGGAGGTCAGTGGACCTGTCCGTGTCCTGGATTGGTCAGAGGCTTCCAGCACCATCTTTTTCCATGTGAACATGCTTGTTAGCTAGACTTTATGTGACCCCCCCCCAGCCTGATTGCAGATTTTACAGCAGTTGAAGCTGTAACAGAGATAGTCTGTGCCTGCTTCATAGTAGATGGCCTTGGTACGATAAGATAAGGCATTTTTATTCCAGCTACAGTGAAACAGAGAAATTACAGGTGCTCTCACAATAACATAAAAAACACATTACATAGAGTACATTACTTACAGTGTGCATTACTTAAAAATACTTAAGTACTACTTATAACTAGTTATGGTAGAATTATTTCTTCTTTCCTGTAAAAACTTGAATATCTACAGCTAAATATTTGCAGGTAAATATAATCTTATTGTAATGTAAGGTAAAATACATGGAAATACTATTAAATTACGAGGAAATTACACCCTTACTCATATTATAAAGTGTTACCCAGCCTCCTGCATTAAATATCTATAATAATATCTTTAAAATAGCAGTAATATCTCACATAACAAATTAAACATAAAATTCCCAAGCTAATATTAAACCACTTGTAGTCTAATGGAAATCTTGTCCATCAGTCATTAAAATTAATTAGTTACAAAGCATAAACTACAATACTCTGCTTGTAACCTCCCTGTGCTGACAATGATTATAAATATTAGATGCCCATTTTTTTTTTCTTGCTGTTTTACTTGAGGCTCTGTGGACCACAAATATTCCTTTAACTTTCTCACAGTGTCTCAGTGGGAAAATGAAAGTAAACAGTACAATGAGTTCGGAAAGTTTTCCAACCGTTTTAAGCTGTTCATCAGTGTAAAGTGTTTCTTACCTGTTCGCTGGTTCTCTGAGCTTTGAGAGAAATGAGAGCAAGAGCGACATGTGACTGCAAACTGTGAGGGGAGAGTTGAAGTGTGAGCTGACTTTCACTATTCAGGAAATGAGAGTAGCCCCTCCTGCACAGCGTGACACACATTTACTGCCCCCACTCCTTCAGTATGGAAACAATCAAGGCAAAAGAGGTTCACTTCCAACGAAACGAGAGTTCAGTCAGTTATGGCTCTTTAGGTTTATTGCAGCTCATAATGTTGTATGCTTATTATTACGTCATGAAAATGCTCTTATTGGTAACTATTTGACTTGTTCGCTGAGTTGTGTAAAGAGAAGAAGCCCATGTGTCTGTATTTCGGACTTTATGTCACAGTATAAATAAAAGATCAGCTAATGCACTTTGGACTGTCTAATAGACGTCATACAGTTATGCAGTCTTCTATCATTATTATTATTATTATTATTATTATTATTGGGTACTATGTGAAATTGTTTCTAAAACACAGAGCTTAAGAAAAGCTCTGCAGCATGTTTTTAATTACAGTTATGTGAGTTTTCACAGGATATGCAGCCCTTTCCTGCATCCATAGGAATTAAGAGTGTAAGTAGCAGCCAGCTACTGTTAATCAAATGCACTTGATTAACTGATTATCAGCGAGTGTGAGCACCTTTATCTAAAGCAGAATAAAGGTGGTGCAATAGCCCAAAGTCCAGATGTCAACCTGACTGCTGGGGCAGGATCTTAAGAGAGCTCTGTATAAACAAAACCTCAGTGAACTGAAGCACAAACAATGATGTCAAAGACCGAAGATTAAAGTCATACAGGAGACGATTGCTGCTGCAGGTGGCTCTACAAGCTACAACAAGCTTTGTTTTCCACACAACTGCATATGATGAAAAGTACCTTTTTATACAACAACAGAGTTTTTGATACAATTCACTGTTAATGTCTGCTCTTGTTTGAATAAGCAGGCCTCACAAACACTTCCCACAGACCTTGAAGACTCATTAACTCATATCTACAGACTGATACAGTTCCTACAGCTGAGGCTGAGAGTCTAACATTGCTTTAAGAGATAATGCACCCACGCACACACATTATTTCTCTCCACATAACTTTGAAATTAGTTCATTTTTCTAACGCCTCAATCAAGGTTTTGTGGAGCTAGCTGGCTCCAATCTTGTGTGGAGCCAAACCAATATAAAATAAATCCTTTTTTGCAGCATTTTTTTTTAGAGATGCACTGTCCAAAGGTCTTGGTAAAACTTGCAAAATCTGCAAAGGAAAACTAGATTTCTAGATTAATGTAAGAATATCTTCATACCAAAAATGTCAAATAAATTTGTGACTGTTTTGCTCTTGGAAAAAGTCCTATTATAAGCTGTGCACTGTTTGATTGTTTGATTGCTTTCGAGATAAAAATAATTGTCTGTGTGACTTACAGGAGCAAACTTGTACTGCTCTCATTTCCAGTCTTCGTCTCACCCAAGCTGCTCACCCGATACCGTTGTTACATCACAAAAATGTGAAAGGCCAGTGTTGTTTCAATAGTCATGAAACCTGAGTAGTTTCATAGCCTTGAAAGAACTCCCCAAGTGTGGGGGAATCTGATGTGAAGAGTTACTGGAGCAATGAGAGTGGGTCTGACTCATTTCCTTTGTCTCTAAACTGCTCCTGTACGGCTGTAAGCATGTGTACAGACTAATGGTTATTATTTTTAAGAATACTTCTGGACTGGCTTGTAAAAAATATTTCATATATAAACATTTTTAACACTTATGTTGCAGTGGTGTTCTGTCAGGACAAACAGGCAACAAATCTAAAATAGATATAAATTAAAACCAATTAAAACTATTGGTGAAGGTTGTCCAGCTGAGAGGCCAGCAGCTTTTCCTGCTTCTTTGTACATGCAGACAACCAGGAACGGTAAATGATGGCAGATTAACATGCAAGACAAGCTGCTACTGGCTCTGCTTTCACTGCTTTGAGATCAGTTGGGAGCCGCGCTTTGTGTAGAAAAAGAGCTGCACTGCCAAAAGTATTCACTCCTCTGCCTTCACACAAATATGGACTTGAGTGACATCTCATTCTTGATCCACGGGATTTAAAATGATGTCGGCCTACCCTTTGCAGCTATAACAGCTTCGGCTCTTCCGGGAAGGCTTTCCACGAGGTTTAGGAGTGTGTTTATGGGAATTTTTGACCTTCCAGAAGCATTGCGCTTGGTGATGTAAGGCTTGGATGCAGCTGCTCAGCCATTCCATGAAGCTCTCGACGCACTGTTCTTGAGCTAATGTTGGGAGCATCACCACCTGGATGGGAAACTGCACCAAGCAGGACTTCATGGCCCTAAAAAGGGTGGTTCGTTCAGCTGAACGGACCATCAGAACCACCCTCCCCAACCTGCAGGACATTTACACCAAGCAGTGCAGGCTGAGGGCCATGAAGATCCTAAAACAGCCCAGCCACCCCGGACACTCTCTCTTCTCCCTGCCTCCCATCAGGCCGGCGTTACCGCTGCCTGAGGGCTAAGACTGAAAGGTTGAAGAAGAGTTTTTACCCACAAGCCATCCGTCTGCTCAACTCTGAGCCCTAACTGGACCATTATTGCACAATGTAAATATTATAATTTATAAAAGTGTGTATAGTGTATAGTATATAGAGTATAGTGTATAGTGTGAATTACTTTTTTTATTTTTATTCTTCTTATTTATATGTGTGTGTATATAAGGTTGCAGGTACAAAATACATTTCACTGTGCATTGTACTGTGTATAACTGTGCATGTGACAAATAAACACTATCTATCTATCTATCTATCTATCTAATCATAAGCCCATTTGATATTAGGAGGTCAGTAGTGACTGACTGTGCAGAAAGTTAGTGACCTCTGTGCACTATGCACCTCAGCATTCACTGACCTCGCTCTGTGATTTTTCGTGGTCTACCACTTCATGGCTGAGTTGCTGTCGTTCCCAAACGCTTCCACTTTGTTATAATTCCAGTTGCCAAGGAAATTTCATGACTGGACTTGTTGCACAGGTTTCATGGTACCCTGCTGGAATTCACTGAGCTCCTGAGAGCGACCCATTCTTTCACAAATGTTTGTAGAAGCAGTCTGTGTGCCTAAGTGCTTGGTTTATACACCTGTGGCCATGGAAGTGACTGGAACACCTGAATTCAATGTTCTGGATTGATGAGTGAATACTTTTGTGTATGTATGATTGATCATTCTAACAGATAAGTTTCCTCTTACTGACCTTTTTGACCAACTTGTGTGATGTAGAAGAGTCAGCGTGCAGTGCGAAGAAGTTTTTATAGAATAGAGTAGAATGCCTTTATTGTCATTATACAGGATGTACAATGAGATTGGAGGGCCACTCCTGTTCAGTGCCATGTAACAGAAAATCAAACTCTCTAAAATAAAAATAAAAATATTATAAAAATATTATAATCTAGTATAATCAATATAATCAAGAGATATACAGGAAATAAACAATGTGTAAAATATACAAAATTAGAATGTATAAAAATATATACATACATTGGTGCATCTGTATATTGTAAGAAAGTAAATATGTGTATACATATAATAATGAAGATGATGAATATTGCACTAGTGAATGAATACTGGATATTACACAATATAGGAATGTTAGATATTGTTCAGTATGAATAATATAATATTGCACAGAGATGTGGGTGTTGCACAGTTACGGTGGGTGAGTGTGTGAGTTCAGGGTGGTGATTGCTCTGGCGAAGAAGCTGTTCTTGAGTCTGTTTGTTCTGGCTTTGATGCACCTGTAGCGAACTCATTTAGCACATTAGCAAAGAAAGCCTTCATGATGGAGGGGAGACAGAAAATCCAGTTTAATAAATGTTGGGAAAATTCCTCATTTATCAAAGACCAGGTGCACATGATCAGCTTCTGGTGTAAAAGCTTTTATTCTTGCAGAAAGTAACAGTAACGGTCAGCTAGACAGCTTCATGAGACTGAACACTTGAGAGAGGCTTTCAGAGCCTTTTATATGTGATTATGTCCAAGGCGTGACCTTTTTCACAGAAGGGAGCGCAGATAAGGATGGAGTTTCAAACAGACACTCAGTTACTAGAAAAACAACTGATTATTAAAAACACTGATTATTATAACCAGCACAGAACCCGTTTTTCTAACAATAAAACAGGCAAGTGGAACAGGTGCAGGTTCAACCAGCACTTTCAGATTACCACTGATGAGAAAACAAGGTTAACCAGCAGTTTTTCCAACACTCCACCTTCATTTTTCATTAATATTTTTAATCCTCCTGTAAACACTGACAGTTAACCATGTCACACACTGCTCAAGCTTTTTTCAGCTCACTTGTTTTGTTATTAATATATTTTGATATGCTTTTAAAAAGAAATTAAGATGTAGGCTTGTTTTTCCAATTTCATTAACAGCTGTTTTTTAAGTGGTCTCACAGGACAGTCACTGCGCACACATGCTCACATAGAACAGGGGTTCACAGAACGGGCCCAAATTGAAAACACAGGCCAAACAGGATTAACATTTAGTGAACAGTCTAAAACTGAAAATATTTCAATCAGTAATATGAATTTGAATGGCCAGAATACAGCAACTTTTCCTCAACACACTAAATAAAATATAAAATTATATTTTTCTTCAAACTAACATGAAAAATGAGAATAATTTCAAGCTGATGAAATTTTTCACATTTTTCAGTCAAAAAATGTGATGTGGTATCAGCAGAAAGAGCTTTCTGCATCCTGTGTTTAAATGCATCACCACATTTTTTACATTTCTGATAAATGAACCTACTAAAATTATATATATATATATATATATATATATATATATATATTATATATATATAAAATCAATTAACACATAACTTTTAAAGTAACAGAGCCCATCACATAAACATAAATGACTGAATAGTTGCTTCACGCATACCAGCACTGCCCTCTACCCCACCAGGTTCCACCATCACAATCTGCAACATGAAACAGAAAATGTAAATTCATCAAAAGACTTTATTTACACTATTAACACTGTCAACAAACCTGCACGTTGTCTTGGTTTAACACTTTTAGAGAGCTTGTGGGAGCCATGTTATTTTTCTTTCCTGATCGTTTACTCTGTTGTGCTGCCAGGTGTGGGCGTGGTTACATTTGATTTGTGGGTGGCACCTTGGGTGTGGTGGTGGTACTAATTTGAGTGCTTGCAGGTGCACAGCAGAGTTGGATCTTGTGCGGGGTTGAGTGTGGGTGATTAACTTTTCTGTTGACTGTTTAACACCTTTGTTGGAAATGCCATTGCACGGTGATATGAAATGCAGTCAACAAAAGTGTTTGCTTTCTTAGACTGTGAGATTGAGCAATAAAGTCTGTCTTCAGTATACACTCACGTCTTAGCCTGCAGCAGCGTTTGGTAGAAGGCTGAATAACATATGCTGCAATAGAGCTATTAGACAAATGTTAATATTTGCTGGGTTTATAAATAAGATGCTTTTCCCATATAGGTTCAACACATCAACCTAAATGTTTTCATAATATTAAGATTTATGTATTATTTCTACTGTCCCACAACCAAAAATGGAATAAATAAAATGAATAAAGGTTTCTTGCATTAACAAAACAAAGCTTTATAAAACATTTGATTTGTTGGAGAAGCACAATAGTACAATTGTTCATTGTCTCAAATAGGAACAAATCTCAGCTCTTAAATGGACAATGCATGCACTGATTTTTAAATCAATGTCACACTCTCAACAGGAGCTCTTAAAACAGTCAGGTCTGTAGATATGACTGAAAAAACCCTTTAAAGCACAAAATGGGAAATATCTGAGAGTCTCTGTGGGGTTCATCCCCTCAGCCCAGAGTACAAAACATTAACTGTAAAACTGAATCAGCAGCTACCAAAGATCAGACACAAGCTACCCTCTGTTCGACTGTAGAGGGCAGTGTTGAGCTGTACAAAGGAGCCCTTCAATCATTATTTTAAAAGAGGCACACTTTGTGTTTAATAAGTTACACATTTGGTTCTTTTGTTGTTCGTTTGTTGTGTCTTGTGGCTCCTACCACATCCGATGCAGTGTGCATATTTAAACATGGATCCAGAAAGCTGGATCTGTATTTAAATATGAATGAAAGCAGGAGTCTCTGGTCACGGTGGGGCTTTTCGGGACTTCTCAGGTCAATAAGGTGGGGTTATACAGGCCCGTGGGTGTGCCCCTCAGAGTCACAGGATGTGATGTAAAGTGATAAGAGTGGAGACGTCTACTGAGGTCATTAAAATGCTTCTCACAGTAATTACGGAGGCAGACACTGGAGTTAACACGACTACGTGGATCTCTGCAGGCTGGATTAAAAATATTGTTCTGAAAACCATTATTATTAGTTACATAACCTGGACTGGGAGGATATGCAGTGAAATTTATTAACAGTGGCTGGTTGTTACTTAACTTGAGAGTCTGAAGAGTTTCATAAGCAGAGGACAAACTGCCATTTAGGGATTGTGCTAAATGACTGTCTAGCAGGGTGATGGAACAAGTATTTACACTCTTTACTTAAGGAAAACTCATTAATCTTACTTCAGTAATGGGGCAAATATTTTAGCATGCAAATACACAATACAATACACAATGATTTTATTTGTAACAAGAATATATTAAAAGCTTTTCTTTTTTTAAATAAGCAAAATAATAGTATCAAAGTAGTGCAATCTACCTGCCTCATCTAGTGTTGTTGGTGGGTTTACATTATCTGGAGGTTCCGCTGAGGTCAAAGTGCTTTGCGATAACTACGCAGATAAAACAGCTGAACTGAAACATGTGGCTTTAAGAGTGGCATAGGCACACAGCATAAATGGTTGCTCTTATCCACGGACAGGCGGTGTGGTGACTGCAGTCGAGGTGGCGGGCCGCTGGGTTTTCCTGATCTTCAGCTCACGATGCATCTGGCACCAGACCAAGGGGTAACACCAACATATTTTGCAGCAGTCATCACAGCTCGAGCCTGCAGGACAGAGAAGAAGAGAGAGAGGCTCAGGCAGCGGGAGTTACTGTGGTTTCATTTGTAGCTGTCATGGTTGTAATTGTTTAAATGTGAGGAGTACTACAGCATCAGCAACAGCGCTGAATCTCAGACTGTTATCTGTCTGTAGCCTGTTTCCATGATGTTAAGGATCAGGATGGTTGTACGTGACCATGCCAGGGGTGGGGTGGCAAATCATCACACACACAATCCGCTGCAGCGGGATGTTTAGAGACGTTCCTCATTCATCAGTGCGAGGCAGCGGAAACCAGCTGTGAATACTCGAGCGTGTTTGTAGTGTTTGTGCCAGCTGGAGCATTTTTTCATGAAATTATCAGACCACCAAAGAAAATTGGGGTCCAGATATTTTAAGTAAACTTCTAGTGTTTTATTTATATTTTACTTTAATTGCACTAACTAGGAGGTGTGTGTGTATATTATATATTAAATGCAGTTTACAGATACTTTCAGCTGCTCCCTTATTCATGTTGGGTTACCACAGCAGGTAGTTTACATGCCTGAGTTTACATCAGATGCCCTTCCTGATGCAACCCTAAAGGGATTTGTGTCTCCTCCCAGTACTGAACCAGCGATCTTGTTACTGTAGCTGAGTGTGTAACATACAACACTATGGAGCCATTGTAATACAGTTTACATGAGCTGTTAACATGCCACCCCCTCATCCAATATGGTCCTTTCTGGCTAAAAACCCCCAACATGGTGATGAACATAAACTAAAGTGGAAGCTAATGCACAGCATGACCCCCCCCCCCCCCCCCCCCCCAAAAAAAATCACCAACCCAGCCTTACAGGATGCCGTAGCGCTCTCTGATGGATTTGCGGAGTAGGTAGGACACCACACCACAGCAGTCCAGGAGTGGCCAGCCAAAGCACCAGCCATGTTTACTGGCTGTATCACACTGCATGCAGGGGAGGCACCAAAAGCCGCAGCAGCCTTGGAACATCAAACAGAAATAAAATATCAGAATGTGTCTGGCCCTCACATTTTACCAGGCTTGAGTTAGTTTTCTGGGTATTCAGACACTTCTCCTCCTCCTTGTTGTCAGTTGGGCTGTGTTTCCTGTGCACATGTTTGTCATTGCAAGGGTCATTATTTATTCTGAAATTTCCAGATGCCATTTGTTTGCATTGTTTACATGAGTTAGTACTATTGTAATTCAGACAGATTCAGAGCCTTATTGCACACAAAGTCTGAGGAGATCTCTGCTGTTTATACAGTTTGCTGGGTTAACTTACAGGTCTCCATATTGACGCAGCAATCACAGAGGTCGGTGCTCCACTGCCCAGAAATGGGGACTGTCCCCACCTGGGTGGGCTGCTGCTGGACAGCCATGCTTGGAGGAAAGTAGGCAGAAATGGAGACACAGGGTGAAGGGTTATAGTGGTTATCGCTCCTGCGTATAGAGAAATCCAAGAACACAAGAAAGGTAACAGACTGGTTTAAATGATTACTCTCCACAGTGTCGTCATTGTTGCATGTACAGGATGTTCACTGGTTTGTGCAAATCTCTACAAAGACCTGGTGGGATGTACAAATGATTTGTGTGCATTACAGATGCAAAAGTTCACCATGCAGCAAATGGCTAAGCTAAAGCCTCCACCTGTCCTCTGGATCCCATGCCCTCTCACCCTGGGTCCCATCATCGCTGACATCATCAACAACTCCTGGGAACCTGTCCTGGGCCCTGCACTATGAAGTGAGCTCAACATACCTATGCCCCACCATGTTGTTGCTGTGGTTTTGGTTTTTTTAACCTGTTTTCGGTGGTCCTTCTTTGTGTTCTCTCCCAAGCTGTGGGCTCACCTGGCAGCAGAGCCTTGATTTACTGATTTATTTGAGCCATAATCTATCAGTGAAGCTGACATCAGATCAGATAGAAACAGTTAAACTGGGAAACATTAAAGCAGTTTTTCTCTAAGTCTCATTACAGTAAACTCAGTCTGAGTTTCACTTTCTGTTTCCTGCATTTTGTCTGTCAGGCTGCAGCTGAAAAATTAGATTTTATAAATCAAATGTAAAATTAGGATTCAGCTTCATCTGATGAAAATTCAAGCTAAGTGAATGATGACAGCCGATATTATAAAAGAAATTATATATTTTATAACAAATTTTGATTCTGTTGATGACGACAGAGCGGGCCAGCCCGTCATGCTCCACACTGACACGTACGATCCTCGATCTGCTGGAATAAAATGGAGGCTCTGCTCTTTATTTACCTTCATTTACCTGTTGCCATGGTGAATCCTGGTATCAGAGCCCCATTGATGACGGCTTTCTTTCCTCACTCACGAACACGCTAACTCAGGGTGAACATACTGGGTTGAACTAAATCTGATCAGCTGTTCTGGAACGGGAAACTCAGAGTGTGTTTTTAAACTCTGAGATTGTTGAACCTGTTTCCTGGAGCACGGCCCGGACTGCGTATAACTTTAGTATTTGTTGACATCACAGGATGTCATGCTCTGGGGGTTTTTGGCCTGCAGCCTCAGTTTTGGACTTTCAGCTTCTCCTTGCTGAATATTTGCTTTTTGATTAAGATCAGATAGGCCCTGCTGAACCGCTCCCTTCTTTCCTGAGGGGTTGGTTTCTTTGATATAGCAAAGCTTTTGCATCAGTCGCTCTTTGCATTTACACAGCCGTGTAACCAGCACCAGGAGTGACCCGGCCTGGTCTGGAACACACAAAAAGAATAAATAAAAACTTGAAAATTAGTGTCGAGCAAAACAAATCAAAGAATTAAAGGTCACAGGAGTGTATTCCACACTGCTGTGATTCCTCCTGGTGCCTCACATGATGAGAGTATGCAGGCAGTTTGTGTGTCTCGGTGAAGTCGTCTAACCTGCCCGCAAAGAGTTCTTCCAGTGTCTTGGAGAGTGTGAAGAAACAGGCCTGTGATTGGTAAAATGGTGCCTGTCACCTGATTTATATAAAAATATGACTTTTGCTATTTTCATTTTTTCTTGTTTGGAAATGTACCGGTTTGAAAAGACAAGTTACAGAAGTGTGTTGTTCCTTCCACTCTGTAGATTTTCTATTCTTACATACTTTTAACGGTTTCCATGAAAAATAGAACGACTGTGACTTCCCCGAGAACCCCCCCACTCTCAGAAAAATACTCCTTCTTATACCAACTCTGTGATTCTGTGTCATTTTCAACAGATAATCTAATAATCCTGTTTAACACGTTCCAAATTCCTTTAATATTGTTTATATCTATTCTCTACTTCTCTATTTTATTATAATATTCATTTTCAAAATCCTCATAACATTAGTACTTTATTTTTATATATTTTATATTTCCTGTCTTTCTAGCTTTTATACTTGCTGTAAACAGCATTTTTCTTTCTGCTGGCATTTTTAATACCTTTAGTGATCCATGGACTGTTGCTGTTTGTGACCACTGCTGCATCGCCTCATAGGACAATTCTTATCAAAAAATAATTTTTAAAAAGTTATCATATGCCTTATTAATCTTTCCCCTCACAAACCTCATCCCATTTCTGTTTGAGTAATTCATTTTTAAATCCACTGTTTGCTTCAAGTCTTTTTTAAGTTGTTCATCAGTATAAAAAGTTCTTGTTCTTACCGTTTCTCTGGTTCTCCGAGCTTTGAAAAAGAACAATGAAACGAAGAGCGGAAAACTCAGCATTTAACTACAAATGAGGGAGGGGAGGGGGAAGTGGACACACATACATACTCCTCTCTGCACCAGGAGAGGGGCATGGGGTGCACTAGGCCCCTCTTGAAATATGATTTGCCCCCCAGGTGACCCCTACCTAAAGCCAAGGCCAATGGACTTGAACCCAGGACCTTCTTGCTGTGAGGAGATATTGCTAACCACCGTACCACCATGCATGAGTACTGTTAATCTTAGAGTCTCTAAAACAAGCAGGTGAGAGCATACACAAGAGCACTGGGAATGTAACTGAATACTGAATTACTTTACTCAGGTTTAATGTACTTTAAGTATTTCCATGCTATGCTGCTTTCTGCTTTTACTCCACTATATTCTGGATGCATTTACTCTACTTTGTACACCATACTACTTCTTTTAAAGCTTTAGTTACTTATTAGTTTGCTGATGTCTTTACAGTGTGGTTTACACAAGCACAGCACACTATATCACTATCTAGCATCTTGATGCAAGTCATCTTGGACTGGTGCCTCATCAATAGCATCATCAGACAGAGCTTTTCTTCATCTTGTGAGGATGACAGTGGGCTTATAGTGGTGCAAATCTGCAAAATGCTGCTAACTGTGGAATACTTTAGATTTTAGTGTTTAGGCAATAGTAAAAAAAACTGTAATGTTTGAGTGTTTAAAATTGTGAAGTTTACTCTGTAAAGAAACCCACAGAGCAGCCAACAAGGTTCTGTCAGCAGCCTGCTGCCACCTGCTGTTGGGCAAAATCCTCTGAGCTTAGCCAGACTGAAAGTAAAGCTCCATCTGATGATGCCATTGAAGAAGCATCAGTCCATGATGCCCTCTTTTCCACTCTGGGAACCACTTTTCTCTCTGCACTTAATCATTATTTATTAATCTCTGTCTCTCTTCCACAGTGTGTCTTTTGTCCTGTCTCCCTCCCGTCACCCCCAACCGGTCACAGCAGACGGCTGCCCCTCCCGCAGTCTGGTTCTGAGGTTTCTTCCTGTTTAAAGGGAGTTTTTCTTTCCCACTGTCATCAAGTGCTTGTTGAATTGAATTGGATTGAATGTCCACAGTGTAGGCACAGGTACACAGGTGTTTTCACAAAACCTGATAGATTCAGTTTTTGCTCAGGTGGTTGTATAAAATGTAGTTTTCATGCTCCATCCAAACAATGATCTCAAACTCTGATCTCATACCCTCACCGAGTCTCTGTATTAAAGATGCATCCTTTGCTTTCCACATTCAGAAACTGATTGATATGATCAAACTTAACAGACGTAGATGTAAATTCACCAATGCATTTATTTCATTTTGTACACAGAATTGAAAAATGCACCACATAATTTTATCACTACTGCTACCAACCAACCTGACAACAAAAACACTGCAGTTTTCCCTCATTCCCACTTTGAGGTTTAATCCACTGGTCTAAAACTCCCAGCCTGCGCCCTCCCTGCTCCCTGCAGATTGATGTCAAAAGTATAATACAATTTGGCCCTATTTTTTTATTTTGTTTTTTTCACAATTAAGGCAACTGTTTGATGTGTAATTTAAATTACATGATTAAAAAAATAATTGTATTAAAAACATTTCTTTTTTAAATGCAAAATAATTTCAAAGTAAGTGCAGTTTTTGTCAAGATGAGGTCAGATAACCCGTAGAAGCAGGAGAAGAAAAAGAAAAGGGCGTATTAGCAGCAGCAGAAAATTTTGCTTTCCACATCAAAAATAAAAACGACGAACACAGACAAATTCAACATTTTTTTTTTTTTTTTTAGTTTGGTGGAAATCAATTTGCCTTTTATGTAAGAAGAAACTTGCCGTTCTGAAGGAGTTTAATCTCAAACGACATAAAGGACTAAACACGGAGAGCATCGTGAGAAGAACAAGGGCGATGACAGGGAAAAAATAGGAGAGCAGCGACAAAGAGGACCCAGCAAGAACTTTCCACAAAGCCAGTGAGGACAGTGGTGCTGCAGCTGAAGAAGGTCACATGGTCAAGTGAAGAAGAACTGTATGCATTATCCACATGCATTAAAAAAAAAAAATCCCAGCTCAGGATTTTTATATATATATATATATACACGCATGTACATATATATACACGCATGTACATTCAGCATAATAATACTCTAATTTAATTAATAATAATAGTTCTTCCCCTTTCTACTGTACTTACTTTTAGGTATTTTTAGGTAGGTACTGAAAATTACATCATAGTTTCAGAAAATTTTTAAAAATAAAATCACATGGTAAATTTGTTAAACTTCCACACTTATGTGCACGAATCATATGTTTTGCACATGCACACACACACACACAGATACACGCACACAACTCAAACAATAAAGTGGCTCTCCAATGAGGTGACAGTGCCAGCAGTGGCCCACAGGTCATTTGAGTTTGAGACCCCTGGTTTAATGAATCAAATCTGAAAGAATTACATGTAGATAAGTCCAAATGTACATAATGTAAATAACTGCAAACACGTCATCCATATTTTCAAGGTTTTTGTGTTTCTGCGTTACCACATGCAAATTATTTTGTCTGGTGTGTGCCGTCTAGGCTGCTGTTGTGGAAACATCATCAGTTTTTGCTGTCCCCAGTTTTGACTGGTGAGATTATGTGGGTATTTCATCCATATTTCGCAGACCTTTTTCCACAGTGTTTCTCAGTGTTTGCATGTTGCATGCAAACTAGTTATTTTGCATGCACATTATTGATTCTGTGTTTGCCTGTGTGAACAAGTGGTCCTGTAAAAAATATTTGCAGAGGGGTGTGTGTGTGTGTGCGCGTACGCAGTCCTTTTCCCTTCTCAGTTTGTATTTAAATGCTGGGATTTCTGCACTCCATTTCATTTTTCTTTTAAAGCTCACCAAACCAGAGAATAGGTAAGAAAAACTTTCTATACTGGTGAGTAATAGTCAGTAACCTTTGTGAACTTATCGTACTGTTTGGTATAGTTTTTCTCAGCCAGTGACATTTTCAGTTTGTGCAATGAAACTGTTCATTCACAAGATGCTGTGAATAAAGCAAATTTAGAGATTTACAGACCTGCATGCACAACTAAAGGGTTTTCATACTGTCATAAAATTAAGAAGAAAAAACTGGAGTCTAATAATTATAATTACTGATTTCTCAGTTAGGTTAGGAGGGAGCCTAAAGAGGATGAACATTAGGTAACAGATTTTTATTATAAAAATCCATGAATTTTGTCTTAAGATATTTAAAGACTGGTGACAGTCTGTAATGAAAGACACACAACAAATATTTCATATTCAACCACCTTCTAAATTCACTTCAGAGCTCTGAAACTAAAAGCTCCTACACGATGTCTTTTTAATAGTTCCATTAGCAAACAAATTTTTAGATTGCTATGTAATTAATTAATTAACTGCCCCAGTTTTTTTTTCTTTTTTTCTTTTTTTATAAAATGTATTTCATGTTAGATTTAGGGCTTGTAAGAAACAGCAGCCATCAGTGTTTGCACTGATGATCACAATAACTTGAAGTTAATTAAACTCTCAAACAGAATGAGATTTGTGCACATAAGTGTGGAAGTTTAACAAATTTACCATGTGATTTTAATTTTCTGTACTTAAAAATACCTAAAAGTAGGTACAGTAGAAAGGAGGAGAGGAAAATAATTATACTGTAAGTGTTTTTAAGCAGTCAGTAACCTGAAGATACTTTAGAGGAAATGACATTTCGCCATCTTTTCAAGTACACGGTAATTTTGGGGGCCTAGACTTAGGGGCTAAAGTGGGGTTTCACAGGTGGAGGAACCCTAAGATCGGGTGAAAATCAATGAGTTTGCTGTAATATATCAGCTTTGCTATTTCACATGCAAACTCAGGGAACTGGTGACTTATTCTTAGGTTATCCCTTCTTAGTGAAAGTGATGCTGTTACATCCATCTCTTTGTTATAACCATTCTCAGTCTCCTCTATAGAGCAAATATCAGATTTAGAAACTCTAAAATTATTGAGGACATTACTTGCACGATTGAAATTTCTAGTCAATAAAATTTCAGTTTCTTAGCAGTGCTTAGCTTTGAAAAGAATCCTTCATCTTCCTCTCCTTTCCCCTCTTTCTTACATCAGTGTGGCACATCAGTGTTTTTTTCTCTCTCCCTGGGAAACACAGCAAGTGCACATTGAGCTCACACATGCATTTTGTGACAAACTGCACAGAGACAGTTGTTGTGTGTGTTGATGTTTGTTGAGCTCTTTGAAAAGTTGTATTTGAAATTGCCTGCCACTTAAAGGAGGTTTATGCTTGCTCCTCTTGTGTAGCTAGCCAGATGCTGAAGTACTGCGACAGCAACTTGATGTCTGCATCATGAACACATCACAGGGATGAGAAGGAAAAAAAGGGATGTGTTGAAGGGGAAAGCAGGCTGTGGGATATCATTATTTTCTTATTACTGAAGAAGCCTCTCCTGCTGTCACTGGAAGCAACACCAGACTGCACATGAAAAATTAACTCATTCAGTAGTAACATGCATTAACCTACCTATCAGATTAATTGCTGGTGGAGGTTCTACTGTTCAGCTGTACCCTTACAGTACAGTTGCACTAAACTTAATTATGGCGTTCCACAAGGTTCTGTGCTAGGACCAATTCTATTTACACTATACATGCTTCCCTTAGACAGTATTATTAGAAAGCACATTCTAATACATTCTCATTGCTGTGCCGATGATATCCAACTCCTTCTATTTATGAAGCCAGATAACACACATTACTTAAACTGCAGGAATGTCTTAAAGTCATAAAGGCCTCGATGACCTCTAATTTCCTGCTTCTAAATTCAGATAAAACTGAACTTACTGTACTCGGCCCCACAAGTCTTAAAAACTTGGTGTCTAACCAGATACTCTGGATGGCATTACCTTGGCCTCCAGTAACCCTGTGAGAAATCTTGGAGTCTTTTTCAACCAGGATATGTCCTTCAATGTACATATTAAATAAATATGTAGGACTGCTTTTTTGCATTTATGCAATATTTCTAAAATTAGAAACATCCTTTCTTAAAGTGATGCTGAAAAGCTAATTCCTGCATTTATTACTTCTAGGCTGGACTATTGTAATTCACTATTATCAGGCTGTCCTAAAAGCTCCATAAAAAAGCCTTCAGCTGATCCAAAATGCTGCAGCTAGAGTACTGACAGGGACTAGAAAGAGAGAGCAGATTTCTCCCATATTGGCTTCTCTTCATTGGCTCCCTGTTAAATCTAGAATAGAATTTAAAATCCTTCTCCTCACATACAAGGTCTTGAATAATCAGGCACCATCTTATCTCAAAGACCTTACAGTCCCATATCACCCCAATAGAGCACTTTGCTCTCAGACTGCTGGCTTGCATGTGGTTCTTACGATACTTAAGAGTAGAATGGGAGGCAGAGCCTTCAGTTTTCAGGTTTGTGCCATTTCTGTTTCTTCCAGGTATGGCCACAACTAACGGTTCTGGGCAATGGAGCACTGGCATCTGTGATTGCTGCACTGATATGAGCTCCTGTAAGTCAATCAAGTACAGCAGTTTCTGTATCAACTGTCTCCTCAAATTATTTTTGCATTAACGTAGCAGACTGTCTAAAGTCAGTGAAAATTTAAGCAAGTCTTTGCCTTATAAAATGCAAATCTCTCTCTCTTTTATATATATATATATATATATAGGTTGTTTTGGATATTGGTGTTTCCCCTGCATGCAGTGTCAGACAGCCAGTAAACATGGATGGTGCTGTGCCATGCCACTCCTGGATTTCTGTGGTGTGGTGTCCTGCTTACTCCGCAAGTCCATCAGAGAGCGTTACAACATCCTTGTAAGGCTGGATTAGAGATGGAGGGCAATATGTTATAGACTACATTTAAAAGATGGATGTGGCCACTATGACATCACCCACTGGTTTATAAACCAGAGGATATTTGGAAGGGAGGGTGGAGGGGTGAGTTAAAAGCTCACATTAGAAAGCTGCATCTACAATCTGTATGGGGGTTTTCAGATAATTCATAGTGATTATTCCCAAAAAGTCCCAAGATTGATCTTTGTGTCCACTCCCTTATTAATGAATGTATTTCAGCTAGTGAACAAGGAAGTGCAGAGGATTAGTGAGGAGGAAGTGAGGGCAGCTTTGAAGAGGATCAAGAGTAGGATGGCATTTGGTCAAGATAACGTACCTGTGGAGGTATAGAGAGGACAGTGGACTTTTTGACCAGACTGTTTAACACAGTCTTGGAGAGTGAGAGGATACCTGTGGAATGGAGCAGTGTGCTTTTGTGGATTTTCAAGAACAAGCAGAGCTGTAGTAACTAGTCATGGCCAAAAGTTTTGAGAATTACACAAGTATTGCATTTCACAAAGTTTGCTGCTTTATTTTTTTATGATGTTAATTTGCATCTACTCGAGAATGCTATGAAGGGTGAGCCGATGAATCGCAAATAATTGCAACGTCTCTCTTTGCCACTTCATTTCAGCCCTGCCACAAAAGGACCTACTGATATAATTTGAGTGATATTAACACGGGTGAGAGTGTTGACAGGGACAAAGGTGGAGATCACTCTGTCATGCTGATAAAGCTTGAACAGCTGACTGGATGCTTTAAAGAAGGGTGGTTCTTGAAATCATTGTTCATCCTTTTTAACCATGGTTACCTGCAAGGGTGTTTATGTCCATTCATCATTGTGTTGCATAAGAGCTTCACAAGCATGGGTATAGCTGCTTGTAAGATTACACCTAAATCAACCACAGATCATCAAGTTATTGCACTTCAGTTATTGTGAAGAAGGCTTCAGGGTGCCCAAGAAAGTCCAGCAAGTGCCATGACCGTCTTCTAAAGGTGACTCGGCTGCAGGATTGGGTCACCACCAGTGCAGAGCTTGCTCAGGAATGGGAGCAGGCATATGGCCTGCTGTCAAGAAGGGCAGCTAAGAAGCCACTTCTCTCCAGGAAAAACATCAAGGACGGATTGATATTGTGCATAAAGTGCAGGGACTGGACTGCTGAGGACAGACTATTGTCTGGAGAAGAAAAGGTGAATACTACCATCAGTCCTGTGCCATGCCAACAGTAAAGAATCCTGAGACCACTTGTGCACGATCCAAGGGAGTGGGCTTACTCACAATTTTGTCTAAAAGCACAGCCATTAATATAGATCACCACCAAAACATCCTCTGAGAACAACTTCTCCCAGCTGTCCAAGAACAGATCGGTGAAGAACAATACCTTTTCCAGCATGATGGAGCATTTTTTTTGCCATAATGCAAAAGTGATCATTGTCATAAAACTGCTGTGGCTGGCAGGCAGAGGACCCCAATGCAGGACTCAGGAGGCAAGAACTAAACTTAGCTTTATTAGCTCAAACAAAAGACATAACAGAGCTGGTCGGGTGCCAGCAGCACAAGATACTAACTCATTTTAAACTTAACTTGAATTGACTGAGCATGAGGGCACACATGAAACAAAACCAAAAAAGCGAGTCCAACCAACAACAGTTCATTGCTGACAATAACTAAGCGGCTCGGGGAACAAAACATTGAAAATTTGGGTCCATGGCCATGACTCATCAGTAACTTGTGGTCAATCCTCAAGAGGCAGACTGAGAACAAAAACCCACAAATTCTGACAAACTGGGTTGCTATCAGTCAGGATTTTGCCCAGAAGTTGATTGACAGCATGCCAGAGCGAATTGCAGAAGGACCAATACTACAAATACCTGGTTGTTAATGAAAGCCTTTGAAACTTGTGAAATGCCTGTAAATAGATGTATGTCATAGAAACAGCTAACAAAAAAGATCTAAAAACAATGAAGCAGCAGACCTTGTGAAAACCAATAATTGTGTCATTCTCAAAACTTTTGGCTTGACGGAAGTTGAGAGATAAAGCTGATGAGCCACACACAAGTGGTGTGGCTTCATGCCAAGGAAGAGCAGTACAGGAGGACATGCAGAGGGTTGGTGTGACAGCGTAGGATGCTAGGGTTGGAATGAGATGGGGGGAAGATGATCTGCTGTAGTGACCTCTAAAGGGAGCAGCCGAATGAAGAAGTATATTTGTGTACTGGTGTTCATAACATAAGTTTTAATATGCATTTTAGAAGAGCCATAAAACACAACAGAAAAATTAAAGTGTCTTCGATGTGCAGATCCTTCCTCCTCATCCTCAGTTCCCAAACAGCTCCCAGCTGTCTCTGTAGCCTTGTTATTAGTTTATGACAGCAAGTTATGCCAAGTTATCAGGAAATGCCATCAGAAAACTGACCGGGATGGAAATTTTTAGGGAGATGCACAAAGCAGGAAAAGAGGAAATGGAAAGTTATTCAAATTTGTAACTCTTATTTATCACAGTGGGGGAGAAAACTGCACCTGTGGCTGCATCTATTGGCTAATTCACAGATATTTTGTTCTAAACAGCATTTTAAGGGCAACAACTTTATTGTTTGTTACTCTCACTGCTTTCATCAGGCCAGTTTCCAGCTGCAGCAGGTTACTGCTCCTGCACAGTATCAAACGGTTAATGGTGAATATAGTGGAGCTTTCAGCAGCTAAAGAGACTGCAGTCATTTACATCTTTATTGTTAGTAAAATAGATTTAAATGTGGAGACCTGAAATTTTAATGCAGCACTTTCAGTAAATCACAGGAAAAACCACCTGTGTGTGTTTCCCTCTCTAGTCGTGTTGACTTGAGCGCAGAATAATTAAGAATCAGTGCGAGCAGTCTTAAACCAACACTTCCCTCTGCAGTTTGTTTCAGTGCTGTTGCTGATGCTGTAGTATTTCCCGCATTTTAAACTGTTACAACCATGACAGCTACAAATTAAACCACAAGAACTCCCGCTGCCTGATCCTCTCTCTTCTTCTTCTCCATCCTGCAGGGCTCGTTCTGTGATGACTGCTGCAAAGTATGTTGGTGTTACCTGTGTGTTTGGTGCCAGATGCATCGTGAGCTGAAGATCAGGGAAAACCAGCAGCCCGCCACCTTTTCAGTGGTCACCATGCAGGTCACCCGTGGATAAGATACAACCATTTTTGCTGTGCGTTGAGGGCATTATGGCATGATTTCTTAATAAAACTTTGTCATAATTGTGAAAAGATTAGTTCTGTTTCTATTATGTTAAAGACAAACAAACAAAGTAGTGTAGCACCCTGTCTGCTTTCTTTTTCACAGCACTGCACAGCTCAGTGCCAGTATTTAACCGTTAGCTCTGAGCACCGTGCAGTATGATGCAGTGCTCTGCAGTATGTAACACCCATGTTAGCTGTTTTATAGACTACAGCTTTAAAGCCAGATGTTTTAAGTTCCACTGTCATATCTGTGTGTTGGATGTTATCTCAGGTAAGGGTTTAAACTGACCAATAATATCTTTCTGTTTCATAGGACATGACTGCTGTTATTGTAATCCTCACGACATCTGAATTTAACCTGTGTTCAAATAAAAACTATTGATATTCACTGATTATGTTGCATTGTCTTAATCAGCCAGTTACCAATAATATGTACTCAAAATTGATACAGACACAAAAACACAACAAAGTGAGCATCACCCCCACTTTGTCCTGAATGGTGGGGCACCTCGGGGACATGTAATGGGCACAATGTCCACTCCTATAACTCTTCACAAAATACTAATATCTGCAGATGAAATTTAAACAATTGTGTGTGACCGTGGAACCTGGGAGGGTAATCTGTCTGTTGTTTCCTTGGCATTAGGGAACTAGACTAAGTGGTGTTAAGACTGAGGTGTGCATAGCATTCAAACAGTTCAAAATGTTGGTTTCACAGTAAAGGAGAAAAAAATCATACTGTGTGTTATTTTAAGTAGCGTGTAACTCAAGCTATTTTATAGGAAAGGAGTCAAATTTTCTTCTAAATAATTTGAAGTACTTTGTGGTATTTCAGAGGAAAGGACAAACAATGTTTCAGCATCTTCCATACAAGGTCATTTTGTTGTGCACGACAAAGTATCCACTGATTATATCCATTGTACTCTTAAATCACATATCAAAGCACAGTTCTTCCTTTCCCACGTTGTGATTACACAGCCAAAAAATGCTTAATAAAAATGAAAAAAAAATCTTACTACCTTACTTTATAAGTGTAACAGCGAGTCCTGTTACCAGCTCAGCAGATAGTGAGAATGACTTTTAACAAGGTCTGAAATAAGTCAGCTCACTTTCTACATGCTTTTGTTCTTTTTGTTACTTTTTGACACAATTCAATTAAACTTTTTTTATATAGCACCAAATCAGGCCAACAGTCGCCTCAAGGTGCTTTATATTGTAAGGTAGAGACCCTACAATAATACAGAGAAAACCCAACAGTCAAAACGACCCCCTATGAGCAGCACTTGGCGACAGTGGGAAGGAAAAAACTCCCTTTTAACAGGAAGAAACCTCCAGCAGAACCAGGCTCAGGGAGGGGCAGTCATCTGCCACTCTAGCTGCAGCATTCTGGATCAGCTGAAGGCTTTTCAGGGAGCTTTTAGGACAGCCTGATAGTAATAAATTACAACAGTCCAGCCTTGAGGTAATAAATGCATGAATTAGTTTTCCAGCATCATTCTGAGACAGGATGTTTCTAATTTTAGGAATACTGCACAAACGCAAAAAAGCGGTCCTACATATTTGTTTAATATGTGCATTGAAGGACATATCCTGCTCCAAAATGACTCCAAGAATTCTCACAGTGTTACTGGAGGCCAAGGTCATGCCATCCAGAGTATCTGGTTAGACACCATGTTTCTAAGATTTATGGGGCCAAGCACAATAACTTCAGTTTTATCTGAATTTAGAAGCAGGAAATTAGAGGTCATCGAGGCCTTTATGACTTTAAGACATTCCTGCAGTTTAATTAATCCATGTGCATTATCTGGCTTCATATAATCTTCAAATGTATGCAATTCTTTCTAGTAATACTACCAAAGGGTGTAATGTATCAAACCACTCCAATCAAACTAATCTCTGTAATAAAATGTTATGCTCAACAGTACTGAAAGCTGCACTGAGGTCTATCAGAACGAGCACAGAGATGAGTCCACTGTCAGAGGCCATAAGAAGATCATTTGTAACCTTCACTAATGCTGTTTCAGTACTGTGATGAATTCTGACTGAGACTCACTGGCTTCCAATAATGAGGCTTTTATTTTGGCGTATTTCCTGCTGATTAGAAATGCTGCACTTAAGTGATGGCTAAGAGTCAGGTGAAATGCTGCACTGCAACTTAAAGCCCTGATGGTTTAATAATCTGGAATAGGAACAAGATGCTGTGTTTGATTCAAAACCTTTCATTAACAGCCATATATGTACATATTGTTTACTGTTATCGTGCAGCTAATGAAGTCAATAAATTCACATAACTGCCTCGCCCAGCCTTGGTCAGCGTGTAGCCCAATCTCCCCTCTGATAGGACCCGGGAAAAGATGTCTGACTCTTACTGTCTCATTCTGGGGCCACACGGGCATGCAGACTGATCCTACAAACATCTGTGAAAGAATGGGTCGCTCTCAGGAGCTCAGTGAATCAGTGTCTGACCTCACACACGTGCTTCTGGAAGAATGCTCAAAGATTCCCATAAACAGAATGGGACGTCACCAGGAGCGTGGTGGCCATCGGGAGGTTTCCCGTTGTTGTTTTTTGTTTGTTTCTTTGTTTTTACCCAATGAAGCACAGCAGCGCTCGCGCCGCTCCTCTCGCGGCCACAGGTGCAGACAGTGATGATCAGTCGCGAAGGTTTCGGCTCTAAGAGCTGGCTCTTTGAAGTGAATGACAGCAGCTGGCTCTGCACTGAGAGCCGTTTTTCATCAGGAGGGGCTACAAACACAACAGCCCAGCCAGCACACCATAGGAGAGGTGAAGGGCGAGACACTAGTGGTGGGCGGATCGATCCAAATATGATGATATTGATGCCAAAGTTGGTATTGATATTGATCAATACCAGTGTAATGAGATCGATACTTTAGTTTCAGTTTCTCTCCTGCTGGGTACTGATGAGAAAATAAAGCTTTTGTGAAGCACTGAACCACTCGAAGCTTCAATTATAGCGCCCTCTCCTGGAAAAGTGCAATGTTTTCAATTACACACCTGCATGCACACGCTCACACACCTCAATGATCTGAAGCATCTTTGCACTGTCTGAGGCACACACGTTATGACCATTATATCAGGTTCTATTTACAGATAAAGATGGATGAATGTGTGTGTTGTGTTACTGAGCAGAGTGCTGGGAAAACATGGCATTAACCAGATGTGCTTGTGTAACTACCGCTTTAGCGACAGCGTCCGTCATCACGTTGAAAGGACGAGCCAGCAAAGGTTGTCTTTAATTCATAACTGTTGGCCATAACGACGCTAAAACTGTGCGAGTATGAACCTGGCTGACTGTCTCGTTCTCGCTCCTTCACTCGTAACCGGCGAATCACCTGAACCAGTCAGCTGATTCATTCCGAGAACGAAGCAGCAGCTGCTTCGGACGTCATATGTCACGTGATTTTTTTTTTCCGCTCTGAAGCAAGCTACGAAGCAGTGGTTCTCTGGAGATGTAAGCCCGGGGTTCGAAACGCGTATTGAGGCTTCGGTTTCACACTCTCATCACTAGTGCTGGGGTTTCATGAAAGATGCGAGCTGACTGAGTGCAGCTCCTGTCACAGCACAAAGCAGGCACACGTTATACCGTCACGTGCCACGTAACATATTTTACTTCGGGAAAGAAAGGAATTTGTCAGCGGTTCAAACACAAACATATCCACGGGTTTCTGGAAGAGTATACGTAGGCTGCCATGACAGACGGTTACTTCCGCTATACGGTTTATACTTCCGGTTACCCAAACTCAGAGTTAATGACAAAATTGTGTTACTTTGTGCTGTAACAGGCGGCTTTATTAGTTGGAACATGAGCTCGGATTCAACTTGTGCTGTTGTCGGTTGTCACTACATCAGTCTGTACATTTTTTCAAATTAATTTATTCTGTAAATTTGTTCTTTTTCCCCAAAATTATACTACCCAGTTGCGCATCCTATTACTGTATTTTTACTTATGTTTTAAGTTTTTCTTTAAGGTACAGCCTTGTATTTTTTTATGCTATTTTATTTATAGTGTGACACTACAGCATACAGCCTACACAAAGCTTTAACAGTGTGTGCGTCTCCTCGATCACAGCCTTCAGCCAGTTCAGTGTTCCTGTTTCAGTGGTCTGAACACTCTCATATCCAGATCAGTGATATACCTTCCACGGAATAGCTGCAGCATCACTACATGATTTTCCTAATCAGCATACAGGAGCAGCTGACTGTCTCCATCACTCCACTTTCCCTTAGCATGACTCATGCTAAGTGCTGTGGCTCGGCTCTACAGCTGATTTAAAGAAAATAAAGTTGCCTTGTTTGTTCAGCATGACTTTATCGATTTTATTGCTTTGAAGGTAATCTGGTGCTCATATAACTACGTGATTCCTCGACATAAACACCTTCGGAAAAAACAAGATAATTGATAATGTGGATGTAGCTGACTTCGGCCCATAATTTCATGTCATCTAGCCAGTGAGTGAGAAGTGATGGGTGAGGCACTGTTACCTCGCTGCTTTTTAAAACATCCTTGCAATGTATCCACCTCCGATGTGGTACCATTTAGGCCAGGTAAAAGAAACTGCAGTGTCAAAATGTTTAAATGAACGGCAAGTGTGTAAGCCCGCAACCGTAAACAACAGCGCAAGCAGAAGTAAAATACCGGCTTCCGCTATGAATTATGGGTAATGGCGCGAAGTCCGGAATACCGTTTGCTCGTCTGCCTTCACACACACGTTTAGGCAATTTCAAGGCCACATGAAGTTTGGTGGGCCGTGGCGACTGACTGCAGAAACTTTGTGTCCTGACTTCTGATCTAGAAATTGAATTGCACCACCTAGTGCGCATGTATGTGTTCCCTCCCCTCCCTGATTTGTAGTTAAACGCTGCGCCTTCCGCTTTGTCTTACTTTTCTCTTGAAAGCTTGAAGAACCAGAGAAAAGGTGAGAAAAACTTTCAATAGCGAACAACTTAAAACAGTCAGCAATCTTTGTGAACTTATTACATAGTTTAATATACTTGTGGTAATGGTAATTTTATTCACAAGATGCTGTGAATAAAGGCAGTTTTAGAGCCTTCCAAGATACTGAACCTCAAGTTCCTCCTGATGCATTCATTGGAGTGTGACTGTGTGAATGCTGGATAGAAAATACTTAGATGGGACTTCCGGGAAGGATATGAAGAGGACGGACGCATAAACTTGCAGTTCCACCAGACCCACCAACATATAGCCGACAAAGTAATGAAAAGTGATAAATGAGTACCAAACTGAAGGGAAAGGGCTCAAGAATACGGAGTTCTAGTCAGAAGTCAGAAAAGAACGACATGAAGGCAGGTAGAAAAGACGACGTTATAACAGGCTCCAAGCAGCTAACGTTAGCCGAAGCTACACCGTTGAAAGCTATGGGAGACGCCAGCGGGGAAACAGCGATGCTAATGGAATTAAGAAAACTTCGGCAGGAAAACACTGACTCATTTCGGGAGCTGAAGAGCTCTTTACATCGGGTAGAGTCATCTATGGAGGACTTGAAGAAACGAATGGAGGGGCTGGACAGAAGAGTGACTGAAGCGGAGGACAGAGTAAGTGCAACGGAGGACAGAAGCATACGGCAGGAGAGAGCACTGGGATATTTGCTGGAAAGAGAAGCTCTCCTCACGGCTAAATGTGACGACATGGAAAACAGACTCCGCCGTAATAACATCAGGCTGTATGGCGTTCCAGAGGGAGCGGAAAAGGAAGACATGATAAACTTTATCACAGACCTCCTGAGCACCTCTTTAGAGTTACGAGAAGAAGTTGTTATTAAATTAGAAAGAGCACACAGAGCACCAGGTCCGAAGCCTAAAGCCGCAGCGGCGCCCCCAAGATCCATCATAGCCCGGTTTTTGGACTTTAGTGTAAAACAAAAAGTGCTTTCACAAGCTTGGAAGCAAAAAAACATACGGTACCAAGAGCACACGATTTATTTCGACCATGACTACTCACCGGACTTGCAGAAGAAAAGGAAAAAAGTCAGAGAAGTAATAAAAAAGCTAAAAGAAAAGAACATCAGGGCCCAGTCACCATACCCAGCCCAGCTGAAACTCTTCCTGAACGAGGGCACAAAATTATTCCCCTCACTTTCAGCAGCGCATTCTACACTGAAAGAACTCGGCATTGAATCATCTTTGGAGGACGGAGAGATACTGGAACAGGAGTTGACACGAGACGGATGGACAACTCAGGGAAAGAAGAGAAAGAGCCAACAGCTGAACCCTGCTGAGATCAGAGCCATTATCCAAGGTGATAACAGAGAGAAGAGAGCCCCTTCCTGTGAATGAGATCGCCATATCAAGTCTAGAAGTGCATGAGAGGTAAATAGAAGCTAAATTTGTGATGAACAGTAAGGAAGATAATAGACAATAACAATAGAATAATAGTAAATAAGACTAGACATGCAAGGGAGTGTCATTTATCATAAAATATTGACTTCAACATATAGATTCAGGCTATAAAAGAAGTGTTGAAAAATAAGCTACGGGACGGTGGGGAAGGGAGGAAGAGGAGGACTGGATGAAGCAAATTTTACGATTATGGCGGTGTGACGATACCTTGGGGACATCTTGGAGGACCATCGCCCAGGCACTTTGTGCACACCACCCAGAGAGCCCCATCTCTCTGCCCAAAGAAGATCGGGGGTGGGGACCCCCTGACTTTAGTTGTAGGGTTGTGTTTGTGTTCACCTCATTTCAGGGGCAAACCACCGGGTTATTGGAAGCTCACAGTTGTTTTTCATGTTCAGGAAAACTTTTTTGTTTCTTTACCATTTTGTGTCTCTCAGCAAACAATATTTTCTATGTAATTGCAACTTTTGACTTCACTCTGATTATAATTAAGTACAGTTACAAGGGATAAGCTACAAAAATGGATACATTAACAGTAATCACTTATAATATAAACGGAATAAATAATCCCGTGAAGAGAAAGAAAATTCTGACCCAGCTGAAAAGATTGAATTGTTCTATTGCAATGCTTCAGGAAACCCACCTTAATGAGACAGAACATAAAAAACTCAGAAGGGAGTGGGTGGGGCAGGTTTATAGTGCTTCATGTGAAAGGGGTAGAAAGAGAGGAGTTGCCATTTTGTGTCACAGATCACTAGGTTTTGCCTTAGAAGACATGTATGAAGACAAAAAGGGACGCTACATCTTGGCTGTGGGTACAATTAGAGGGGTGAAAATGTCCCTCTTAAACATCTATGCGCCTAATGAAGATGATCCTAGCTTCTTTAAGGATATTTCAGCCCTTTTGACAACCAAAGCGGAGGGATTTATAATAGCAGGAGGTGATTTTAACTGTGTGATGAACCACAGAATGGACAAACATCCTTGTGAACAAAGACCAGTGCCCCAGAAGGCTAAAATATTGCCTAGTTTGATTGAAGAATTGGGGCTGATAGATGTATGGCGTCAAAGTCACCCCAGGGAGCGTGATTACACCTTTTTTTCAAAGGTTCACGGAAGTTATTCCAGAATAGATCTCTTTTTTGTCTTAAGGAGAGATGTACATAAAGTCATAAATTGTCACATCAAACCAATAACAATATCAGACCACAGTCCAGTTGTCATGACAATAAACTTAGAAAATGATAAACAACCAAAACAGTGGAGAATGAATGTTTCGCTTCTGAACTGCCCAGAAGTAGTTCAAAGAATTAAAAAAGATTGGAACGAGTATATGGAAAAAAATGATAATGGGGAAGTATCAGTGTCTACTCTTTGGGAAGCTGCAAAGGCGGTAATGAGGGGCAAGCTCATTTCTCTGTCATCCCAAATTAAAAGAGAACGCAATAAAAAACAGGTAGAATTAGAAAACCGCATTCAGCAATTGGAGGAAGAACATAAAAAGACAAATGATGAAACTATTTTAAAATCTCTCAGCGAATACAGGCAAACGCTAAATAACTTGTTGACATATAAGGCTGAGGGTGCATTACGGTTTGCTAACCAAAAGTACTATGAATCAGGTAATAGGGCTAGCAGGCTATTAGCATTTCAGTTGCGTAAGAAACAGGCAGATCGCACAGTGGAAAAGATAATGCATCCTTTTACAAAGAAAACACTGTCCCATCCTAAAGACATAGCAGAAGCTTTTTCAGCTTACTATGAGATGCTTTATGAATCAGAGGAGATAGACAATAAAATAGAGAAGATTAAGAAGGAACTGGGTAAAATTACGTTACCAAAATTAATGGAAAATGACGCTAGAGCAATGAGGGATCCAATCACAAAAAAGGAAATTGAGGAAGCCATAACAAATTTAAAAAACAACAAAGTGCCAGGAGCAGATGGGTTCCCTGGGGAATTTTATAAGTATTTTAAAACAGAAGTCACACCCCTATTACAAAGGGTATTTAATTATGCCCTCACAAATAAGGATCCCCCAAAGTCTTGGTCAGAAGCAATAATATCTATAATTCCCAAGGAAGGCAAAGACCCCACAAATTGTTCATCCTACAGACCAATAAGTTTGCTTAACTGTGATTTAAAAATTCTGACTACAATATTGGCAAATCGAATTCAAAAATGTATCCACACAATAATTAAACCGGACCAAACAGGATTTATAACGGGACGTCTAGGGATAAATAATATTAGGAGAACCTTAAATGTGATCTCTGTGGCAAAACAAAAACAGGATCCTTCAATGCTTCTCAGCCTTGATGCTGAAAAAGCATTTGATAGGGTTGACTGGCAGTACCTGAGACACACACTAGAAAAAATGGGATTTCATAGAGATTTTATTAATTGGATTACTGTGTTATATTCTGGACCCACATCCAAAGTACGGGTGAATGGATATTCCTCAAAGAATTTTAGTTTAAAAAGAGGGACTAGGCAGGGATGTCCTCTTTCGCCTCTACTATTTGCAATTAGTATCGAGCCCCTGGCGGAAAGCATACGGACAGACTCTAGAATTCATGGAGTAACAGCAGGAGGAGTGACTCATAAAATTTCATTATACGCGGATGACATTATTTTGTATATTTCTAACCCTCTGAGTTCGATCCCCAGGCTCATGACTGGTTTAAGAGATATTGGAGAAATCTCAGGCTACAAGATCAATGAAACCAAGTCAGAGGCTATGATGCTGGTGGGCAAATGGCCAAAAGGTTTAGATAAAGAGGCCACTTTTAATTGGCCCAAAAGGGGGTTTAAATACTTGGGTGTGATGATTACACCACAAACCTCGCAACTATTTAATGGAAATTATGGTAGACTAATCACACAAATAAAGTCGGACCTAACCAGATGGGAGATTCTTCCTCTGTCCTTATTGGGCAGAATAGAAACAGTGAGAATGAATTTACTCCCACGATTAATGTATCTATTTCAGGCACTCCCTATTTGGATACCTGCCTCTGCTTTTAAAACTTTAGATAAAATGATTAATAACTTTATTTGGCAGAGGAGGAAGCCAAGGATTAGGCAGAAACTACTATTCAGCCCAAGAGAAAGAGGTGGTCTCGGTTTGCCTAATTTGAAGTTGTATTACTGGGCAGCACAACTTCGTGTCGTGGTCGAATGGCTTGTACAAGATGAGGAGACGAACTGGATTGGCCTGGAGAATAATGCGTGCCAGTTGGTACCTCTTGAAGGGATCCCATTTATGGAGGGAAAGAAATGGAAAGATTTAAAAGTTGAAAATGAGTGGATTATCTGTACGCACAGGGTTTGGTCCTTGGTGAGGAAAAAAATAGGAGCACCTTTAACAATATCACGCATAGTGAAAATAGCCAAGATTATTGACTTTTTTCCAAACAAACTGGATACAGGATACCAGAGATGGGCACAGCAGGGATTAATAAGAATCAACCAGTTATTCAATGGAGAAACCCTTAAGTCATTTAAGCAGCTACAAGACAAATATGGATTATGCTCTAAAGATTTTTATAGATATTTACAATTAAGAAACTTTCTCTTATCACACAAGGAATGGCCTACTTTGAAACAAAATATAATACCCCTGGAAAAGTTTATGGTAAAATGCGTAGAGGAAAATAGCAAGAGGAAGATTGTGTCTAATATATATAGACACTTACAGATGCATTTCTCTGACAATTCCTTAGATATAAAACAAAAGTGGGAACTGGAAATGAACATTGTTATTGAAGACGAAGAGTGGGAGAGGGTTTGTGAAAATGGTCATAAGATCACCCATAGCCCAGGGTGGAAGGAATTTGATTGGAAATTGAAAATGAGATTCTTTAAATCGCCCTTTAGTATCTCAAAATACGACAGGAATGCTACAAATTTGTGTTGGAGGAATTGTAACCAGATAGGGGATCACACTCATATTTTCTGGGACTGCCCAGCATTGACCTCATTCTGGCAGGGAGTGCAGACAGAAGTTCAAAAAATTTTTAAGTTCACACTACCGCTGAACCCACTGCATTACATATTGGGCTTGACCCCAGGAGGAAATATTGGGAAAAAGGAAGTTCAGTTACTACAGATTCTTCTACTGGTTGCAAGGAAAATGATAACTCTGTCCTGGTTCAAGCCTTTGCCCCCCACCCTTCAACAATGGCAAGAAAGACTGAAAGGGGTGTATACAATGGAAAAGATAACGGCAACACTTCAAGTAAAAATGGACGTCTTTCTAAGAGTATGGACCCCAGCCATCTCCCACTTTGGATGGTCTCACAGATGAAGATGTAGGTTCTAAGAAGTTGTGTCAGTCCCTTTTGTGGGTTTTGTTCTTCCTCTTCTCTATGGAAGACGCCGGGTGGGTTCACCCACCCCTCATGTGAGTCCACAAGGACCATTTTGATCGATTTCAGTTGCTGAAATGCATGTTAATTGTTTGCTGAGACACTAACCCCCCCCCTTTTTTTTTTTTTTTTTTTTTCCCTCCTTTTTTTTTTTTTTTTTTTTTTTTTGTGTGTTTGTTTTCTTTTTTCTGTTGTATTATGTGTATGCAGGTAAATATGTACAGATGCACATATGTTGGGTTCATAATAACACATACTCTTAAATAAAGAATGTTCAAAAAAAAAAAAGAAAATACTTAGATGTAGAAACTGGCTTGTATGAATGTGTGTGTAAATGAAACATACTGTATAAAGTGCTTTGAGTGCTCATGTAGGGTAGGAAATGCTATAAAAGAACCAGTTTATTTATCATTTACGTACACAGACTGCTACAGGACACTTTTCTTTTAACGCCATTTATGTATATGTGTAAATTTGATGTGATTTGTTGCATACACAACAGAAAACACTCTGTTATACGTGTAACAATGGCCACATTGTGGACAGTAATGTTTCAAACCAGCCTGTTACCTTTTTCATATTCCAGGATTGCATTTTTCCATACACACACACTGTAAAAAAAAAAAAACAATTGAATTTATGGTAAAATACCAGCAGCTGTGGTTGCCAGTACTTCACTGTAAACTGATCTACGGTAAATACCGTAAACAGGTTCTCGGTAAAATACTGGCAACCACAGCTGCTGTGGTGTTTTACTTTAAAACCGTTTACGGCTTTTTCCACCATTTTCCTCAAACACAATCCCTACATTCTCTCCTACTGATGGCACTGCCAGTGACAATTCCTATCTGGCTGCAGACAAAGGGACACATCACATGTCTCACACTTCCCATTTAGTGTTTCTGTGGCAAATTCTGCAGCGGCGTCGCCCCGTGCTGGCTCTCTGGGATGTTGGCTGACCACCTCTCATTGGAACTGGGAGGTGTTTCTCACCTGGGGCCTTCTGGGGCTCAAGTTTCAAAGGAGCTCCCATGAGGGACACAGCAAGCTCCTCTGTGAAAGTTTGCCATGTCATTGGCTTCTGCTGCATCGTGCCACATGGTTCTCTGTGCACAATAAAAGTTTGTCGCAGCTATGTCAATGAGATGTTGAAACAGTGGTGGTCCATCTCATGGCTTTTCTGTGGACTGATGTTGGTGAGATCATTTGATCAGATGTGTCCCATATGTTCATTATATTCGGTGACAGTGGTGGGCCTGGGGAGAGAAACCTTCTGTTTTGTGCCATCTGAGCTTTTCTGCCAATACTCCACTATGTCCCCACTGTACACAGAGTGGACAGTGGAGCACATGGAGACTTTCCTGGTATCCATCCATTTCATAAACAGGAGATCCCTGTCCCTGATCCACCGGATACTGCCCCGTGGGGATTGTTTGGTGAGGGAATTTTCACGGTTTGTGGGGACACCGAATCTCCCCTGCCTGTATGTCCGACATGCACCGAAACCCTGCTGTCTAAGATGTCGGAAGAGGAGGAGACTGGTGTAAAAATTGTCCATAGAGATGATATATCCTGACCCAAGGTAGGATTTTTGCACCAAACCAGTGACAGCCCGTGGAAAGCCAGGAAAGCCCGTGTCCAGAAGCCATTTTTGCCTTATCTCTGTAGAGCTGGAAGTCAATTGTATAGCCATTTACATCTGCTAGCACAAAAAACTTCAGCCCCCACTTTGTGGGCTTGGCCTTCATGTATTGTTTGATGCCGAGCCTGGCCTTGGTCGCTACCATCCTCTCATCCACCGAAAGGTGCTGCCTTGGATGGTAAATGGCCTTGCACCTCATGCAGATCAACTCCATAAGTGGTCTGACTCGGTGGAGACGGTCATACTCTGTGCTCTTTTTTTCCTCATGTATTTTGTCCTCCTCTGGGTCACTCGTGTGAATACATGACAAAATGGCCATGAACCGGTCTTGAGACGTGATGGTGGCAGGGAATGGCACATGGAAAGCAGCGCCTTTGCGCCAAAAATCAGTTTGTGGAGGTGCACAACAGACATGAATAGCAGCATACCAAAGAATTTTCTTATATCTTCTGTAGATGTATCCCTCCAAGTGAACTTCTTACCATGCGCAAGTTTTTCAGCTGCATTTTTATTTGTGCTGTGACACAGGAGTTTGAGCACTTCTGTCAAAGAAATTGGAGAATATCTCCAATGGAGAAGGGTTCCCCATATTGAGGGGGGGGGGGTTGGACACCAGGTGTTCTTTTTGTTGTGAACCTTGGCGGTGGCGGTACTCCCACATCAGGTTCAGTCTCACTCCTCCATCTGTGTTCATGAGGGGAGCGGCTGCAGTCCCTGACCGAGTCACCGGAGCCTCCAGCCTCCTCCTGACCTCTCTCTCTCTCTCTCTCTCACCTCTGCCTCTACTTCTCCTGGCTCTCCTACTTGTGGCTGGCTGCTCCTCATCACAAACCAATCTGAAATTAGTGGAATAATAAACTGAGCTGGCCATTCAACCTAGATATGACTTGGAAGCTTACACTATGCTGAAAAAGCCATACAGAAAATGCATGCAGCGTATTTCGCCATGCATTTTGTTATGCACACAAACATCGCACAAACTCACTGCCATAGGGCACTAAAAAGTCATCACACAAATCAAGCTTACACATACATTTACAACCTATACAAAGTAATAACAAAGCTAAACTCTCTCCATATAGACATGCAGTTTCGTTCGTCCAGAAACTCAGCCGATCTAACGTTACTTTTCGTCGCCAGACTTTTCTCCTTCTGCTGCCGTTTGTTCCTCCAAGGCGTCTTTGTATGGCGTTGGTAGCTTCACCTGTTGGGAGGATTGTCTCATAGACATTTTTATCTTTCTTTTGCTTTGATATTTTGTGTTTCTGAGCTGCTCTTTGTTTTCTCCGCTCCTCTCTAAAGAAGAAGTTTCTGTGTTGGGGGAGTAAGGAGAAAGGACCTGATTCGCAGGCTTCCTGAAGCCGTCGGGGTGAAATTACCGTAATGATCCTATTATGGCTGTGTAGCCCTGTTTCTCAGCTTTCAGGAATTTTTACGATCTGTCAAACCTTCGCAAAATTACAGTAATGAGAAGAACATGTACGATGATGTGTGACATCCGATGCGTCAGGCGTAACTACTATCTGCTATCACAGTTCACTAGAGATACTCTGAAATATGGGACTGGCCAATCAGTGGCATGCTGTCCTCCGCAGTGGCGGTCCTAGCCTGTTTGGCGCCCTGGGCGAGCATCCCCGCCGGCGCCCCCCCCCCCCCCCACACACACAATAGCGATCGCCGCACTACTACACTTGGGGGGGTAATGAGCGACTGCTGTGTGGTGTATGTAGCTTTCTGCCATGGTCTGACAGACAGGCTTTAACAGAAGGTCCCCCCACCATCACAGGCACACTCAGAATTTCTTTTAAATTTTTATTTGAAAAAACATGGAAGAAACTGAAATATTACACAGCTTCTGCTTACCTTTATCTTTGCTTGTTTCTCCTCTTCTTCTTTTCTCTTTTTCCTAAACTGTGCACCTGATGGCTTTGACCTTTTCCTTTCCATCTGCCACAATTCGCCACCACCACCGCCCATCCCCAGGGTTGTCAGATCTGACTGACAGTTGCCAGCCCAACACAACAAAACCTCCACTGAAACTCATGTTAATAGCACCAGGTGTGATATATATTTAAATATACAAGCTTTGGGTAACTTGTTAAAATTTTGGCTGCTTTTCACCATATTTGGTAGGTTTTTAGGAAGTTTTTATTGTAAAATTATATATCTATATAATTTTATAATTATATAGAAATATCTATATAATATTCCACCCCAATGTGTTCACAAGCTGCCCAATCTGGCAACACTGCGCCATCCACCAACATTTGTCCAAACTGTCTAGATTCGTATTTGTGTTATTTTTTTTATCAGGATTCGGGTTCACACAAATACTGTGATTTAATGACCATATTTACAGTATTATAAATGAAATTGGCTTTGTGTTCTATCAGTTGTGTGCATCTAATTTTATTAGACGCACAGATTCATTCTGTGGAACATGGGAGGAAAAAAAAAAAAAAAAAGAGTCAGTTTTGCATATCTCGCAAAAGTTTTGCGAGATCCTGAGTTACTTTTGCGAGATCTCGCAAAACTTTTCAATATTAGGACATACACTTCGCGTTAATCTTGATATGGCAGTGTCCGTGAGGATGAAAGGTTTGGCGAGAGACTGCCAGCAAAAGTCGCCTTTATTTATAATTCAGCGGTTACTGTTGGCTGTAACCAGGCCCAAACTGTACAGGCATGAATGAATGAACCCGGCTGACAGTCTCACTCTCACGCCATCACTGCTTCACTCGACTCGCACCCCAGGCTGAGAGGAGAAGGGGGCGGGGCAGCGCTGTGTGTGTGTGACGATCGAGTGAAGCAGTGACAGCGAGACAGAGAGAGAATCCCCCGCCTGCCCTTTTTCTTCTGTTACAACCTGTCTGACCATGGCAGAAAGCTACATGCAATACACAGCAAGCAGAGGGCGCCCATTATCCCACAAGTGGAGCAGTGCGGTAGGCGTTGCTGCGGCGATCGCAATGCGTTGGGGGGAGGGGGGCGGTCATGCCGCCCTAGATGGAATGCCGCCCTGGGCGGCTGCCCATGTCGCCCATATCAGAAACCGCCACTGGTCCTCCGCGTCACATTTTTGTATCGCCTCGGATCGCTTAGAACCTCAGGTGAGTGAGTACGGAAAAAGGACCGGCAAAGTGTACCTGATTCTAATGGAAATGCCGTCAAATCGCGGCGAGTCAAGTTGACCCGCAGTGAGTCGTTCCGTATGGAAAAGCAGCTTTTTAAACAGCTGCAGTGCCCCCACCACAGCCTGTGGAGCTGTAGTAGGTGGACAAAGCAATCCAATCCAGCTAAGTCTCCATTAAGGAATAAAATATCAATATTCTGGTAGGAGGTCGAAAATTTGTCAAAAATTGAAGGTACAGGAAAGAAAGATTTTCACAGTGAAAATGTGTGATTTCAACATATTATGACAGTTAAAATTACAGTTATGTATTGGGGTTTTTTTATTTATGGTAATCACATGTTTCTGGTCTATTTCATTTTACAGTCTGTTGCTGTTGCCATTTGACAGTTTTCCACTGTATTTTTTTTTTTGTTTATTTAATTTTAGTTATTTTTACCAGGCGTGACAGGCAGAAAGGAAAGGGTATGAAAAAAGAGTGAGAAAGAAAAACAAAAACAAAACAAAGTTGAGAAAAGAATAATCAAAGAATGATATCCACATATCTACACATGCACATACATACACATACACACACAATCCTGCTGTTGCTTGCAAGTAATGTGTGTACAGTATGTGCCTCTGTCATGGAACGTACTCACCAATGGAGGCAAGAAACTGCAATCATGCCCCCCGTGATCCAGAGGCGAACGGGAAAGGACCCAGGGGACGCGGCCTATCCACGGCCCACCAGGACATCAGAAGACGAGAGGCCACACATCCCGATGGCAACTGCGCACACACCCCAGAGGCCAAACGGCAAGAGTCCAGACAGCCAGAGGCAATGAGCAGCCATCCCCCGCCGCAGGCCGGCATCCCCCGCACGAGCCGCGAATACGGCCCCAAGGCCCCAGGCGCCCGAGAACCGCCCGACACCCAGCAGAGTACCCCCCACACCAAAGAGGCCCGAGCCACCCCCCAGGCCACAACCGCCAAGGGAGCGGGCCAAGAACCACGCCAACACATCCGGCCGCTAACCCCGGGACCCACGGGCACCCGACACTCCAGGGGCAGCAGTGGCAACCAGCAGGAAGCAGCAGGAAGCGATAGGGAGTGATAGGGAGGGGTGACTCCCACCCTCCGCAACCATGTCCCACAGGTGCCAAGGCTCAGCAAACCACAGGCCCAGGCCCTGCTGTCCACACATTCACACACATGCACACACATGTACCACACACATACACACGCACACACATTTACCACACACATACACACGCACACACATGCACCACACACACACACAAATCATATATTCATACTCACACAAATGACTGTCACACATTCAGTCCACTGTATTTTTTACGAACTTCTTTTACAGTGCAGGAGCTACGACCACTGTAACCCTTCACTCTGTCTGATTTTTTTGTCGTGTTTCTTCCAGGCATGGCTTTCCTACAGGAGTCCACCCAGGTGATGAGAGACACCATGTGTGAGCAGTGGACCACTGACCTCTATGATTGCACCTCTGATATGAAGTCCTGTAAGTCAACCCAGCAATCCGTTCAAACAGCATTTATTTCTACATCAACCGTCTCCTCAGACTTTGTTTGCAGTACAGTAGCAGAGTGTGTGAACTCGGGAAGAAAGGCTGCGCCACTTTTAACTAAAATTCCAGGATAAACAGTGAACCGCACAATGAAAACCAAGCAAAGAGGACAAGTACACCGATCAGGACATGCAGGGGGGTTAAAAAACAAAGGACCTCTTTCAAAATATATTTTGTTCACATTGTCATCTGATGCATTGTGATAATAAAAAATAATAAACACTGATACTCTGATATTGTATTTGTGTGCATTTTTCTTCATCAAGGTTGCTGCACCCTTTGGTGTTTCCCCTGCATGCAGTGTCAGACAGCCAGTAAACACGGATGGTGCTGTGCCCTGCTACTCCTGGATGTTTGCTGTGGTGTGGTGTCCTGCTTTCTCCGCAAGTCCATCAGAGAGCGTTACAACATCCCTGTGAGGCTGGGTTGGGGATGGAGGGGGTGGATGTTACTGGCTGTATATAAGACATGGCTGCGATTGCTGTGATGTCACTCATATTGAACTCTGCATTTTAAAGCTTCCACTTCAGCTTTATGGTCACTGCCATACTGCCAATTTATACCGACTGATACCGGAAAGTCCCAAAGCTGATCCTTATATCCACTGCCTTATTAGGGAATGTGTATGTTTGTCTTTTGGCTCTAACATTATGTAAGTAACATAAATTCTAATGCGCATTTTGGGGCAGCCATATAAAATGCACTATAAAAGAAAATGTAAAGTTCCTCTGTGGGTTCCCCTCAGTTCCCAAATACCTCCCGGCTGTCTCAGTACCCTTTTACGGTTTTTGTTTGCAGTGATGAAGAGTAATCATATCAGGCAGTGCCATCAGAAAGAAGACTAAAGATTTTAGGAAGTACCATAAAGTAGAAAAGGAGGAAATCTGTAACCCTCTTATTTATCACTGTGGGGAAGAAAACTGCAGCTGTGGGCATTTTGCCAAACTCAGAGATGTTTTGTCACCCAACTCTCCACAGGGTTTTAAAGAACTACAGCTTTATTGTTTATTTTCCTGATTTTATCAACCGTGTAGCAGGTAGCTGTTCCTGCCCAGCATGCATAGCTGACAGTTGGTGAATATAGTGGAGCTTTTAGCAGCCAAAGAGACAAAGCAGAGCTCAAAGTTGAAGAAATATTTGGCCCACAGTCACCAAGTGGGCAGTCCAGAGTGATCAAGAGTCACTGTGAGCAGTCTTAAACCAACACTTACAGGCCCTCTGCATTTTGTTTCAGTGCTGTTGCTGATGCTGTAGTATTCCCCACATTTTAAACTGTTACAACCATGACAGCTACACATTAAACCACAGTAACTCCCGCTGCCTGATCCTCTCTCTCTTCTTCTTCTCCATCCTGCAGGGCTCATTCTGTGATGACTGCTGCAAAATATGTTGGTGTTACCCGTGTGTTTGGCACCAGATGCATCATGAGCTGAATATCAGGGAAAACTTGCAGCCCACCACCTCGATGATGTTCACCACACAGGTCATCCATGAATAAGATACAACCATTTTTGCTGTGGGTTGAGGGCATATACCATGATTTCTTAATAAAACTTGTCATAATTTTGTAATAATACAACATGCATGAAAAGATTAGTTCTGTTTCTCTTATGTTAAAGACAAACAAAGTAGCGTAGCACCTTGTCTGCTTTCTTTTTCACAGCTCAGTGCTGAGCACTGTGCAGTATGATGCAGTGCTCTGCAGTATGTAACACCCATGTTAGCTGTTTTATAGACTTCAGCTTTAAAGCCAGATGTTTTAAGTTTCACTGTCGTATCTTTGTGCTGGATGTTATCTCAGGTATAGGTTTAATCTTAACATCGTTCTGTTTCAAATTACATGACTGCTGTTATTGTAATCGTCACCTGACATGAGTTTAACATATGTTTAAATAAAAACTATTGACGTTCACCTATTATGATGTATTGTCTTAATCAGCCAGTTACCAATAATATGTATTCAGATTTGATACATTTAATTACTGACACAAAAAGAAGGAAAAAAAAAACACACCACAATGCGAGCATCACCCTCAACCTTGTCCTGAAGAGTGGGGCACCTCAGGGACTTATAGTGGGCACGCTGTCCGCTCCTATAACGCTTCACAAAATACCTGCAAACTTAAATGAAAAGACTGTGTGTGATGGTGGAACCTGGTTGGGTGCTGTGGAAAATTAAATCTGAAACCAAACCAATTTTCTGAGATTGAAGGCTATGCAGCCACCTGCAGAACAATAATTTATTTGAAATCTTTCAGTCTGGATTTAGACCCCACCATAACAGCCTTAATAAGGTCACCAATGACCTCTTATTAGCTGCAGTCAATGGCCTGGTTTCAGTCCTGGTTCTGTTAGATCTTAGTGCAGCTTTTAATACCTCTGATCACAGCATCTTACAGGGATTAAAAAGCGACGGATAAGAGTTGCTGCCCTCTCTTGGATTAAATCTTAACTTATCAGATACCAATTTGTTAATGTAAATGAGAAATGCTCATAAAGTTACCTATGGAGTGCCACGGGGCTCTGTACTGTAGATATGACAGGAAAAACTATAAACCACAACGCTGCAAGAAATATCTGTGTTGTATAACAGCTATGAGGCAGGCAGGATTTGGAACCTGATGCAGGACTCGAGAACTCAAAATCAGCTTTAGTGCACTGAGACACTGACATAATGACTCTGACATACGGACTTGACACTGAAAGACAAAAAGACAAACACAGAGGCAAGAATGAAGGAACAGAATGGCGTCATAAAAGGGAAGTACCAAACCTGTTGTCAACTTAAAGCAAGCAAGGAACTAAAACCACAGATAAGAGCAAAGAAGAAATGATGAACCCACAAAAACACAAAACCCTGGGTCAAACCCTGTGGCCTTATACATTTCTGTTTCTCTACATTAAAAAATACAGATTTTTTTTTTTTTTTAATCCTTCCACCCAAAATAAAGCAGGAGGATGTTGTTGTCATACTGTGCATCTGTGCATCTGTCTGTGAGGTCTTAACTTTCCGGTCTATAGACTCCAAAACCACAAGGAGCTGAACCATGAAATCTGCCACGTGTGTTCTTCACTCGTCAAAGGTGTTCAACACAATATTCATATTCCTGGATGTTTAGTGCCCTTTGGACACTTTGAAGTGGAGCATAAACAACATGGAGAATTTCAGGCTGCTAATGCTATGATAATATATGCTAATGATATGCAGCTTCTTTCTCATACCTGACTGGCTTAGCCTAATCATGTCATCATACTGTGCCGTGTGATTGGCTGTACCTATCTGACTCTTATTGACAGAAATGGAGAAAGTGAGGATTCCCCATATCTACCAGCTGACCTAGGTCACTGAACAGCTGGCAGTATCTGATAGTGATAAACTGGGAATCCCAAATTTCCAGGCAAATAGCCAGTCTGTTTATAGTAACATCAGTTCTTGGCTGCAGCCTTGTTGATTAGCCTGTGATGCTAAGCATTATCTAACATGTTGGTGAGGGATGACTCATGGCTATAATAGTACAGAATATGACTCATATTAAAGCCCTACATACTGCTCAGCAATATTGCTCAAATGTAAACAACGTGGTTGCCTTCTGATTACAGTGATGGTATACATAATGCATTGATATAAACTTATTATGTAATATGGGCCCATTATGCAGTAATATTCCTGTACACACATGAGTATGATATGGTGTGAATACCTTGTAAGTATGCATTATACTACATCTGGCTTATTGTTACAGGTTATATAAATAGAAAGACATTATGTAGTATACACCTGTGTACATTAGTGCAGTGTGTACTTTCTCAAATTTGTTTACCGTGGAACTTTTTTGTGAGCTAACTCAGAATTTCAGGTTATCGCTTTAGATTTTTGAGACACTTCTAGGTAAGTTAAAATTTCAAGATACTAATCTGAAATTTCAAATGTTCATCATTTATTTGCCCCACAGTGGATTTTAAATCAAATGATCAAAATGTGATTGAAACTTTAATTTTGAAACTTATTTATATACACAGCCCTATAATCAGAGGCTCAGAATGAACAGTTGACTGATGGGCTGCTTCATAGCAGGGGCCTGTTCTGTTATTTTATCACACATGAAGCTGACATAATAAATGAATTTGATTCAAAGTATTGAGCATCTTTTTTTTAACATTTAGACGCATAATAACGGACGCACCAAAAACTCAGATATTAGCAGTGGGGAAAAAAAGGGAAGAGGTTTATTAATCTGTCCATTAAATATAAATGAGTAAAAAGGCTCCTTTGTACAGACCAACACTGCCCTCTACAGCAGAGCAGATGTTAGCACAGCCTCATATCATTTGAAACTTGTGTTTAACCTTTTTACAATTTTGCAATAATTTTACGTTTTTATTTAGATGTTAGATGTTAGATTCAACTCACTGTCATTGTGCGCACAAGGCACACAATGAAATGATCGTTCCAGATCACTCATCCAGAGACGAGCATCTGCGGTCATGCAGCCAGAGACCGGCGCGACTGTTAGGCAATGTGGTTTAAGTGTCTTGTCTTCCAGCTGCAAGGCAAGCGCCTAATAGAGTGTGCAAAAAAAAATTGAGTGTGCAAAAAAATTTTAATTTGCTACTGATTTTAATGTAATAAAAAAAAATGTGTGTTTTTGTTTTCAGATTGGTAAAAGTAGTGACACAATCTGTGTAGTGAATAAAAAATGAAGATTTTACCTGGTAACTTTGATCGTAAAAAAAAAAAAACGTTTGTGAAGGAAGAAATTTAAAAACACGCCTTCGTACACGGAGTGTAGGTGCGCCTGTACTCACACATCTGAGTATATGATCCGAGCTTCTGCGCAGCTGCAGGGTCAGATTAAAGAAAGGGATGTTTCTGAGCGATTAGGGCTCAAAATGAATAAAAATGAGTTTTTTAGTATTATTATTGTCATTAATGTTTAGGTGGAGCATGAAAAGAGTGTTTTTCCTACAACTTTTTTCATAATTGTGGAGCAAAAATATCAGATTTTTGTGAAAACACCTGTGTGATTGTGCCTTCACTTCGTGGGCATTCTGAGGGCTCTGGGAAAAGTCCACGGGTGTCACCGTGGACTGATCCCTCGTCAGTGGCGTGATGAGACGGAGCTTTCCTCTCGGTCTGGTCTGCGCCCAGCAGCAGGTGGCAGCAGCTCGCTGTCAGATATTTCGCGGCTGTGTTTACATGATAAGCTGCGTGTTTTCTAACAGAAGAGGAAACTTCGTGCATGCGTGCACGCGTGACATGCGTGTTAATTTTACCGCAGGAAACTGCGAGCGGAAGCAGAAGCAGAGTGGAATTACAAAATGTCTCAAAAGGATTTTTTTTTTTTTTTCTGCAGAACCTCTTTAAAACTCAGTTACTCTGTCATTTCAAAAGACAAAGTAAAAACACTGCATTAATATTAGTGGAATGAATTATTTGGTAATGGCTTCTGCAAAAATTGAAATCAGGGCCACTGCTGGAAAAAAAACACCGGTTGGCTTCTGCGTGAGCGGGGCTTGTGTTTCCAAAGTAACGACACTGCGGCAGGATTTAAGTTTGGATGCTGAGGTTAGAGTGGGGGTGGAGTTAGGGAGAAGACTGTGAGGGTGATTAATATGGCCTGTTGGGAATTTATGGTTTTACCGAGGGACCTCAAACAGTCACGTGACATAAGTAAGCCTATCTATGAGGGAAGAGGAGAGAGAGAGAGAGAGGGAGAGGGAGGGAGGGAGAGCGCAGCGGCTGTCTGAGTCTTCAGTGAGAGAGCAGACACGGAGGAACATGCAGCGGACAAACTTTCTTTCCCATCGGCTCCACTGCTGCCTTCATCATTATCCTATAAATCCACCAAATGAGGAATAATGTCTCAGAACAACACCACGGACTCAGAGCTGAACGACTACACCTACGTGCGCTTTTATGTGTCCACCGCTTCTTTCTCGGTGTTGCTTTTCTTCAACCTCATCATCAACTGGACTATAGTGCGCGATGAGCGGCTCCGCCGTCACGCCCGCTTCGCGCTGATTTTCCACCTGCTGGTGTCCGCTCTGGTTCACCTGGGCATGAGCAGTGTGTTCTACTACCAGATCCACCTGGACGCACGGCCGAGCCACTCCGCGTGCATGGCCATGATCACCATTTTGATCAGCAGCGCATCCAACATCCTCCTGACGCTCACGGCGATGGCTTTGGACCGCTTCATCGCCGTGTGCCACCCGCTGCGCTACAGCTCCGCGTGCAACGCTGGGCGCTGGCCCTGGCTGCTGGGTGTATTCACCTGGCTGGTGGCTTTGTCGATCCCCCTCAGTTTTATCTTCAACAGTAAGGACCCTTATCCGAATAAATGTGGCCGGGATCAGCTGAAGAAAGGCGAGCTACAAAAGGTACTCTTTATAGGTTTGTGCACGCTGATCATACTTTACAGCTATGTGAGGATACTCGTGGAGGGACGGCGGCTTGGAGTTCTCAATCGGCGAAACCGGGCCGGGTGCAGGACGATCGCCCTTCATGGCTCCCAGCTGGCCGTTTACCTCCTGCCCAACTTTGTGAACTTTGTGCTGTCGATTCTCAAGACACGGGGGCTTATTCAGCCAGAGACCAAAGAGCTGTCGGCCGTCGTCATTTTCGCTTTCTTCAGCCTGGCGCAGTGCGTTGCGCCGGTTGTCTACGGTTTGCGTAAAGAGGAACTTTTGGAACAGTTGAGTCACAGATTCCCCTGCTGTTCCCGATATTTGAAGAACGTCCTCGGATGGACTGTACACGCCAACTGGCCTCATGCGCCCCACAGGACGAGGTATGTCCCAACTGATCCATTCATTCACTGTATTTCCAGTCCTTAATGCTCAAAACATTTATTACTCCACGAGTTACTACTTTTCTGTAAAGTGCGCTTCTATAGATGATGTGCACGTCGGACAAATTAAAGTACTTATGGGTATTGGTACTGATTCTCCAATCAGTACTAGCTTTCTGCGTTGGATGGGGGCACCTTCGTCCTGGAAGAGACCCCTCCCATTATGACACATATAGGTTAAAGATCATCAGTCAAAACAAAATTGTATTGATTTGATTTGAGTCACCAACCTAACGTGGACCCTTGAGTAGAAGCCACAGTGCCCAGAGAGAACTCACACAGGAACGGGAAGAACGTGCAAAGTCCACCCGGGAAAGCCTGTGGATCTGACCCCGGTGCTAACTGCTGCGCTCCCTGCAAAACGGGTCAAGTCTGCACTCTTATCAAGAACACGGGCAAAGATCACCCTTGTGGTCGTTGCACCTTCTCCTGCATTGCAGTAGACCAGTGCACCACCAAACTTTCAGATGTGCCTTTATCTTTTAAGGTTGAGCTGCAGTTCAACAATAACACCCTTGTTGTTGTGTTGTTCCCGTTCACCTCGGAACAAGTTTGCCTATCTGTTTGCCTACACACATGCTCAAGCTTTCCTCGCCGCAGAATTACCACAGTTTTCTAACCCCATTTGCTGATGTCTTTCTTGTTTGTGTAAAAGCACGGAGCACTTTCAACGCAGCTCCGAGTCTGTGTGAGTGAAGCTGCTGCCATCTGCGCTCAGCACCTCTCAAAGTCGCCCTCATCTAAAGCCAGGACCGACTGCCGCAGAGCATTGTTGATGTTAATTGCGTAAATGCGAGAATAAGCAGAAGAAAATGGATGGATGGATGGATGGATGGATGGATGGATGGATGGATGGATGGATGGATGGATGGTTGGATGGATGGATGGATGGATGGATGGATGGCACCACGCAACAAGCAGTTGCACGAGCTCTGTTACTTCATCCATCCTCTTTCTTAACCTCTTACCCACAGAGGGGTAGCTGGAGGCAACTGTTCCTGTCATTGGTCCACCACAGGGCTGACACAGAGAGACAGACACCTACAGCAGACTTAGAATAACCCACTAACCTAAGGTGCATGTCGTTGGACTGTGGGAGGAAGCCGGAGTGCACAGGCACGGGGAAAACATGCAAGCTGCACACAGAAAGCCATTCTGGAGGTTTAAAGTCAGACTCCTTGTTGCTGTGAGGCAGCAGTGTTTACCCGCTGCACCACCGAGCTTCACTCATTTAGCCCGATCCTTTTCCTTTAATTTGTCGCCTAACTTTATATAACACTTATCTAGTCTGGTAATCAGACAGTAACTGTAATAACATGCCGATAAGGGCTAAACATTAATGTTGCACTCACGCAGCTCACGGTGACGGATAACCCGAGATCCTCACCTTACTTTTTTTTTTTTTTATCCAGCTTTCATGTGAAAATAGACATTTTGATTGGAAATAAATGTCCAGTGGGGGAAAAAAGATCTACCAGACGACACCGTCACAAGAAGTCATATGTGACGGTGCTCGTTCCAAAATAAACTTTACATCGTTTTTGCCTTGCAGTCAAGAAATAGACCGTTTACAGTAAAACGCAGTGACCCAGGGTCATAGTGTCTACGTGATTCACTTCACTATCTGCTCATCACCGTGCAGAGTTCACGGCAATTCTCCGTAAAGCTGAGTGTGCGGTGTATGCAAAACAATGCAAATAAATATCCACATATTAGCAACAATCAGAAAGGGAAACTTTCTGAAGAAGAGTGACTAACGAGTAAGAAAAACGTGTAAAATAAGTTAATTTGCTCTAGGTTCACTATTACTATGACTACTGTTGCTACACTGTGACTAATTGAGGGATTAATGTGGACACTTTGTGTGTGATTTCACTGCTCTGCGAGTATTAACTACTTTCCTTTTCAGTGATTTGGAAATACCAGTGACCACAGTTCTTCAGATGGGGCAAAGTGAGCTCATTTTTGTTCTCTTTTCTCTGTTGTGCCCTTCAGGGAGAGAACACTGACGGTTCAAACCATCATCTCCCTGGAAGCATCGCAAGTCCCAGACGTCCCGCAAGAGGAAACTCAGCCGATGGCAGTCAGGAGTTCCTCACATGACGAGAACTCATGCCAAGGTGATATGGACGATGCCTGAAGGGAAAAGCACGGCTGTTGTTGGGATTTTAACTGTGACAGGAACATGTTCTCAGATCTGGCCTTAAAGGGACTGAAGGAAGCACCCTTTACATCATCCCATCAGTTGGAGAGGATTTATCTTCATATGGGAACATTAAAATCCGGCAGCAACATGGAACGTCAACATGTTTGTCTATTTTTGGTCCTTTTTTTTTCTGGTGAACCACATGCTGACTAACAGTGGAGCTGCAAAGCGGGCAGAGTGGACCCTTCTCTGTCCTGGCCGGTCCAGAGTTAAGCTCCTCCGACCTCCAGGCTGCACACAGATCTGCGTCATTTGGGAGTTTAATGACTGGAATAGATGAGTTTCTCAAATATATGGTCTGATGAATGTTGTTTCCATATATTATTAATATTGATATTAAAAATGTGAGTTAAATGGTGTTGATCCACTAATTCCAGCACTGTGAAGTCAGTAGAGGCGGGGGTCACGGAGACAGCATCCAAGCAATTAACCCAGTAAGAAGAAATGTGTCCAAAAGGCCACTGACCATGTTGCACTACGATCATCTGTCTGTGAATCGGTAGCAGCATGGCTGCACTGCGTAGGCCTGGCTTCAAATCTGCCACAAGCCATTTCCTTTGTGTTGTTCCCCTTTTAATAGTTATTTTCTAGTATAAGCTGTGGCATGTCTTTAAAAAAAAAGTGTGACTAACTAAGCAGAGAAATGTGTAGCAAACTGGTCACGTTAGCTGCTTATAATACTGGAAACATGATTTGTACACTCTTTGGCCCACAAGGCGACGGCAGCTTTGTGAGAAAATTGTGATACATTACAGAGGTCATGATTCATCATAACAAGGAGATTTTTTTTTTTTTATTGTGTGCACTCAAAACAAAACACAAACTATAACAATACATAAAACGTAGGCGGTCAGTGTTCAGAACTAAGCTTTTAACACCTATACAGATCAAATTTGATCTCACAGTCATTTCTAGCCACGGCTGAAGGACCGATGAGCACCCGTCTGTCCACAGTTCACAAGGATCGCTGCTCCTCCTGGAGTAGTGGTCAGATTTTAGTGTCATTTGCACACAGTGATTGCCTAATTTGTGTGCTCAAGGTCACATTAGGTCAAGGTCACACTGACCTAATGTGTACGTTCTGGTTATAATTGAGCTTTTCTCTGGCATAAACAGTACTTATAATTTTAATGCTTTATTTTAAACATCAGGAGCGTTGGTCCCTAAGAGCTACGTTACCGACAGTGGGTCGTTTTGAGCGCCTAACATAACGCCGCTGTTTGTTACTCCACACAGTAAATCTGAGCTCTCTTATGAGCCTCACGTTTTAAAGATGCCATTAAATAATTGACAGAGAATGTTAAGAATATGCTCAAAAATCCCAGTTTCCCTGCACACAATGTTCCCCAGCTCTGCGTTAGGTTGGCCTGTGTTAGGTAGACCCAAACTCAACAGAGTGGGGGGTTATTGTGTGTTGATATATTAAAATAAAAACTGGTACATGTCCCTGTGATAAAAGCTGCAGTGAAGCGAGTCAGTGATTTTTTTTATGTGGCATTTTCCGTAATTACAGGAGAAATATGAAGATGCTGGTGGTAGATTTTGATCCCCTATTTCCTGAACTAACCACATCCCATAACAGCCTCGAGAGCCTGACGCAGTTCTCTGTATGATCTCTGGTTAATGCTCCACAGTGATAATTTACTATTTTTGCAAACTCAATTTTTAGAGTGTTAAGCAGAGAGCGAGGCTGGTGCTGAGATCTTTATTTAAACACCAAACTGCAATTTGTTTTGGTCTTTGTTTGAGTACTTCCTAATAATGCTAACCACTGTTTAAAAAAAAAAGAAAAAAGGAGGAAATCATGGGGTTTGTTCAGGCTGCTACTCGGTGGCTGCTGAGCTTGTCAGTTGCTTCTCAGCGAGGACCGACTGGGGAATTCTCAGCATCAGAAACCACAGGCCTTCAGCAGTACCGACACCTCCCTTATTAGGCCCAGTCTCTCACCCGCATAACTAACGCTTGTCATCTCAAAGACAGGAAGGAGTTATTGTTTGCTTTTCACCTGTATACACACTCGCTGCTGACTCCTGGCAAACACACTTACTGGCTTTCCTGTAAGGCTTCTGCCCTTGAAGAGCGGAGCTGCAGAAGTGAAACTGAGTGAGCAGGTTGTTATGAATACATCAGAAATAGGAAGCTCGTTTGGCGGCAAGAAGGGTTAAAAAAAAAAAAAATTATTGCTGTGATGGGACTTTTTTTTTTTTTTTTTTTTTTAAGTACTTCTCAAAGTCAGTGTTGCTGTGTGTGCTAAAAATCACAAAGACAGGGTGAGGAAATGTTTCAAGAAAATGGACTTTACTGAGAAAAAGCAGCCAGTACAGACTTCTACTGTTAAACGTTCGATAAGGCAGGAAAAAAAATATTAAAACAAGTTATCCAAATGATGGTACATTCACTACAGTTACAGTTTAGTGACACCTTCAGCTGAGGAAACAGACTTCAGTGCGTAATGTGGGATCATCAGTAAAGAGCACACAGTGAAGCGTTACCAGGAGAGCTCTCTCTGTTTGGATCGGTTTGTAAGGCAAAAGGTTTTTTTACTCCTGGTATTTATGTTTCTCTGATGAGCAAACATCACACTCTTCTACACATTTACACACAAAATCTGTCCTTTAAAGTCTGATCGGCTGAGCTCCCGGCCTTAAAGTTGCATTGCTATTGTTGAGTTTATTATTAATTACAAAAAAAAAAAGAAGCATAACTTGATGCGTTAACAGATTAAACAATGAGGGCTTATGTCATGAAGGCTTGGATACAATTTCAAAGCCCGTTTCACCCGTTAGACACACGCAGGACTGAATCTGCACTGTGTGACTTTTCTGACTCGCTGGCTGATTTAGTCCAGCTCAAAACTTAAAGAGGCAGAATGTAATAAATAAATGACAGAAAAAGCGATTTACAGAGGCACCAAAACTGATAAGAATCCAGTTTCTGAGGCTCTAAATGCATCTCACTTCATCAAATCTTTCTTATACAATACCAATGAAAGGGCACGGATGTGTGACGGAGGAATTGTGGCAAAAACTCAAAGTCTGGGAGGACTTGGCATACGTGACGAGATGTTCAGTAAAATCGAACCGAAAACAGAGAGGGTGTTTAGAAACCCAGGGGGTGAGGGGCAACCACTCCTCCGTTCTCCACCACTGCTGCAGAGATGGATCGCATGTTGTTGAAGAGCTTCCTGGACTGACTGGAGCGGAGAGACTTGATGTCCCGCATGACCCTCTGATGAGCCTGTGGGACCGACAGAGGAAGAGAGGGGACCGAGTTACAACGGTTCATCCCCAAAACCGATCATGATGGCAACAGACCGTCCGAGAGGTGAAGCGTGGAAGCTTCCAGGGACTCGAGACCAGATAAGGTCTCGAGTCCTTGGATGCTGCTTCCTGACTGAGATATATGAGTCTGTCATCAGGTGAGGAAACAGAAATACAGACTAATCTAGAACTAATATACAGGACTAACTGCTGTAATAGTGAACAATGATTAGTGATGTGCTATGAGCTGTCTCCTTTAACAGAGACAACTCTGTTCTACACTGTAAACCTGGATAAGTTGAATCTACTTAAAAAAAACAAGGTAACTCATCGCCTTAAATTTTCTAAGTAATGAAACAGTTGAATAAGTGCAGTGGACTACGTTCAATGTACTTGAGGCCCTTTTGGAATGGAGTGGAAGATCTGAGTTGAATGTACTAATAACAGAGTTTCAGTAACATTTATTTAACTCAGCTCGTTAAGTAAGCACTACTCCATTACCAGCTGAACTAAATTCTATGTTCTAATTGACCAAACTTCTCTTTTATAGTTTGTGAAAAATTAAAATGTCTTTTAATTAATCAATTCCCCTGTCCTGTTCATGGTTGTGTGGGGGTGGTGGGGGCTGGAGCCTATCCCGGCTGACAAGGCAGTAAGATGCAGGATACACCCCTGTACAGGTCACCAGCCTGTTGCAGGGCTGACACAGAGGGAGACAGACAACCATTCACACCTGTGGGCAATTTAGAGTGACCAATTAACCTAACCCCAGACTGTGGGGGAAACCCACGCAGACACAGGGAGAACATGCAAACTCCACACAGCAAGAGGCCCGGGAATCAAACCCAGATTATTAGATAGCTATTCTAGCTGTGAGGCAGCAGTGCTAACCACCACACCACCGTGCTGCACAGTAACAAAAATATTTTTTTACAGTGTTGAACTGTGTCTGTTTAAATTTGGTAAATAAACAAACATGATCAAACTCAGCCCTGCTGAACAGTGGTACATTAACATTTACAAATAACATTTGTCCATGGAACAATGAAAAAAACTGTATAAGTAGAGAACCAGAGGGTGAACAAAAACCAAACAAAAACACTAAATATCTACTATTTCATACAGCGAGAGGCTTGGGCCAAGGCGGAAATGAACCCAGACCTTCTAGATGTCATTCTAGCTGTGAGGCAGCAGTGTTAACCACCACACCACCATGCTGCTGCTCATTAATCCAGTCTGTTAAAACCGGTATAAACTAGATTTTTAGCAGGTGCAATACCTGATGATATTAAGTTGTTTGAACTCAAACACATAATTACAATAAGATAGACCATCAAAAAGTACAGTCTACTCAGCATTAACAAGTAATGTTCACATTCTAGGCAATTTTAAGTAATATGGATTTTTAAGTCGAATCAAAATCTGGGTTTACAGTGTATGTTAGTATATTATGTGGCAACCACATAATCAATAATCTGGAGAAGATATCAGGTGGGATGGAGTAATGCAATCAGAGCGATGTTTAACTCCACGTTTATCAGTTTCTATTATAAACAATGGCGTGGTTTTCATGACAGCTGTGCGTTACAAAACAGTAAAGCTTTTCGCACACCTGACTCACAAAACCTTTATAAGCCAACTTTATGAACCCTACAGAAAAACTGTCCAGGAAACACAGGAAGCAGAAGTGATCCTGTCACTGGTGTGAGTAAATGGGAACTACTGGACTCCAGTAGAGCAGCTTTGTAAGATTCACAGTTAAAAATATCCCTGTTATCTCGTACTGCACTCCAGCGCAGCCCCTCAGTTCATCCACTGTCTAAAGCAAACTGCTTTAGCTGCTCTCCCTTTAAGACTACTTTCTGCTGATTGGCTGCCCCTCGTAAGCAGAAGGCCTGAACGCTTGGGCCGAGGTGAGCATACGAGTTTGTCCCCTCTATGACATCAAAGAGAGCCTTTTTAAAGCAGTCTAAGCTTTTGGCTCACAGGGGTTACTTCTGCTTACACTGACTTCATTATTTGTCACTTTGGCCATGTTTAATATGAGCTTCCACTACTAGATGTTACCATTATTTATAAATAAATACATGTATTTAATGCTGTGCAGAATAAATAGTGCCTTTCAATCTTATCCAGGTTAATCTCCCATCTGTAAACATCTCATTTTCTATCCTACAACTTAACACAACAACTCTGCCTGACAATTCAGATTATTACAAACACATCCTTACATAGTGGGTTTTATTTTTTCTTTCATTTGTATTATAAAATAGTCATTCTAGCACCATTATGTTTGTGTCTGGCTGTGAAGAGGATCTTACCTCCACACACCACGTCTCACACAGCAGCTTCTCGTGCTGAGCTGACGTGTGGCCTTCACCCAGAGCCCGTGAAGCCCTGCAGAGAGGGGGCGGGAAAGAAAAAAAAAATCAGAAGAAATGTCGGTTTGGGCTGCGTAGGAGTTTGTTTGTGGAATAAAAGAAGACCTTAGGGTTGAAGGTGGGAGGGAAGGTGCAGAAAGAGCGAAACAGAGACAGACAGAAAGGACGGGCGGTTAAAGGAAAAAAAACTGAAGCTGTTTAATCGACTGTTTAATCTGTAGTTTGCATTTATGCGTACCTCGACAGGACGACCACCATGGCGTAGATGTCAATGGCGCAGTCTGCGACTCTGTTGAGAACAAACTGTTCATCTGAAAAATGAAACCGCACAAGTTTAGATAACTTACAATAAACCACCGGCTAACAAGCCACTGTCAAAGCTTCAGACATGACTAATAATACAGTCCATAAATTCAAATCTTTCAAGTTAGCTGAAACACCTGCAGTCACACACACACACACACACACACACACACACACACCGATGATTTTCTTGCCGTGTTTGATCAACAGCTCCTCAACAACCCCTCCAAACTGCTCGATGGCTTTAACTGTCTGGAAAGCAGAAACAAACAAACAAACAAAAATAATAACACAGAGCGTTTGGTAACATGTAGACCGTAAAGCAGAAACCTGCAGCAACCCAGGAGGAATTGTTCCATTAGCAAATAAAGGGTTCTCTTAAAACTGTCGGGCACCCACTCATTCAGCCCTTGCTTTGGGCAAGTCCCTTAATGAAACACTAGTTACCTTCGAACGGGTTTTTACTTATAAATAACCGTCGATTATATGCAAATAAAAAGAAAATCAAATACCAGATCACCGCTCTGCGCCAGCTCAGGATGCACGGTTCCCTGCAGCGTCAGACCTGTGCTCAAACCTGCCCTCCTGTAAAAAAAAAAAAAGGAGAAGAAGGCCCCGTTACACAACAATGCTCCTTCTGGACCACACTGACAGCAGCATTCAGCCATCCGTCTGTGTCTACAATAGATCTGTGGATCCCGAACGCCAGCCTCAGGGCTGAAAACTGAAGCCAGAAACTGCACCCTCTAAAGGCCTCGAGTCAATCCCCCCAGATTCCCATGAGGCAACGCACATTTATAGACAGCCTGCTACTGAAACGGTTTTCTCTCAACAACTGTATTTTTTAATATCTCATGCATTTTTTTTTTAGTGACTGCACCTCTGCAGGCACGCTCCACGAGCCTGAATCACTGGACTGGACCTCTCAGGGTTTGTGCTGCTGGTTCCTTTTGGAGCCTTTTTAATGGAATTTCAGACACAGCCAATCAAAGACGTTTGTGCTCCAGTTTTGATGAGTGAAATGCAGGCGTGTATTTCTATGCTGCCCGGCACTAACTGGCAGGAAAAGCTGATGCAGAGCGCTCAAAATTCCCAGTTCAGCTGTCATTTAGTGACATCACGGTTCGCTAAGACCATCATTTATATACAGTCTATAGTTGAGGCCCAGTCCTGCTGTGGGATTAACTGTGTTTATAATTAAATACAGAATAAAAAATAAGCTATTAAACAGCTGTGTAGGCATGAGCTGTCTGACTGAAACCTGCCGCTGAAGCTCTCCCTGTAAAGAAGAGCACTTTTTGACGTGTGACCACATCTGACGCAAAAAAAAAATGCCTTATTAAAACCACCACATTTAAAAGCACCCAGTATCAGACCGTCTCTCCTGTGAGGCGTTCATGGTGTCATATCATCTGCACCGTAACGCAGCATCATTGTGCGCTACCGTAGCTAACACCTGAATGTAGAAGCAAGACTGCAGACGTGCGAGGCTGAACTGTCATTAGCAGTTTTCAGTGTGTGTTAGAGTTCGATATTTTAGCAGGGCAGCAGGAGCGGAGAGGCAAAGAGGATAAATGATCTGCAGCACGGTTACCCGAGCCTCTGCGTCTGTGCTACAAAAGCACTCAGACGGCCTCTGAGAGCGCCGAGTGAACCGTTAAAAGGAAGTCTTAAATCAAATTAAAGTGAGGAGAGCCGGAAACTGTGCTTTTCTGACTCCTGTGTGCGCGCTGCAATTACACAAATGTATGAAAATCATGTTCACAACATGGCATTTCTCGGAAAGCAGAAGAGTGTCTAAAATATATAGCCCATAATATTAATCTGACGAAATAACTAGTGTCGATTGGCACACATTAAAGAAGGGAACTGACATCAGCCTGGAAACTGTATCACTTGATTGCGGCACGTTCTATTTTTTGTGAGGGGCACCCCCCATTTCACACCCACCACCTTCTAGACAGAAAGTGAAAAAAAAAAAAAAGTAGGTGTTTCAGAAGACGATGAAACCTTTTGGCTCTCTTGGTGATTTCTCCTGCAAGCATGCTGGCGTTGCTGATGGGGCTCTTCAAGGCTTTCTGTAGGCTCTTCAGCTGGTTTCCAGCGTTCTGCAGGGACGCAGAGACACAGACACGCATGATGGAGACCGAAGGAAAAGAGAAGACGGGCCTGACAGAGCTCAGATGTAAATTATGCAGAGGGAGGGAAGCAGATGCTGCTTATCACAGGACATAGGAACTGTGCAAATTTCAGACAGCAAGCAGAATTCACTTCCTCTGTACTTTTTTTTTTTTTTTAAACACAGACACACACAGACACCCACACACGCACACACACACACACGCACAGAGGAGATTTTTGTGTTACCTGGAACCCATTGAGAGCCACAAAGAGCCTCAGGATGTCATTTGTGCCTTCGAAGATTCGGAAAATTCTCAGATCCCTCATCACTCTCTCCACTCCAGCGTCCTGCAGAAACAGACAGACCACATTTCACCTTTGAACTCTGCTTCTCAACTCCATCCTAATAAAGCAGCAATAACAGCAACTAAACCCTCAAATACAACAGCAAAGATTGTTACACTTTCTGAGGCTGGCACTCTTGGCTTAAGTCTTTGGCACGATTTCTCAAACATGGATTTTCGTACTGTGTTTATCTTACACGCTGAAATAAGGTAATGAAACAGCAGCTTCAAGAGGAATAGAGACTTTTGATATCAGTGCTTTTTGAATTGTGTATATGAAAGCCAGTGTGTGTATTTTAAGCAGCACAGAAATGAAAACGGACAGCAGCACACTTCTGACTTGGTTTCCTTGCTGAAGTGAAACCGTGAGTCAAAACGCAGAGCGAGCAGAACCGCCTCGAAGCCTGCCGCATTCGTCCTTTTCCCCCCCTCGTCTTACTTTCAGCCTCACGTTGCAAAACTAATTTCACAATCCACTTGTGAGAAACATAAAGTGGAATTATTTTAATTCTACTCGCAGCAACACAACATTCTATAAGTACTTCTATTCAGCTTTACAGTCGACTCTCTGGGAATTTCTGAGACTGCAGATTGTTTTGTTGTTTTGTTTTCCTCCTCGACCGAGAACAAATTTCCACCGAATTAAAAACAAAGCAGAACAGCACACTTTTTTTTTCATCATCTGGTTTATTTTAAGCTCAACTGTTTACACAGGTATACTTCGCCCCCGTATCTGCAGCTGGTTGTTTCCACTCTATTCTAGTGAACTTGAATGATTTTTTTTATACCCGAAGAAACCATCAGTCAGTATTTTCTGAGTGTGAATCCCGTCTTGCATCTTGCAACTATCTGACTCAACACCGCAACAGCAAGTACCTGCCAACGTACACGCTGCAGTGACTTCTGAGAACTCGCTGCCTCTAAAACGGCTGAGTGTAAAGCCTGATTACATCATTAATTATGAGCAGTTTGAAACTATAGAAGTAGATAAAAACTCTGAAGCTATTCTAGTATGGATGAATATGTCAACGGTAAATAGAGCAGGAAGGAAATATGATTCCCTTTGGAGCATCCTTGTTTGCGTGCACACCACACCTCACAGGTTTCTGACAGCAGTGTTTGACATAAAAAACAAACAGACGTGGAGCCGAAAGATGAGCGCAATTATCAGGAAACTTGGCATGTGACCCCGGTCAGCATACATTAAACAAAAACCAAAGTGTACACACAGTCTCAGTACCGGCACCGCCGTACAAAAGCTGTAGCAGCGTTTACACGTGTGGCTCACAAAACTAAAGCAAAACTAAAACAATAAACTCAGCAGGTTATAAAAGTTGGCTAAAAACACCAAACCCCTGCACAGCAACATCTCTGGAATCACCAGCTTTTAGCGGTTTTTCACCCACAACCTTTTCATAATGTGATCAGAAATAAGCGTTCTGAAACTACACGGACCACAGAACGACCAAAAGAGGTGATATCAGTTCACACTCAGCCGTGGCTCGCTCCGTTTCTGGATGGTGTGGACAAGAACGGGAAAAAGGAAAAAGCACCCAGAGCAGCTCATCGGAAGACCAAGATTTCACTGATGTAGAGCACGACCAGTACAGAGATGGGAAGTAATGAAGTACAAATACTTTGTTGCTGTACTTAAGCAAAAAGAAATTCAGGTATCTGTACTTTACTTCTGTACTTTTTCACTTTTACTTGAGTAAAGAAGTTGAACCAGTACTGAAGTATTCTTTAACACAAGTATCTGTACTTCAACTTAAGGACTTCTGCCCATTTACACATAAATGTACATCCTCCCATTTCTGTAGGCTAATGAGCAAGCTACAAGCAAGTTCTTACCATCATCATCATCACTTCTTCACTGACACCTCAGAGTAAGACGAGGAGCACAGAGAACAGCCTGGGCTGGACTTTAATCCAGGACACGGGTCCTGTACATGGGTCACCTGCTCAACCAGGTGAGCCCAGAGGTCCCCCAATTAATGTTTTTATATAAACACACATGACAACTACATTTAAGTCATTTTAAGAATTTTTAAGGCTTAACTGCCCATCAAATTTGCTCATTTTTTACTGTCATCAGTGACAGACGGCTGCCAGCTGCAAAGACAACACACCAACGTCAGGCTGTCTACAAACCATTAAATGTCAAATACTATTGGTGTGGAAACATGAATGAAATCTGCAACAAACTAAGTGGCTCAAATGTATGCATTGTAAGAAAAACATGACCCTCGGTTCAGACTTTCAGGTGTGCAAAGGTCCCATAAATCAGGAACTATTTGGACCCTGGTCCTTGTGGTGAAAGTGCGCTGCAGGTTTAAACACTTCTGAAATATTTCTTGCTTCTTGGATAAGTTCCTGCAGTAGAAACAGACTATACGTAAAGTATCAAGAAACCATGTGTCAAATTCCTGAAACTGTTGTTATTCGCTGTTCCACCAGGAAATTAAATGCTTAATTTTTACTCTTCAACAACAGGAACTGTTTGAGTTTTTCGGATGTATTTGTCCTAAAAAGCATCTCGTGTTACTGGGTTTGTACGAGACAGGATGTGGACTGAGCACTCACCTTCATGAAACCCATGCCGCCCATAACCTGAATACTCTCATCTGTCACAGCCCATGCTGCTTCCTGTCCCAGCAAAGAAACAGAGATATAAAAGGGGTTATGCTCTGCCAAACAAGCTTATCATATTTCATCTCAGATCAGCCAGGAGACATCTACTTCCCCATATTTACCAACTTCCACAAAATGAGGAACCTCACAAAGATTATGAAATAAGTGCCACATTTCCCACTAATGTGTGCTAATAGAAAAGCTGAAGACAAACATCCTTCCAAGTTACCACAGAAGCTGAAATAATCCTGGAAAATGACATCAGGTTCTCACCGAAGCAAAGATCTTGCTGATGGCAGCTTCCACCTGGAAATCAGTTGCTCCGCTGTCCATGTTCCCACTGATCATGTAGGCCATTGACTGCGAAAACACACCACAGAAGTAGTTTCTCAGGCTCTGCTCCGTGTTAAATAAAGACCAGTGATCAGGCTGGTAGATTATACTGGTTGACAGCAAAACAGGAAATCACCCAGGATGTCAATATAATAACAAAATTTCCCTCAAAACCTGCATCCGACAACTCGGCGTGCCGGAGGGTGCAGCAGAAGATGGTGGAGCTGAGTAAAGTGTTGTGCTGTGCTGACCTCTGTGACATACTGCAGCACAGTCATGCGAGCCACCTTCTCCTGGATGGTCCCGTAGTTGTGGATCTTGTTGCCAAACTGGGTTCTGTTAGCTGCGTGGTCCACCTGATGAAAAAAAAGGAAAAGCAGAGGCCGCCATGACACCACAATTCACTATTTTACTTCAGAGTCTTCAGATGTGACGAAACCACCGTTTGCAAACTTTTTTGCAATCTTTCTTAATACCCTGAAATGTTGTTGCTGTCTAGTGTTTTTTTTTTTTTTTGTATCAAAAGAGGAAGTTTGGCGAGGCTGCAGGTCACCACAATAAGAAGCGTGATCAGTGTTGTGGTGAGGTGCAAAACTGGTGGCAAAGAGTCAAACTGCCACAAGACTTGAAAATTAAAAAAAAAAAACTGACAAAGAAAAAGGAACTGTGCTGTCAAGCGTTTAATTAGATGGTACAATAAGTGGACTGCAGGCACGTGTCGTTTTTGATATTAAAAATGCATGTACTGCATCATTTCTCTCAGCACATGAGATCCTGCTCCCTGTGCCTGCTATGAATGAATGTGATTCTCCCTCAATAAAAAAAAATACTCCACATTAACTTTTTTAAGGTTTCTCTCCAGACTTTGGAACCACTCAAACAAAACAACCATGCCCACCCCAGCCCCCCAAAAAGCGAGAAAGCTTTTCTACACAAATAAATCTCATTAAGAGCAGCAGGATAATAGGACAATGCTGATTTTGCACTAACTCGCTTTCCTATTTCAGCAGGTACTCGTCCACCCTGACTTCATGGTTTTTGGGGGGGGGTTTCTGATACTGAAACTGAATTAAAAATGTCAAATCTTTAAAGGTCCCAGACTTTCCAAATGTGACATTTTCTGTTTGACACTGGTTTCAACTGGAAAGATAAAGACCAGCAAACTGAAGCAGGGATGCAGCGATATGACAGCTGCATATCAGGGTGTTCACAGTTGGCAGCGAACAGCGTTTATCTGGTGTGTTACACGAGTGTTGCATTTATCCAAAGATAGTGTGAAGAGCTCAAAGTGTTATATACCATTACATGCTTTTGTCTTTTCTTTACACAAAGGGCGAATAAATAAAAACAATCCATACTACTACTGCTACATTTTGCTGTAAAGGTGATCACTTTGCACCAATCATCTAATTTGTCGACATCCTTTTTTTTTTTTTTTTGTGATTCCCATGTTAATTAAAGGATAGAGCCTGAATTCTTTCTAATGGCCTCATTAAATATTTAAGGGTCAGCTCTTCAGATTTCTGGTTTCATCAACGTGAATGTTCTTCGTTGTTTTCGATGCTCATTTTGTCAATTATGGTTACATTTAAAGTAACACAGGCAATAAAGGAGGTTATGCTTCAGGGAACGGCTCCTCGTGACTGACCAGCTGCGATCAAAATAAGTGCCCAGTCGCTCACACATCCAGTTTCACAACACCAAAATGACCCCCGGCCAAAACGGTCACCTCGAGGTGCGTGATGTCGCTGTGGCCATGTCCCTCTAGTCTGAACACCATGAACACCGGTTTGAGTTTTACTAGTTAAAGGTTTATATTTATCAGTACCAATTCCAAGTGCTTTAATAAACACTACATTTCATTAACAGGTTAGATTAAAAATCAAAAACCTGACAGAACTGCTTCTGTTGAGTAAAGAAAATCAGAGGCCTTCAGCACATTTTAAGCTCAGCGTGAAGCTGCATGGCAGAAGCAGGCCACAAAGAGAAGGGGAATTTCCCACTAACCCACAATGATGCAACACGGACAATACAGAAAAGACGCTGCAGCAAGTGGGAAACCTGACAGCTCATATAGAAACAAAACCATAAATAAAAGCCATAGGTTTCGAGAGCAGAGCTCCGCTCTCGCACTTCCCCCACTTCCCTTCCTGCCTGCACTTATGGAGCTTGAAGGGGATTCACTCACGGCTTTGGCGATGACACCCTTCATGGTGCCGGAGAGGGCGGCCGCCATGCCAAAGCGACCGTTGTTCAGGATGTTCATGGCCACCTTGAACCCTCCTCCGAGTTCGCCCAGCATGCACTCAGCCGGCACTTGTACGTTGTCAAAGTAGACCTCGGCCGTGTTGGAAGCCTTGATGCCCATTTTCTTCTCCGGAGGGCCACTGCGAGGGAGAGGCAGGAGTGATGATGATGATGGGAAGGAAGAAATAAACTGTTGGTCTGTTACATTATGGGATATACTGGAATGGAAACTAATTTGGCGATAGTTCAAGTTAAACATGAATGTGCTGTTTATCTTCAAAATTTCCAAAACGTGTAAAAAAAAAAATTTTTTTTTTTTTAATTGATAAAAAATGAAGCATTTTGTAGAACTTTGCACTCACGCCAAGTTTCAAAAGGCTCGGCATAAGAGAATAAGGGAGGAGTAGGGATTAAAGGTAAACATCAACATAGAGTATTTCTCAAAAATTCATTAAAAAAAACAAAATCAAAAAGGTCAAAAATCAAAAGTCCACCTCCCCTGTTTTGCAGAGCCTCACCCAAAGAGTATTTGTGGCAAGTTTCAGAAGATTTCAAACAAAAATGACCAAGAAGTAGCAAATTTAGTAAAAAGTTGGCAGCTAGTCTGCTAGGTTTAAGAAAAGAAATGCTCACTTTGTCACTCCTCCAAAGCTCCTCTCCACAACAAAAGCCGTGATCTTGTCCTTCACCTCACCAGTCTTGGGGTCCTTCAAGGGTGTCTTGGCGAACACGGTGAAGATCTCAGCCAAACCTCCATTGCTGACAAGAGAAAATGATCAAGGATGGAGGAAAACACACCAGAAGCTACCAGACATTACTGTCACTGGATGTATTGTGCAATTATGCCTCCTTGTGATGAAAGTATGAAAAAGCTTCAGCTGTCAATCAATCCAGCTTCACTTAGAGAGCACTTTGAAAGGACTAAACAGTGATTCAGACACTAACACACACCCCACAAAAAAGATCTGAATAGAAAAATAAAAGATGAGTAAAAAAAAACAAAGTTCATAAGATAATATATACATGTCCCTTAAAATACTGTTTTTGTGTATGACGCCAGTTAACTGCTGCTTCTGTCACACAGCAACTCGCCATTAATGACAGAAAGCAGTGTGTGTGCTCCTCGATCTGTGTATAACAGGAAGTTGTATACGAGTGAGAGAAAGTGAGGCAGGTGGCAGCTGCACAAACCACTGTGGTTCTGCAGCGCTTTGATGGAGAAAGTGAGAGGCTGTATGGAGAGTAAACTGACAAAACCACCACAACAGACTTTTGCATGCATTTGGAAGGATGGCTCTGAAGTACATGCAGTAACTCTACAGACAACACTTAACCTCAGTCATCAGACTGCACTCAGTTTTTTTTTTTTCTTTTAAGTCTGAATTTTTTTCTACCATTTGGTAAATTAGTCAAGAAAAACTTCCCGAAGACTCCTCACCTGATCCAGATCTTGCTTCCATTGAGAGTGAAATACTTTCCGCAGGGGGACTGGACGGCAGTGGTTTTGATAGAGGCAGCATCAGAACCGCTCGCTGGTTCAGTCAGACAGAAAGCAGCGATGTGCTCGCCTGGAGGAACACACACACACACACACACAGACACACACACACACACACACACACACACACACACAGTCAAAAGCAAAAACTCACAACAGAAATTACTAAGCTTTTGTTTTCAAGCATCTCTTCTACCATAATGTGTTTTGCTGTCAATAACAAACACACAGAGCGTCTCCAGAGCTACAATTTTACTCTACATCTGGACACTGATGCTGATTTTCTTACCTGTGGCAAGCTTAGGGAGGTATTTCTCCTTCTGTTCTTTATTCCCATAAAGCAGAATTCCCTTGAAACCGATAGACTGGTGCGCGCCCAGAGTGATGCCGACGCCCAAATCGTGACCGCCAACGATTTCAACCAGCCGAGCGTACTGTTGGACGGATAAATCACATCGAACTCTTTAAAACTCAACTGTCAGGCACGAGATGCATTCAGGTGTACGTCCTGTTAATGTTATAAATTAGTCGACCTGAGTGTTTGTGAGACCGACGCCGCCCAGGTCAGCTGGCACCTGCAGACCAAAGGCACCCATCTCCTTCAGGCCCTCCATGGTGTGATCCTCCACCTTCTCCAAGGCATCGTTCTTGGCAGGATCATTTACCTCCTGTCCATGGGGAGAAGACGTGGAGGGAGAAGCAGCGAGTGGGGCGGTTATTAAGGAGTTGTGAGCGTGAGGTCAGACTAAGAGATTAAGAATTACCTCAAAAAATTTGCTGCATGGCCCCACGAGCTCTCGAAGGAACTGCTCCTGCTCCTCATTGAGGACTACGGTACAGACAGAAACAATTACACTGACAACAAAGCTCATCACTGAGATGCCGGCTTTTTTAAAAAAAAAAATACAATGAGAATCTGAGCATCTCGTGGTTTTACCTTTGGGGAAGGGAAAAACTTGTGAAGTTGCAATCTGCCCCTTGAAAATGTTGACAGCAAATGATTTGGATTCCTGCAGAAAGTTAAACCAAACAGTAAAATATAAGCTAATTCAAACACAGAAAACAAATACTAAGGTAAAACCGCTCCGTGGACTCACAAGAGAAGTCGAGTTTAATGCTGTTAAGGCCTAAAAATGTGTGTCAGTGACTTCCTCATAAAGCCTCCTCAAAGCATCTACCTGCAGTTTTCACATCCATGTTTGCTTGCTGGCCTTTGCAGCTGCATTGTTGTGTTTTTTTGCTGCCACCTGCTGATGAATGAAAACACTGAAACGATCTGCGTTTTTCCTTTTTGATCAAGCTTATAGTTAGTGACTCCAAACCCTCCCTTATGCTGCAATAGGCTGAGGCTGTTGGGGGGTTCCCACGATGCACTGAGTGTTTCTTTTTACCTCTTTTCATTGTCTGTGTGTTTATACGTGACTCTGCATTTAATCATTAGTTATTATTAATCTCTGGCTCTCTTCCACAGCATGTCTTTTATCCTGTCTCCCTCCCGTCACCCCCAACCATGAGCGGCAGATGACTGCCCCTCCCTGAGCCTGGTTCTGCTGGAGGTTTCTTCCTGTTAAAAGGGAGTTTTTCATTCCCACTGTCACCAAGTGCTTGCTCAGATTGTTGGCTTTTCTGTATTATTGTATGGTCTTTACCTACAATATAAAGCACCTTGAGGCGACTGTTGCTGTGATTTTGCGCTATATAAAAAAACAGAACCAATTTTAACCAGCTGAGACAAATCTTAGCTATTCAGCTACTGAAAAGAAAGAATTAACAGTTACTTATGTCTCTTTTCCACTAGTACCTACTAGCGCGGCTCGACACGACCACATCAGTGTGGGTGGAGTTGATATAGCAACGCGGGCAGTAGTCTCTTGCCATAAGTTGTATGCAACTCAAACACAACACAATCGTAATTGCTTTTCAATATTTTTAGCTTCTGTCTACACTGCTGTGTTGTGCGACAGTACCTGTGAGCAGACATTGGCTTGGAGACCTTGTGAAAAACTTTCTGATTTCTCATTGCTCCGTCTATCTCCCTCTGGATTCTCTCATCTGCCACCAAGCACAGAAATGTCTGCACCTCCTCATTCGACCACGGTGTTGTCGGTTTGCGTGTCTCCATTTTCTTGCTGTCGGGTTTTAAAAATGGTGCAGTTGAGTCTGGTGAAGGAGTCGCTCTCATGACTCATCTCACGTTTTCAGATCTCCTTGGATTGCTTGGAACCCCGGCTGAGTAGGTACTAAAAAAGTAACGGTTACGTGGTAACAGGACCTAACAGAAAAGCCTACAAACCGTGCTGAGTCGAATGGAGACGCACTGAGTAGGTACTAGTGGAAATGCGGCATTATAAAACAGATAATCAACATACAGCAGCAGCGGTCTTCTTTTCCACTTTGGTGGCAGCATCACTGGCGACTGCTGCAGGCTTCTCCAGCACCGCCTGAAACAGCAAACAGAGCAGAGGACAAAATTGCAACAAAACTGCAACAACGCTTACAAAACATACAGAGCAAAAACACAATAGCAAACTGGTTAACAGTGCTTAAATATACAAAATGTCAGGCTGAATTATGTGAACGGAAACACACACAGCTGAAAGCAGACGTTTACCATCATGAAGCCAACAGGAGGCAGTTGGCTGTCTATTGCTGTTTGATGATTTAATGTTAAGAGCCAATGAAAACACAATAGTTTTTCCAATGCCAGTCAGGACACCCGCCTGGCACGCCACCCAAAGGACTGATCGCAAATCACAATTAGGTGAGAGGTGAAGCCAGGGGTGGAGCCAGCCTGCTGAGCATGTGGTTCCTATTTTTTAATCTGATTGTAACTTCAGCAAAACAAACACTCTATTACAGCAGTCTGATTATCACTGCCTTCCAGTGAATTGCATTTTACTTTCATAAAGATTTAATATGCCTCAGCATTTATTACAGGGCTGTCATAAAGTACTGCATTTGAATACATAGATAATACACTGTTAGCTCAGAGGGAATCTCTCTTGTGTTTTTTTAAAGCAGGACAAGATTTATAAAATGAAATATTAATGAAAAAAAAAAGCATCTAGTCAGAGCATATCTGTTCAATAAACAGAGCCTAAATGACTATAAACCTGTAATATGGCTGTCTTTATTTACACACATTTATTTTATTATATCAACAAGATGAGTATGAACTTTGACCCTAGCTCATAATCCTGTGCTGACTAGGAGTCACTGCCAATAACCATGTTGATGACTGCAGCTTTGCTTTGAGTCTCTGCTGGCATTCAGAACAGTCACAGTGCAGTGCTGGTACAAAGCCACAGTTTAGTTTTATGCAGCGTTATTAGCAGAACTTGTAAGAGTAAAAGTTTTGATGGGAAGAAAATCGTGAGCTGTGAGCTGCATCGTTGGGGTTTTTTTTTCTGCTGCAGCCCCTCTCATATCCACAGACACCAGTGGTTCCAACTTTGGCCAAGAAATCTAATTCAATATCAATATTATATCACACGTGCACACATAAAGCATTAGCTATAATATCCAGGTGGGCTGCACATTTATGTGTGCTTGTCAAACAGACTCTAAAGTGGTGGTTAGCACCGCTGTAAGAGGGTCGTGGGCTCCCACCATCAGTTAAAAAAAACACAGAAAAAAAAAACAAGGTTAACTCACATGAAGTCTTCACCTTTGCTAGCAACTTTCCTCGTTGTGCTTCTTTTAAAAAAATTAGCTTTGAACACTTTTTTTTTTTTTGTAGCCCCTTAACTGGCAAGGGCCCGGTGACGGGCCGTTTGTAGTCCCTTTTATATGGCAGGCTAGACCCTCCCATTTTTATTGACACGTCATTCGGCCAATCATGTAACTGGCTGCACCAAATCACCTGACAAAGCTACGTGACGCCCTCTGAGTATTATTGGCTCTGGGAAACCCATTTCTTAACATGATTGGCCGAATGAGGTGTCAGTCAAAATGGGCGGGTCTTGCCTGCCATATAAATGCACTTCATTCGGCCCGCGGACCAGACGCAGCCGATTAATAGGCTATGAAATGGGTTGTTCAGAGCCAATAATAACCAGAGGGTGTTATGTAGTTTTTGTCAGGTGATTTTTTTGCTGCCAGTTAAGGGGTTAAGCGTTTGCTCAAAAGTTCCCAGAAGTATCTCAGTCCTGGTGGCTTTTGTGATTTACAGATATGAGTGGCCAATGTGAACCTTTGGCAGAGCAATATTGCTGCGTCACAACAATATTGCTCTGCCAAAGGTTCACAGTTGGCACGATGACAGCCCGCAAGACTTTAAAACAATTTCGGCAGACATTTATAATTAAGATTTCTGTGTTTTACTATTAACAAATCAATAATAATAACAAAACTAAACACACAAAGAGCACTATCAGCTTTACATCTGGTGAATTCCTGGCACTCTTACACGTATTTATGGATTTTTGTTAAAAATCCTGAGGCAGTGTCAGATGTGCGTGCATCATTGTGTCCTTATGACATAATCCGTGTCGTCATCCTGTCGCCAACACTTGCCTGAGCAACTGCAGTGTCACCTTTAATGTCTGGGTCACATGACCAGTGAACTTTCCCCCAGTTTCAGAGGGAGGGGGTGCCATTGTTATATCATTGTTATATATGCTGCGGTTACTCCAAGCAAGGACACAGTCTCGATCACATGTAGTAGTACAGCAGGAAACACGCATATTACACAGAGGAATGTGTAATATGTGCATTATAATGTAACACCAGCGTACCTCGGCTGCTTGGCTTGCGTAGAGACGAGCGTTTTGCCCAAGAAACACAACCGCGGTCTGACGCTGACCTCTGCGGAGCAGACAAAAATGATGGTTACTACAAGTTTACAACTCATTTCGGGACAAAAGGCTCTAAATTTATCAGTCACCCGGTTAGCACGGGAGGAATCCGGAGAATGGTGTTACACAGGCCGGAAGACTGGCTCACTCTGCGAAGCAGCATGATTTTATGTTGTTCTAAAAACATCGGAGAGGGAGAAAAAAAAAAGATATTACACAACAACTTGCCAAATCTAACGTAAACGATGAAGCACAGAGACAGTCAACGTAGCGGTTTGCAGCGGGTAGCTAGCAGAAATGTATCGACGGTCGTCTGTTGTGTAACTCGGACAGGCTGTTTAAATCCTCCCAGAAAAAGAAGGAACAGCCTGTGGAAATGCTTCACGGAGGCTCAAAAACACCAGTGTACATAACGCACCTGTCTAAGTGGGATTACTGCACGTCCTTTCCGTCCAGGCAGCCGCCAAACGTCTGACTGAAGGAACCGTCAGCGGACCTCGACACAGACTTACGTACGTAGACGCAGCATTGAGCGCTGAATCGTACGTCAACGTGGCCGCCATATTGGATGTGGTTTACATAGAGGTGCATCACTCTGGCGCTTCATTTAATAGCCGAAATTGGATCACATGGGCTTACCTTTCACAGAGTGAACAGTTATTTTTTTCTATTGTATTTGACCACTACAACATTTAAAAAACAGAAACTAACTACTACAAACTACTGTTTGTGCTTCTTGCCCCCCTTGTTATTGTGTAATGAAAATATTTAATTTATAAAGCACTTTGCAAAAGGTGGAAATAGCTCTTTTGCTTTACCTTTTTAACAGTATTTTAGTATATGCACTAAAGCATGGATCTATAATTTTAGTAGTTTCACTGCTAAAAGAAAATGAAGTAGATCAGTGTCTATTGCAATGTTAATTTAACTTTTCATTTTTTTGTCTTAAAGATTGCATTAATAATACTTACACTGATAAGAATAACTGAATATATATATATATATATATTTTTTTTTTTTTTTTTTTTTTTTTTTAATTCAGAAAACCTGCAGATGCTATAGCTACAAGTCCGGATCTGATTGTTGCAGACATTTATAATCACAGTAGCAACGTTACAAACATTGGTAACTGTAAACACCCCAAAATATTTAGGCTGGTTTGATGCCTGCACCCTAACATACATGGAGTATTAAATATTTATAATAATCAGTTTCCCTGTATCTATTAGTGCATGTGTGAATGAGAAGATTAATTTAAAGAACGTTGTAGAAGGCGGTTCAGTTCATTTACTTGTATGTATGAGAGCATCACCGGCACCCAGCTCCCCAGACTAGAGCACATATATAGGACCCGCTGCACCAGGCGGGTCACAGCCATAATCAGGGACAGCACACACCCACACTGCTTCTTCACTCCCCTGCCTTCTGGGAGGCGCTACAGGACACTGTACACCTGGACCACAAGACTGAAAAACAGCTTTTACCATAGAGCTGTTACACTACTGAACACTGACAATAACAAACCCTACAGACTATAGCTCCACCTTCACATCCACTTGCACATCCACTATGCCACCTTAGCACACTGCACTCAGTTTTTTTTGTAAATAAACAGTTTATTGCCATTTTCACTGTAAATGCCAGATCCTTATTTATCCTATTATGTATATTTTTATTTATATATTTTTCTACTTTCTATTTAATTTTGTATATATATATATATATATATATATATATACCTTTTTTTGTTGTTTGTTTTTTGTATTTATTGTGTCAGCACCTGGAGGATTGCTCCAACAAAATTTCATTGTTTTGTACAATGACAATAAACATATCTTAGTTTACAGCACAGATCTGCCACATCCAATATGGCGAACGCATCACAGGAACGGGCCATGGACCTCGATGGTTCTCCTCTTTCTTCTTCTGCAGGTTTGGGGTTCATGTGAGTGCCCCCTCCTGTCCGGTTTGAATAGAGTGTGTCGGACTCATCTCAAGGGGAAACAAGAGGCAGCCCACAGAGAGGAGGTCCTGAAGTTGATAGCCTGGTGTTCAGAAAACATCCTGGCACTGAACACCATGAAATGAAAATCATCCTGGATTTCAGGAAGCGCAGACCCAACCCAGCCCGCCTCTACATCAACAGCGACCGTGTGGAGAGGGTCCACACCTTCAGGTTTCTGGGTGTCCTCATCTCTGCTGATCTCTCTTGGACAGATAACATCACAGCTGTCATCAAGAAGGCTCAACAGCAACTTCACTTCCTGAGGGTACTCAGGAACTTGGACTCAAACCTGCTGCTGACCTTCTACCGCTCATCCATTGAGAGCCTGCTGATGTACTGTATCACAGTATGGTACGGCAGCTGCACTGAGGCAGGCAAGGTGAGGCTTCAGAGGGTAGGCAAGACAGCTCAAAGGGTTGCTGGCTGCCCTCTCCTCTCCCCAGCGGACATCTACACCTCCCGCTGCTTCAGCAGAGCTAACAGCACCATGGACAGCTCACACAGTCTTTAAAGTGTTCGACCTGCTGGCCTCTGGCAGGTGCTGCAGGTGCATCAAAGTTAGAACAAACTGACTCAAGAACAGTTTCTTTGTCAAAGACAACCACTTGAATTGATACACGCTGCACAGACCACCTTTGATTATGTTTTAGTGGACTAAAAACAACTTGTGGCTGGCCGAATGCTGCTTAATCGCAGTGTTTCATGGGAAGAGTAGTTTTACAACAGTCCAGGCCAGACTGATACTGTAGTCCAAGGATTCTTTAACTCTGGTTTTGCTACTTGAGAAAAAGATCCAAATGCTCTTTGGTGGTTAAGGTGGAGCTAACTGCTTCACACTGAAATAAATTCAGAAATATTTCCACTAGAAAGCTTCTATATTTCAACACTGGTTCCCCTAAAGGAGAATATAGCAACTGATTGTTTGTTAATGAACTTAAGCTGAAGAAGTCTGTTGCTAAGCTAAATTCAAGCGTCCCATACCTTACAGTATCTCTGCAGTCTAAACCTGAGCCAGGGTCTGTCAGTGTTTTTATTCAGCTGGCTGTGTGAGAAAGTTCATGTACACAAACCAACTTTTCCCCAGTTAAAAACAAACACCTCTGAACAGTAAGTACGTATCAAATTTATTCTCAAATACACAAGCAAAGGTGGCAATATGAAATCAAACAAACAATGTGACACTATAAATGTCATTCTTTCTGAAATGTCGACTCTTCATTTAGCACCTTAATAGTTAGTTGGGTTATACATGAATTATATAGGTCACACATACAAAAAGGAACGGGTGAATAATGCGAGTCAGTAACATAAAAATAAGCATGGAGAGCTGGGGCATTTGGATCACAGTTACTGTAGAGATACACTGCATGTAATTAAAAAGTACCACTGTGGAAGTGTAGTACCACGAGTACCATCGAGTCTCTGTAGCCCCATACCAAAAAAAAAAAACAAACAAAAAAACCCCAAAAACAAACAAACTCCATACTTCTCACAACAAGAGTTCTCATGACTAGGCCTAGACAGTGATTACTAAACACAAGCTCCCCTGAAATTTTTGGACCTCTTTTTTTTCACATTACAGCTTGCTGGTCTGTAAAGTTGCATTTACATAGGAGTAACAGATATATATAGAGAGCGGCCCGCTGTCAAACACTGCTGGAACTAAATGGATTATTTTCTGTACCTGGAGTGTGGAAATATTAACAACAATGGAAAGGGACTTGCTTTGCTCCCGTGCAGCCAATAAATCTGGCACTTAAAACCAGATGTACTTTTCAAGCACACAGCATCTCTGAATGTGTCTGGCGCCCTCTAGTGCTAAACTGTGGTCTCTGCTGTTTGTGCATCGGCAGCTCGGAGGTAAGCGGCTGAAGGGGGACATGGCTTGCACTCCTTAGTGTTTTAAGGAGTGCAATGATTGGATGCTAAATATTGTACTGAGAGTTTTCTTTAGGAGGAGAACAAGAACCTCCTGGGTTTAGACCTGAAAAAGAAAAACAGGCTGTGGCTCTGTAGTAGGTTTGAAGAAGAGAAGCTACACTTGGTACTTGGATCAATTTTGTTTTGTTCTATTGTCTTTCTCATTTTAAAACCCTGTTTGACCAAATTTAGTGCCCTGACTCCGACAGGCACATGTGAGCTCAATAAGCTACCGTCAGATCCTCGTTGAAACAAGTGGGAACACTAACTTCACATGAACGGCCACCAAACACACAGAAAACTACATGACATCCACGAAGAACTCGCTGGGGTTGCCCATGGCCAGGTGGAACGACTGCCGTGACGCAGTCAGCTCTGGGGGTACGGAGCCCAGGTCACGAGTGGGCGGCGCACCAGGGGGTCCCCCGGGAGTGGAGGAGGGCGGTGGGGGTAATGCGGGGTGCATGGGAGCCGACGGTATCGGCTGCGTGTGCTGAAGACTGTGGGCGGCTATGGCCGGGTGCGGATGCTGGGGTACCATCATCACCATCATTGGGTTATAAGGCAGGATTCCTGGTGGGTAGGGGGACATGTGGGGTGGATGAGGCATGCGGTGATGATGTGAGCGCTGGGAGGAGGCGTGGCTGTGCTCACTGGGAGCGGCTGAACCGTGGCCGCGCCTCAGACTGCTGCGTGTGGAGTATTCCGATTCGCTGCCGCTGCCGGAGCGCGAGTCGGCCCCGCCGCCTTCACCGCCACCGGAGGGGGATTTCTCCCCTCCACCCACAGTGCTGCCAGGACCTTTACTGCTGCGACGCCGCTCACCCTCGCTTCTCGTCGACCCGCTGCTCCGACTCCCTGCCGGAATACAGGAAAGAAAACGTTTGATGAGATGTCAAACAAATCTGAGCCTTGATGGCAACAACCGGTAACTTGCTGAGACTGTGCATATGTCAAGGTTTTACACTGCCATGCTCTCGTGCATGTTCACACCCTTTTCCACACAGCTGACTGCTGCAGCACCTGGTGGAGGTGGGTTAGAACAATTTAAAGTTGTACTGAATTGTGCGATGGCTCAGACAGAACAGCAGAGACGAAATTGTGCGCCTCTGCACAGATGAGGGAGGCAGAGAGAAACAACCCGGGGAGTGACATTATCGCTCAATTCTAGCATCAAGAAAAAGTAACGTATTTATACCAGGAGGAGAGCTCTAACATTAACCTTGTTTCAGTTTCATCAATGAATGACTTATGTTGACTAATGTAGAGTAAGTGGGCTGAAGAGGTCTTTCCCGATTCTTTAATCCCTTCTTTAGTTTTTTTTTTGGGACAACTGGCTGAAAAGACACATCAACAAACTTAACAGTTACAGTTTTTGTCTAAACTAATCAAAGCAAGTACACAAGGTAGTGTAGTGGTTTTTTTTAATGCAGTTTTTCTCCTGTGGAGGAATTTTTGGCACACACCAAAGAGGTTTAAGCCAAAAAACAGTAAAATATTTTATTAATAGTGCCTCATTTACTTAGCTTCATTTGTATTCATTAAATGGTCAGAAAATAATATAATGCAGACTCATTGCTCTTAGCGGACATGGGTCAGAGATGTACCGTCATCCTCCATCCAAGCCAAGAAAAAGCCCAAAATGGGAGAAATGGAACCAACAGGCCCATGTGTCCCATTTTTCCTTTTTCCAAATATTATATCTATGATTAATAACCCCAATGCAGCCATCCAGAGCCACAGGATATATGATACACAATGTCAGAGTACACTATTTAGCTCTGTCATTAAAGGCTTAATTTCATGAGTAACACTTCTCTCAAAAAAGAAAAGCTTGCTCACTTATTTATAGCACATCACTAAAAATAAATACAGGTAAAAATAGATTTTGAAGTATTTAAAAAAAGAAAAAAATTATTTAATGCTGGAAAGAGATAAACTAAAAAGGCACAGACTCAAGAGCAAAATGCTTTGAGAAACTACCCTCAGTGGTTCTAAGTATACTTGGTTTCTCAGCTTACCTTCACTGTGCTGGCTGCCAGTGCTGCCGGGGGCGTAGCTGTAGCTGCTGAGCTCATGATACGGAGGTGGCTGGCTGGAGAAGGAAGGTGCTGGGTAGGCCTGATAGGGGAAGGTGTGCATCATGGGCCATGGGGAGGCCCCAGGGAGTGGCAGTGGGGCCAGGGTGTCCTGGTCTGAGGCCCCGCTGGAACCATCGTTGTCATTCAGGGACAATTTGGCCATGTCTGCATGAGAGATACGAGAGAGGATGAAGAGTAGAGCAAAAGTATTCCTTCAAGATTTACAACTAACAATTATCATTATACAACGAATGACTTCAAATGCCACCCTTTGACATGTAATATGCTGCAGTTTGTGGACAGCGTCTTCTTTCCTGAGATTCTTTTTTTTAGGGATGGCACGGCATTAAAGAATCCTTTGATAACTATGACGTCAAATGTCTAACCCCTTCTACCACTAGTCTGTCAATGAATGCCTGTATGCAAACTCTGATTAAGTATATAAAAAAATAAATAAATAAATCAGCAGACAGATCTAAGTCAGTGTTTGATGTCAGGGTTTTCCAGGAACTCACAGTTCTCACAGTCGCTCAAGTCTCCGAATACGTAGTAGCACTGTTCAGAGAAGGTGATCTTGTTGACAGTGTGTCGAATGAAGCCGGCCTTCAGCAGGTTGCTGGCGTACTTCCTGGCTTCACGGCGGTCCTGAAATCCCTCGATGTGGTGGAACAACCACTCAACTACATCTGAACCTGGAGCAGAGAAAGAATTTGATTTATCATAAAGAAATATTTTGTCCCAGAGATGCCCGGTATTCATAAAAAAAAAAAAAAAAAAAAAAATTAAAGGTATAATGTATTCACTCATGAATGAAAGTGCACAATATCGAAAGGGAGCGATCTAAAGGATCTACTACAAAGGACATTCTGACACAGCCAGCCTTTTTTTTGCATTAGCTGGGTTGACAAAACCTAAAACCCAAGTGAGGGATAATGAGCATCACAAACTTGGTAAGCCCTGTTTCAGGCTCTCTGTGTGTGCTTAACGCTTCATAACTCTTCTTCCACACAAAATAATCCATGTGAGTGCCCCTACTTCAATCGAACATGATCAGACGATGATAAAATGGTGATTAAAATCTGTAAAGAAAATATAAACAGTAAAAGGCAATGCTGAAAATAAGATCAGAGATTAATGGTCTGATGGAGTGATGAATCTAAATTTGAAATTTTTTGTTAAATTATCAGTGTGTACAGAAGAGGTCAGGAAAGACAGTGAGCATCTAAAGCCAACTGTAAAATACGGTGGAGGCTCTGTCATGCTTGGGGCTGAATTTCGGCCAGTGATGTTGGAGATCTTCTCAAAATTGATGGAATTATGAACGCAGAAAAATACCATCAGATTTGGAGCCTCAGTGCAATACCATCTGGAAAGAGTCTGGATATGGCTCCAGCATCACAATGATCGCAAACGCACTGTCAATGCAGTAAAAGCATACCTGGATACAAAAACCCACAACAGTGGAACACTATCAGTCATGGATCGGCCTCCCCAGAGCATGAACCTCAAAATTATTGAAGCAGTGTGGGAACAGCTTGACAGAGACCAAACAAAAGGCAGCCAACATCCAAAGAAGAGCTTAGAATGTCCTTCAAGAAGCCTGGAGAACTCTTCCTGAAGACTGCTTAAAGAAATGAGAAGCTGCCTCAGAGAGTTCAGGCTGTGTTGAAGAATAAAGATGGCCACACAAAATACAGTGGTACCTCATGGGTTTGTTGAGATATGATCGGTCGCTTATATATTTTTCTCACCGTAAGCAACAAATATGAAAATATATGTAACAGCTGCAGTAAAGAGCAACAAAAGCAACAACACCAAATATACAACACCACACAGCTAAAGACTTTGTGACAATCTGCCAGAGAGCATGAGGCTGGGTGTGGTTTTACATTTTATTGCTAATACACTGATTTATACTGAACTTTCCCACGTCTGTAATCTCGCTGTGACTGCATCGTGATGATTTGCTTGCTGTGCGTTTGTTTTAAATTGAAGGGTTTGTGGTTTGATGTATGCAGAGCACTGATTCATGTATCTGTGTGGGGAATTTAAAACATTAACGATGCTGGATTTACTTCTGGCTGATATCCCTAAAGTAGCTGAGAGCAAGTCTAACCAGTTGATTGTTTATAAATTCAATATCTTTGAGAGGAATTTAGTGGGAAAACAACAAGCTCAAAAGGATCCAGGTGAATTCACACCTCTGACAGAAAAATATAGACTCCTGAGGTCTGCCTGTAAGCTGCTGGGTCTGAGTACATTAAGGAAATGTAATAAAAATCAGAGACTGAACACAACACTGAATTTTCATTTCAAAAAGCACAAACTCGACAAACACGTAGTAATTATTCCTTGTGATTCAGCTGCATGCGATTCCAATTTAACACATGTTTTCATTCAAAACAGGCATTCACGTTTGTACTTGAGGGGTTTTTCCTCCCACAAGTCACACGGTTTTAATTCTGTGAACATAATGCCTGCCCTGTAAAGTCCTGTGAGCCACAAAAAGTTCATGGAACGAGTGTAGTCTTTCTTGCCTTGTTTCCAGATTTTGCCTTACCTAGGAAAGCGTTGGGGATGGTGATTTTAAGCCACATGCGGTCCCTGACTTCCAGGCCCGACTCTGGCGAGGCCATGGCTTTGGCGACCGATGCCATGTCAGAGTGCAGTGATAAGTTAAAGTCATCAAAACCTGGAGAGGGATAAGAGAGTGCTTAAGGAAACTCTCAGGAGGGGAAAAAAATGAACGAAAGCATGACAGATGAAAACAGAACGGGGCCAAAAACAAGAGTGTAAGGAGTGGAAGTTCAAAGAGATCAAAAGCAGGAAAGCAGCAGACGTCATTTATCACATAACAGCCGAGACAAAAGCAGAAAGACAGATGTGAAAAACGACTCCTGTGCCAGTGTTGTTGGGAGACAAAGATGAACATAGACTGAAGAAGGGAAAAAGATACTTCACAATAATGAACAGCATTCAGGCCGTGACTATCATGAGTCTGTATATGAAACTAGACAAGATTTAGACATGGAGAATGCAGTTTGATGAAAATAATATGCAGCTATGAAAGGGCTGAGACTAAAGGGGAGATTAATTACAGCACATATAAAGTGAGGTAATTATGGAGACTGAAAAAGGCTCTCACGTTCAGTCTCGGTGACAGAGGAGGAGGATGTGATGGTGCTGAGGGAGGAGCTGCCTGGGTAGGGAGGGTAAGCTCCAGTCATAGCCACGGAGTGACTAACCCATGCTGCGGGGTCAATGGGCCGGACCGGCTCATCTGCATGAGTAGAAAAACCAATTAGGTAACAGTTGCTGACCCACACATGGATCTGTGCTCTGCGTGAGAGGCTGAGCTGTACGTACTGCGAGGCAGAGTGAAGTAGCCCTGAGGAGAAGGGTCCCAGCACTTAGCCACTGTGAGGATGATGGGCCTGCAAGAGAGCACGCAAACATCACAACTAGGGCTGTGCCACAGCGTATCTTACACTGGTGTAAACTGTTATGGGATACAAAAATGTCATTGTATCACTGCTATAGCAACGCCATGCGTTTGTATTCCCTAATGCACACAACAACAAAACAAGCCCGAGCACATCTCAGAGAGAGCCCCACGTCAGCCTCTGATGACGATTTAGTACCTGAAAAAGGGAGTTATGTCAACAAAACACAGCACTTTGCAAAATACACAAGGAAACGGTTCCCACTGAAGGTGGAAACAACAAACGCGTTTCACCACTTGAGGCAAAAACACACTGTTGACTACAACCAGGCTACGAAGGAGAAGACGCTTAACAGCTGATGATGTACGACCCAAATGTAAACAAATGACTGCATTGAGCATCCCTGGAGCACGCCATATGACAGGAGGAGCAAACAGTGGATGGAAATTACTGATGTGGTTTCAGGGTGGAATTTAAGCAGCTGGTTAAGAAGTTCAACCCAAAATAAAACAGGTAAAAAATAATTTTCAGTACTATTATGTGACAATATTGTGCAGCTGCTGAAGCGTTATGTTATAAAGTTAAGTTATTTTAGTTATTGGTATTTTTTTTTTTTTTTTTAATTTCCAGGGAAAACCCTGCCTAGGCTACTTCTGTGCTTACATTTGACTTTAACTCTGTCACTACTATTGCACCATAATGCTGCTGCTGACACCTTGTTTCAGTAGATTCATACTTCAAATTACGAAGTGTGTCATCAATGACAGGAGCTCACTGGAAAAAAAGGAGGGAAAACACCCTTCATTTACTTACACTTATAAGTGCTGGTGCCTGTTGAGTATTTTTTATTCTACATCATCAGAAACATAATTATTGCACAGTTTCTTGAATGGATGGATACTGTGGTGTAATTCTGAAACTATTTCTGCCATCTCTGATCTCAATAAATGCTTACATACTGACAAAACATCTGGAAACATCTGTGAACATCTAAGAGAGAGGAAAAAAAAAACAAAAAAAACAAAGAAGCTTACCCTGGTTTGTGTACAATCTCTCTCAGGACCCGCACTGCATCGTCGTTACTCATATTCTCAAAATTGATGTCATTCACCTTGGAGGAGGGGTAGGGATAATGAGGCATAAGAAAGAGTTTATTTGGACTCATAAGTGGATTCAAATTGCTTGTTGTTACTGATGATGAACAATAACAACCAACTGTTTTGGTAGTTGATTAATCAAAGACATTTCAAACAGAAACATGCCAGTAATTTCCTTGTTCCAGCTTGTTGATGATAATAATAATAATAATAATAATAATATAGACAAGGAAAGAATTACAACTGAAGTGGACAAACTGATCTGGACTGGAATCACTGACTGGAAAAGCTCCTGAAATGGGACCCAGATTATCTCAGAACCTACAACTATACTGCCAAATCTTAATCCAGACACCACCTAAGCAGTAAGTAAAAAAAAAAAAAAAAAAACACGCTGTCAGTTATATAGGATTAAGCCTTCATTCCTCCTCACCTGCAGCAGCATGTCACCAGGTTCAATGCGTCCATCAGCAGCCACAGCTCCTCCCTTCATGATGGAGCCAATGTAGATGCCTCCATCCCCCCTTTCATTGCTCTGACCCACTATGCTGATACCCAGGAAGTTGTACTTCTCTGTATGGATGAGGAATCACAACAGAGTTCAGATGAAGTAAACACTTGTCAAAAAAAAAAAAAAGAACCTGAGATATGAGTTTAAAAAGCTGAACTGTGGTACTGAAGTCTGCACATCTCAAACAAACTGAGGCTGAAAAACAAAAACACACAAGTGTGGTACAGACCCATGTTGAGAGTGACTGTGATGATATTCAGGGACATCGTGGAATCTGTAACACTGCTGAAGGAGGAGGCCTGCAGAAGGAGACAATAACATTACACCACAATATATTTAAACACAGTAGGGATGGAAGGGGAAAAAAAAAAAAAAAATCCCTAAAAGTTTGCACAAAATAAGTGTTCTGTATGCACCCTCTCCAGCCGCGGGGGGCGCTGTTTCCTCCGTCGCCGGTGGCGTTTAAGAAGCCTCGAGGCGGTGCTCTGTTCCGTTGCACTGCTGAACCTACAAGTTCAACAAAAGGTGTGAGGTCAGAGGAGAGAAAAAGCTCATAAACCTTTAACAGGCTCGCCTCTTCTGTCTGAAATCAGCAAAGATAACAGAGAGAAAACAGCCAATTTACCATGACAGCCATGTTCAATGTTTTCTCCCGTTTCTTCACTGTGGGATACAGACTACATTTATGAATTCCTTAGTAAACTGGAAATCTCTCCCAGTAACCTTTATCACCGTCTCACCTGCTCATGGTGTCATCGTCCTCGGAGTCGCAGAAGCTGGTCGTTTCGAGCTCGCTGCTCATCACGGTGCTGGAGCTTTCATATCCTGCCAGGTGGCGCTCCAGACGACTCTGGCCGTTCATACGAGGGCCTGGGATGTCGCACGAGAGTCCCCAAAGACGAGAGAGAAAATAATCAACGTGAATTTTCATGTTTGCTCGAGTCAGAGTTTACCTAGATTACAAACATTCCTCACATCTCAGCACCCCCCCCCCCCCCGCCCCACCCCGATTATATCAGCTCGTATTCAGTGTCTGGAGGGTGGAGGCGTGCCAAATCTTGATAGGACACTGTGTTAAAAAGATGTTTTTCATCAGCAACGTGATACGCCATTTCTCACCGTGTTGTTCCATGCTCTCTCTGTGCCGAGGCCTCTCTCTCCTGAAAGAAACTACAGACTCGGTTTCAGTCTGGTCGTCCAAAGTCTCCACGCTGCCTGTTGCATTGGGGCTGTGAAACGAGCACAATTACAGGCAGAATTAGAGCATGACTGAATTTCAACACTGAATTTGCAGTAATCACTGTTTAGAACTTAAAAAGCATTTCTAACTACATAAATATTTTTTTAAATGTTATGCATGTGTGCATCTTGAGTAGTCTAGAAAGTACGTGCTCTTCCTTTAATTACCTGCTCTTTCAATGTTGTTTTTTCAGCTGTTTTTTTCTCCTAATGTCTAACAGCTTCCCCCAGATTAAAATGGGCCTAATTAAACCTGACACATCCTACATGTGGGGCCCCAAATAAATAAATAAACAAAGCAAAGTAGTAAGTGCTTCCAGTTAATTAAAAAAAAAATTCCATGACTGATAAAGTAAGTAGTTGACCAACGAGGAGCACTTAATCAGCTGTGATCATTTCCAGAGTATTTTAACAGTCAAAAGACAGCCTGTCATTGCTTTCTGCTGGACAAACTTGTAAAGAGGCATTTTTTTCCCCCCAAGTTATCTCCAACATCTTGTTCACATTTCTGCAAAGGCATTCTGCTGTCAGGATTTGCCAGGAGACATGTTTAATAAACCAGAATCAGCTGATAGCAGTCCATCCATTTTTTTAAGCTCTAGACTACTCTGCAGTTAAAGGGAACTTATTACTCTTTTCTGTCATATTTACACATTTACATTAATTATTAACAAGAATTATTTAAGAATAACTGTATAATTGTTGAAGTAAGTGTCCTGAGACATTTCAAGATGGCCGTGGAAGCGTGAGGCCTTCTTTTAGAAGGACTTTGAATGCACCAAGGGTGAGCATAAGATCCTTAGACTCTTCCTCTGACAGTCTAAGAATATAACTATAGAGCTGGAAATAAGCAGAATAGTTCCACTTTAAATACCAACTCAATACCTTAATACAAGTTTAAAGCATTCTTTGCCCACCAAAAGTGGGGCTAAACAACTCATGCTGCTTGTATTAAAGTTGCTGGTCACTTTAATGAGGCCTCTGACATAATACAGTGCAACAGCAGACCTTAACATACGTTAAAAAGAGAAACGGTCTGAAACATTCACTGGTCTAGTATCAGCACAGCTTCATGTGAAGACATTTAAAACAAAGTTTGGACACAAAGGAAGGCAAAATGTTCCATCACGGCACGTCCAATTACAGCGCACTCCAACTAGTGTAATTTTATTTATGATGACACAGTTAGCGTTTCATTTTGTCCATCATTCACCTGGATTTCCTTTTTTTTTTTTAAGCAACACAGTCAGCCTGAATGATAATTAGTTTGTCTTTAGCATTCAAACCCACTGCCTGCCTACACTCACTCCTTAAATCATAACTGCAAAACTTCAAAACACAACTAATACTGGATTTATGAGATTATGGGATTTAATGTTTAAAGATCTGTTCCCCAAATTTTTGAATTTCAATATTGCAGTTTCTCGTGGCTTAATGGTCTGATATATATATACACACTGATAATCCATTGACAATAAGCTAATAAAGGCTGCTAACTCTCACTGAGTCATCAGCATTAAGAACCCTGGAGACCGCCCCATCACACCCACCAGCTGGTTACACTGAGACTTTTCTTCAGTGACACTATCAGACCCAACAACTGCAAGATTTTGCCTGAGTTTTAAAGTGTGAGCAGTGAGGTGTTGGCCCAGCTCCAAACACATCATGGAAAGAAAAAAATAATCTGGTTAATTCTCCACTGACTGCAAACCGCACATCTAAGAAAGTTAAAAAGAAATTTAAATTAGATTTAAAAATCACCGGGCTGTGTTCCTGAAGCCAAAGAAGACATCTGAGCGCATGACAGGAATCTGAAGCTGCACTGATGAGAGCGAAACTACTCGACCCCTAAACCAGACTTAACACCAGATAACATATTAAAGAAGTAAAAACAGTAAAAAGCTCCTTTCTTTTTAAATAGATACCGTTTTTCTAATCTTTTTATTCTTAATTTTATTCACGTCCACATAGCATTTTTATTATGATTAAATTCTCTAGTATTTTTTTTAACTTCACTTCCTCAGTCTTTTTTGATAAATAATGACTCACAAAAAGGGTATCGACAGATATACTTGCTTATCTGTAATGATAAAGGATGAACTGTTGTGGTGAAGCTTTCAGTAATGCTGGACTGGTACAGAGCAGACTGTGGTGTTCATGGTCAGCAAGGGCAGCAGACATCAATGTGCATTTAAAGTGATGAAGCTGATCAGAGTCATTCGGTGAACTCTACCTTTTGTACCAGCTTTATGCTGTCTAGATGCTGGAAACCTGTCATACAACTAATGAAACATCTGCTTATACCCTGTTGAATTCACCTGGCTAAATCCACAAACAGAAAAATCAGCTGGATTCCTCTGGATCCCACACTGCACCTTTACACCTGATCCCCCACCTCTCAAAACACACTTTAAGCTTCTGTGTGCAAGTACGTAAATAAAAGACTTGGACACAAATAATTATTAGCTACTTCACTTTAACATTCAAACTGCATTCTTACTTTTTAAAAAACTGTCCTAATTACAACTTTGGGAGGGTTTCAAAGATTAAACGACTACATGTGAGGTGAGAAATGACTCACCGCCTGACTACAGTTAGCTCAAGAGTTTTTAAGCCTCATTCAGATCATTGGTTTGGGTTTTCAGCTGGAAACTATAATGTTTTGGTAGCCTTCGTCTCAGCCCAGATTCTGATAAACCCACTGTACAATACCTGCCCAGTGCCTGACGGCAAACAACATGAGGGACCAGCTGGTGCACTGCTATTAGCAGATATTTCCAAAACACAGTTAAAGCAAAAATACTGACTGGGAAACTGTTGGCTGACACATTTGCCATATGAACTTAATATGGTGATGTTATGGTTTGCTGCAGTAACTCCAAATGATCCAAAACAAGCAGCCCAGATTTCAGACTTAATAGTATTTCAAAGCACTTTGAAATGGAAGCTCTTGAATATGCCAAAACCATACTCAAACTGTATTAGGGAACGCTTTAAATCAGATCCATCTACACTGGGATTGAAAGCTTTTCCTCATTTTAATAACAGGGGTGGCCTCGGCTAAGATCGGTGTCAAATGAGGTTACGTGTTCGTGCATAAAGCTGATACTGTGAGAGTGATATATTCAGGTAAAGTTACAGTTTCTGATTAAACCCATGAGAGGAGCACAAGTGTGTTGCAAAAGCTTCAGGCAAGCATACTGTAAATGATTGACGTGAGAGGTGTGTGTGTGTGTGTGTGCATGTGCTTTGCTTACTGGAAAGAAGGTGGTCTGGAGTCCCCGATGCCCCCGGTCCTTTCTGCAGGTGGGGGTGGAAGGGGTGGCGGAGGGGGCAAAGGCTGGGTAGTTGTCTCCACAGGGGGGGGCACTGCCACTGGAGGCTCTGCTGCAGGAGTATCTGAAGATACCAACTGATGGATAAAAAGGAACAAAAATAAGAGTTAGAGAACAAAAAAAAGAAGAAGAAGAAAGAAACTGAGGTAAAGGTCGAGGGAAGCAGGATGGAAAGTATTAGGAAAAAAGTAGCCAAGTATGTGCAGTGGTGAGAAACTGGCAGAAAGTAAGAGAGGGCAGAGAGATGAGAGGGTGAAAGAGGAATGAGAGGAGGAAAAGGAGGGAGGTGGAGGGTAGAGGCAGGAAAAAGAAAAAAAAACAAAAAAAAAAAAACAGGTACAATGTCAATTACTTTGACACACAAACACAGTACTCTTTTCAGATGAACGTCTCAAGGGCAAAGTGAAATGCTATCCTACACTTAACCTGTCTCTCTTCATTATACAACAAGTGTCCACATACACGCACGCACACACTAACAATTTGGATGAATGGCATATAGCTTCCAATTACATGAACCATAGAAACACAGCGAAGGAAGAAATGTTGGTGTAAAGAAATAAAGTTCAGGCTTTTTAGCATCACTGCAGAGCCCACACATAAAGTTTCCTATTATAAACTTCACATGAGCTCCAGATTTTGGGAAGTTTGGTGCATTCAGTGACTTCATATAAACAAGCTTTGCATTTCCTGTCAACATAACAAAACCAAATGGTGTCCACAAGCATGTTCGCCCACTTTTCGGAGTCACTCCCTGCTCTTCCCTCTCCATTGATGGCTCTGTAACTATGAAACACTCATCATCCCTTCATCCGCCTCTCTGTGCAGATCACATATCAGTCCCTCTGGTGCCTGAGCTTTGTTCCCCTTCTCTTTTAGTTCTTATGCACTTAACAGATGCTTCAGCCCCAACCCTTCTTATCTAGGCCAAGTCTCAGTGTTTTGTCTCTATTCAAATGCAAACCACAGGGTGGAGTACAACAACTGGGTCTTCTACCAAAACAAATGGAAAGTATGAAATCTGTACCTGGCAACTCGCTGTGCTGTAACTGCTAACAAGCCATGCTGGTCAGTGCAAGTATCAGTTAACACAATCGGAGAAACATTTGCCTTCATGATTTATTTGGCAAACTCAGAAATGCTTTTTTTTTTTTTAAATCTTGACATGTTCATTAAAAATGTTTGCATATGTTAAATTATATACATCTGCCGAATTTGGACCTAATACTGTTCTACCTGTTTCCAGAAGGCTAAATCACTCATTGCTGCATGTAAACAGCTGTGATACATGCTCTCCTGCTGGTACAGCCTTCTAATTTGGGAGTCCAGTTGTTCCAAAATAGCTCAGCTTAACAATGCAGTCACATTGTAGGATATAAATCTGTAGATAAGGTGAAAATAGCAACACTGGTGGTAGAACTTTTAGCTGTGAGTTGCCTAAAAACATTTAAGACACATTCAAAATGTACTGAAGAGAAAAAAAATAATGTCCTTTATTAGCAAATGTGTGTTTAAGATAAAAACTTTATAAGGACCTGCAGCCATCTAGATTTGAGCCTCAGTTTTTCTTAACCCAAGTATGGGTTGTTAGCACTGCATAAGATGAACACTCAGGGTTCATCTGGGTTTATTATTTACATTGTGCTTTAAGAATCCGCACCTTCAAGTCAGAGGCCATGGTTCTCAGTCAGTAAAGGGTGGACTGCCCCAGGCGTCTTGTTAACAAGTGAGGTGAGAGTGACAGACTAATGCTGCGTCAGCAGTGATGCAGATGCTACACCAGTCCGCTGTGGTGAAGAGTGAGCTGAGCTTTAAAGCAAAGCTGTTGATCTACCGGTCGATCTACGATCTACCCTGACCTACGGCCCTGAGCTGTGGGTACTCACTGAAAGACGGCAGACAAAAGCGGAAGGAAATGAGCTTCCTCCGAAGGGCGGCTGCGTTCAGCCATAGAGATAAGGTGCGGAGACGGATTGTTCGGGAGGGGCTCGGGAGTAGAGCTGCTACTCCTCCACAGTGAAAGGATCCAGTTGAGGTGACTCGGGCATGCCCTACTAGGACAAGGACCCAGGGCAAACCCAGAAAACACTGCAAAGATTATATCACTCATACCACGCTTCCACTGACAAGGTGCCGGTGCTGGTGCCAGTGCTGGTTCCAGGGAACCAGTAAACCCCTTAAGAACGAGCCTGCGTTTCCACTGCTTTGCGAGCTGATCATTTACGTATGTGGGTGTGGGCGGTTCCTCGTCTGGAAATGGAAGCCAAAGGGCACAAACATGGCAGAACACGCTCCCCTTTTGCAAACTTTATTTCTTGTGCTGAGAACATATTTTTCCATCCAAACAAAACTACTTCAACATCTGTGTGGAGCACAGAGGTATAGCCACAGACAGCGATTACGAACAAGACAAGTACACTCGTTGCTTCCTCTAATCTGTTATGAACTGATACTAAGCAGCAAGTTCAGCTTTAGGGCCGAACCTAATTCACGGCCATGAAAAGCAATGCGCTTTTCGTGTGTAATACACACAGCCACGTCCTTCTGGCCCTTCTGCCGCTTGTGTCACACGTTTCTTGGTTCCAGACCAGCTAGTTTATGGTGCTGGAATGGAACCGATTTTTTGGCCGAGCACCGAGTGAGTTTGCAGTGGAAAAAAAGCTCGAGTACTTGGCACAGTGTCGGTGGAAAAGGGCTATCAGCTGGTGTGGAACAGCCTAGGTGTCCCCTTGGAAGAGCTAGAGCAGGTAGACAGGGAGCGGGAGGTCTGAGCATTTCTGCTTGAGACTGCTGCTCCCGCCACCCGGACCCAGATAAACAAGCAGAAGATGGCTGGATGGACTTCAGGCTGTAATTTTATTGAAGAACTGCTGCACTAGATTACATTATATTCATCTAATAAACTGGTTGTTTCTAATTTTGTAGCCTTTGAATTTGCAGACAGGGCAGACGGCACAACACTAAAAATACCTGTGAATATAAAGCAGTCCAGCACATTATCTCTACTGACCTCGGTGTTAAAACTCCTGAAAAACAACTGTAATGGTGGTACCAGCTGAGTATATTATAGAGTCCCAGTTATTTAACTTAATATCACAACAAGGTTGCCTGCAAAAACCGGTACCGAAAAAAAAAAAAAAAAAAAAAAAGCACCTCTCAAGCTGCATGGAAGGGCAGCTATGATGGAAAATATTTATGAGGGTATGGAGGACATGTATCACCCTTACTGCACGTCTCTTTCCAGATGAACCCCCGGATAATACAGACAGAAAATGTGCCTCTCATGTCTCGAGACCTTGAATAAAAAGGCGACTTGGTTTCTTGAAGACATTTCAGCTCTCATCCAAAAGGCTTCTTCAGTTTTTCTCCACCATTTGATTTTAGAACCTAAGAAGCCTTTCGGATGAGAGGTGAAACGTCTTCAAGACACTTAAAGTAGTCCAGTTGCCTTTTTTCAAGCCCCAAGAGACTGCTCTGACCTGGATAACTGAGAACCTACACAGACATATGTGCCTCTCGTGCTTTCATCATTTGTGAAATCTCTTTAAAATGTTCCAAAAGAGAAACAAAATATCACGCAAAGAAAACGGGAGGATCAAGGCGCTCGATTAAAGAAAATTCTCAAGCAACAAGAGACTTATTGAAGCCTGAGACTAACAGTCCAGCTAAACTACCAGTGACTCAGACAGTTGATAAAGCTCCAGGAACATTTTTCCTATACATCTGCTGAGTCTGTTTCCGCCTGTTTTCACCTGGGCAGTTACTTACTCTAGTTCAGGTTTCCCACTTTTTCTGGAGATGATTTCCAAGCTTCCAAACATTCACCAAAGAGCAAGCCCGGACCAGATGTGCAAACTCTCTGATGACATATAATTATGCAAAGCTAATGGCTAAAAATCTGAAATTGAATTACTTCATTTTACTGCTGCTGGTTAGAAAAGACTGAACCCTGAAGGAGGTCTGGGGGAAGACAGGAAAAAGAAGAGGTGGTTTCTGCAAACACCCTCTGGCTGATGATGTTGTTGGCTAATTCTTGAGATTAAAGTTAAGTCTTGAATTTTTCAGATAAGCCTCAAGAGGAAATTATGGGGAGAAAAAAAAAGGTTATGAGGGAAACGTGTATGTTTCCACTCCTGATTTAAAAAGAAAATATACAGCAAGTTTATCATCTCTTACCCATGACACCACTCTGCCGTTGAAACATGGCAACTTGGCGCTATCGTCGGAAATCTCTTCCTTCACCACCCTGAAGAACAGAGACGCAGAGGGAGGTTTGGTCAGTTTGAACTGTCGTGCTTTTCGTACATTATGGCATGATGTGTCTGTGTGGTCTGTATGGTGCAGTGCAGTGGTGAAATGAAGGCTGAAAACTACGCTCGTACATTAAGTCATAAAGGAAAAAGTGAAAGCGCAAGAGAAGTAAACACTTTACATTACTGACACATCAGATAAAATACATGAGACTATGAAAACAACACAGCTGCAGCAAATCAAAATGCCAGGTTTAGCTCCAAAAACCATCTGGGTAAATGATCAGCTTACAGCCACATCAATGCAGCTGCAGCAGATTGCACTCATATTTAAAATGATTTCACTAAAAAACATTAGAGGGACATTTAAAGGATGGCTGTCAAGTAATGAGTCGCCTATTTAAGCTTTTCCTGGCAAAGAAAGACAGCACGGCAACTGAACCTGAGGTACTTTTTTCTAGAGAAAAAAAAGAGAATCAGTTTAAAGGGGTTTTTTTTTTTTTCTAGCTCTAAAATGGGCCTTTAGAGGATGACTACAATGGCCAGTTAGACTAATAGCTATGAAGAGTAAAGGCAATGGAGTCAGAAATCTATAGATTTTCCTGTTTTTTTTGACCATCTGAAAAGAAGGGGTTCCTCCAGGGTTGGCTGGAACCTCTCTGGGTGGCACCAAAAATTATTTTATACAGGGGAGAAAAAAAAAAACTGGTTTAAAGATAAAATAATATATCTGTTTTTGGTTATTCTAGGGAATTAAATACATAACACACCACATTACCTCACCAGTGCTGCCAAACTAGCAGGACAACACCTCTGAAGTCTGGTGACAGCAGAGAAGAGAAACTAGTGTGGTCATAAATGACTGAAAAATAAAGTGGAGACATTCAGTGCACTGAAACGGAATAGGGGCATCTTGTATTATAAAAAAAAATGTTTTGAATTCATCCATTCCCCTTTGGGGGTACTTTGGGGTATGGACTGTGCAGCAGAGGTAGAGGAAATCTAACCTAGGACACCAGGGCTTATCTTCTGATTGTTGGGGTTTTTCCTCTATTATTGTAAAGTCTTAATCTTGCAATAAAAACCATCTTGAGGTGACTGCTGTTGTGAGTTGGCACTATATATATAAAATTAAACTGTATTGAATTATACTGGCTCTTTACAGAAAAGACCATTGGGGATGATGATCTGTTACCCGTTACCTCCTTTGACACAATTTCATCAGTTTTCTTCTGTGGGAATAACAGAAATGCACTTATTCTTTAAAAAAAATAAATAAATCAAACCCCAAATGAAGACATGAAGGCAATTATTTAACATGCTTCAGTTTAACAAGACGCTCGAATGCTCACCAATGCAGAGTGTGAATACAACTGGTGCAGTCTTTCATGAGGTGCTGATTGGCCATGAAAATGCAAATTTTCAAGCAGTACACAAAGGCAGGCCCCAAAAAGGCCAATAGCCTTCACGACTTTAGTTTCCCTGCATGTATCCCAAGATGATCTAAATGTAATTTTGCAGTGTTGTTAGTGGTTTAAATGAATATTAAAGCAGCCATTAACTCATTTAGCTTCAGTTGGCCTCCATTAAAATTAAACTCCACACTAATGTAAGTACAAGCTTATCACTGGGATCCTACTTCTAATCTTATTTCCAAAATACCACCCACGTCATGGAGCCATGAATCAGCACACTAACAACAAACATCACAAATGTGCTTCACAGACACTGAGGAATTTCTTCTTTTACCACAATGCGTTAAAACACACACACTCTACACTTACTTTTTGTGCCTGCTTGTGAATTACACAACCTGGTCAACTAAATTTGCATGCAAAGCCATTACAGATAACAGCAGCTACTTCACATTAATAGCCAACATGGTCTAAATTCTTTAAAGACAACACATCCGTCTGGCAGTTTTCCCCCTCCTCCATCCAAGATTTCCATGTTTACAGAGAGGCAACCACCCGGCTTCAGCTGCGTATTTTCTCCCTGCATCGTTAATGCAGTAGTTCCAAGTGACGGAGCTGGGCATAAGTGCTACACAGAGGACACTTGACTGTTCAACCGCCTCCTTTTTCCAGCTTCACATGCCAACGTACCTCCTTTTAAGTGTGTGAGACTTGGTCAGGCTTCACTGGGCCCACGTAAGCAGCTGTTGAGAGCTGGTTTTGAGGGTGAGTGCGAGCACACGGCCGGATTGTTGTGGGCACTGGTGAGGATCTGCAGCAGCTTTTGAGAGCTCTGGCTATGTGGCTACTGACGTAGCAAAAAGATCTTTTCCTCCATCCATTACACTTTGTCAGCACTACAATAATTCACCTAGACAGGAGACTAACAGATGCACCAGCTGTCTGCAGAGAGCAAAAACTGCCTTCATTCCTCTGTCCTCCAAACAAACAAGACACCACAGTCAAAAGTCATTTCACACACACTCTGAAATGCCTCGACCACAATGCACAAACAACCCTGAAATATGCAGAGTCTTGTTGGATTAACTTAAGCTTTTCCCTGCCGACTACCATTTTCCAAGTCCCTCGCTACCATTAAATTCCTCACTCTCAACACAGCATCGCTGTTCTAACAATTAATCTTACTCAAACAGCTCCCTGATCCCCTCTCACAGCGCTTGTATACAGCAGAATATCCAGTGACTCTAAGTGAACACCACCCTGTTCTTTCTCTCCTTTCTTCTCCCTGTAGACACCCAGCAAATGGCCCCTGTCCAGGTCCAGGTTCCCAGCACCAGCCCTGGCCTGCTCTGCTCCATGGAGCTCCCCCACCGCCACACACACAGATCTGCTCGACAGCTGGCCTTGTACCAGGACAAATGAAAACACACACACTATTACACACTCCTCTCCTGGGTCGGAGACTGAAGGGGGAAGAGGAAAAAAAAAAAAAAAAAAAGACGTCCCTGCTTTGATTGGACAGCTGACTCAGAGCTATGTTTGAAATTTTTCATCTGAACTCAGTTGGAGATATTCAAATGAGAGAGTGTGATGCCAGACGGCACAATTTAACTTAAAGACAGGCCATACAGTCTTTGAGAGCGCTTCTAGAGGGTGGCTTGTTTGAGACATTTAACATTTAGTCCTCACACAAGCACACAGGGTCTAAACATAATCATGTGCTGCCCGGTTACACAGGGACAAGCTCTTAATTTAACAGCTAACTTAGAAAGTCTAGTAAAGATGAAATAATAAAGAGAGACGCTGATTGAAAAGGTCTCTAAAGATCTGACTGTGCACATAACAGCTGCAGACACACACACACAGATTTAGGTACACGTAGCTAAAACTAATACATCAGGCCTGCAGTAAATCCTCACACTGGAACGTTTATAATGTTCAGTTTTTGTTAAAGTTGCAAACTTCATGGGATATTTTTGGTAGCTTCAGTTTGTGGTGATTTTGAAAGGAAATTCAGCAGACAATAACCAATTACTCTCAGTGAGGAGAGCATCAAGTCATTCAAGTTGTTTTCTTATCGTTACATACAGTAATTACAAACTGAATATTTGGACTGGGGATTTGGGATTGTTGGTTAAACAGCACTTGAAAGCATCACCTTAACAGACCTTAATAGGCCCTAAATCCTAAGCCAAACATGGCCATCAAACATACTGGTGTATCTTTCACCAGTGTGCATCAGCATTGTTTATACTGACAGACAATTCATATAAAAGATACACATAACCACTCTGACGTCACCTATTGGTTAGTAAAATCTCATCGCGAATCCTGGAGCTGAGTGCTTTGGTCGTCACCATCTTAGGCCTGATTTAGACTTCTCCGTCAGGTCTTTGCGGGGCCTACATGCGTAACCGGAAATCACCATTGAACCCTGTGTGGTAAACACAATCCTTGTGGGCTGTGTCGACCTGACATGTAGTTACATTTGTGGAGAGGTATGTGTCAGGTTATGTCGTAGGTTAAGGTGCAGGGTTCAGAGGGGATTTCTGGTTCCGTACGTAGGACCGACTCACAAGCCTAAATCAGGCCTTAGGGTTTTAAAACTGGATATAAAAATTGGTGACTCGGTTTATCTGACAGTGGATTCGTACCTCTGCATTAAATCTACACCATATGTACGTCATAAACGCGACTCCTTCTGAAACCTTATGCTGTAACCTGACATGCACCCTAGAAATGTAACTACACATCACCGAAGATGCAGCCCACAAAAGGTATAAAGACTGGTAACAGTGTCACTAACTTGCATGGGCTACGACGTAGGTGCTACACAGATGCACAATTCAGAGGGACTGAGGGACACTGCTTACTAGGGCTGGGCGATATTGAGTTTTTAGGAAATAGATATATTTTCAAACGCGATATAAGATGAGACAATATCGTTTATATTGATATAGTCTACATCATGTTACAATCATACTTGTAGATCCACCAGTTCACTGTTCTCTTCTCCCAGCTTCACACCGCCTGCCTCTCTGCCTCACCGCTTCACTCGTCAATCATGCAGGAAGTGACAGCATGGCAGTGTTGCCAACTTAGAGACTTTGTGGCTAGATTTAGCGGCTTTTCAGACCCCCCTAGTGACTTTTCCAAAAAAACGACTAGCAACAAATTAATTGGGCCTGTTGCTGTGATAGTCTTTTTAAAGAATAAGTCAGCCTTTTGCTGTTTTTGCTCTGTATCTTTTCTGTTTACATTTAAATAGCACAGCTGTTAGTCTTTTGTTATGGAGGGAAAAAGCATTCATTTATTTGAGGAGCATTATTATTTAAATATGCCAATAGTTTATTTTGAGCAATTTCTCATGTACATCTACAGCTGAATGTTAATAAAAGTGTCTGTGTGACATTTGGGACATGCAGCTTTGACTCAGAAGGGCCTTATTGTTTATACCTTTTGCAAAGAAAAATTATCAAGATATAAATCGTATATTGCCATTCAGCTAAAAAATATTGAGATATTATTTTTGGTCCATATCACCCAGCCCTGCTGCTCACTCATACAGCAGCGGGTTGTTAAACACAAGATAGGCCCATCCTAAAGGTCCATTTATGCTCGCCACATTGGTCGCTTGGTGCAAAAACAGCTCCATACTAGGGCTGTAACGATTAGTCAACATTGTCGACAATAATCGACAATAAAAATAGTTGACGACAAATTTAATTGTCGATAATAGTCGTTTATTATTACTGGTGATCTTTTTTTAACGTAGTGAGACATCTTCCTCTCCGTCTATCTCTGGCGGGCTTCACACATGCACAATCCGGTTGTTAAGTGATGACGTAAATTCCATTTCCGGGTCCAAACTGTCACGTGATCAATTTTCCGCAATGCTGTGACCCTGGTTGTTTTAACTCGAAAAAAAAAAAAACACACTCAGCTGTGATTTTACCGATGAGAAAGAGAAGCGGAAATGGGTGCAGTTGATAAGGTATGTTAGAATCATTTTTAATAATAACCAGTCATTGGTTATACCATTGCTGTTTATTTAGAAGCATTTGGACCCAGAAATGACGTCAGACTTAAAGACCGGATAGCATTCAGTAGCACATTTAGTGAGGGGGGGATACTGGTGAAACTGTGCCAACTTTGTTTTACAGGGACGAAAAAGTACTGCATATTTTTTTTTATGGTTGGAAAAATGGACTGTTAAAGTTATATCAGCAGCAAACCTGATTAAAACTTTTGAAAGAAGTATGTGTTACTACCACATTTTAAATAACCTTATGCAAAATGTAAAAGCTGGTATCTAAATAAGTGACATTTCATAATTATGTGATTCATAATCCGATTAGTCGACTAATCGTTTCAATAGTCGATGACTAATCGACTATCAAAATAGTCGTTAGTTGCAGCCCTACTCCATACCATTTATACCAGCACTGAGGGTGTAAGTACCCACGGTCATATTCTCCTGTTCAATAGGTGTGACCACTCAGACAGTCCACATCAGTGCTGGTATAAGAGGAGGAGTCAAAGCCATAAGCAAAGAACCCACACCAAACTTTTGAGGTATGGAGCCAGTCGGAAGGGCCAGAACAGCAAGCATACCGTGCTGTATCCTTTTTTAACTAAAATGGGAACCATAACTTCTTTATGGAACCAGGAGTCATCATCCCCCTGCTCATTATTTCAAAGAATGGAAGTTGAAGGCATTTCTACATTAGCTTCACTTTTCAGACCTGAAAATTATGTTCATCCATCCAAAAACTTTCCATCTTTTAAGTACAGTATATGCTTAAATTCTAAAATGCAGCTACATTAAGTAAACTGCATTTTGCAACTTGTTTCGTTGTACATGTGATTAGACCAGATGCATAGCATTTTATTACATCAGATCTCTAAAAATTGGTTACTGATGTTGCTGCTGTTGACAGCTAATGTCAGCCCACCAGCTCTGTCAAAGCCCCATGAAAAGCCAACACATCCACTTCATCTCTGGGCTGGTATTAGGACTGGCTTGGCACAGACTCCAATGGTGCCATCCAACAGAGTGAAAGAGGCAAATAGCCCAGACAAAATCTTTGTCCAAGACTACAATGTATTTAACAGAAGCCCTTAAGGGTCTCTCACTGGGTGAATAAACCACAAACATGCATTCCTCTAAAGGAAAACACACAGCAAGATTAAATTGATAGAAGAGAGGAGACGGCTCTTTCTGGGGGAGGTTAGGTTTTGGGGGTGGGGGTGGGGAGGGGTGAAAGGATGGCTGGCAGGCCAAAGTGTTAAAGAGTGGAGGCAAAACCCGAAAGAAAGAAAGAAAAGGCGAGGATTTCAGCAGATGATGGACTGAAGGAGGGAGGGAGGGAGCCATGAGGATTAGGGCAAAGAAAAGCAGCAGGGACAGGGGAATGCCTCCCATTGTAATGATGATGTTTTCTGATAAATGTCCCAAGGCTGGATGCATTCATCCATTAGTATTTGCAGAAGCACTTCGATATTCATCACCAGTCATCATAACTTTCTGATTAAGGAACAGGCTGGGTTGAATGGGGGCCAGACCGGCTGGCTTCATGCATGTTCAAGTGTCCCTCAACTATAAGTTACCCCCCCGCTACAAATATACCGCAACTGCACGCAAGATGGGATTGCGTGTGTTTTAGACACGCAAACAGCCGTGCATTTTTCCCTTTTCTCCCAAACTAATCATGCATGTTAGTACCAGAGGGTCCAGGAACAAAAAAACAAAAAGGTGCTGCTTTCCAAAATTGTGTACCTACATTATCATTTGCATGATGAATCTACTTATTTTGCATGCAACGCGCACAGCTCTCTTCTATTAGAGAGGAGGGGACACAAAAAAATATATAAAAATCACAGCAGCTCACCCGAAGTCTTGGTCCATAGACTTGAAGAAGAATTTGTAGTTTGGCTTGTTCAGGACCTGTTTAAAATCCAGCAAAGTGATATTCTCGGCAGCAATTGGAATCTTCACCAAATACGGAGTCTCCTCTTCGTCGATATGATAAATTATTTTGGTTTCCGCCATCTCTACAGTTTGCGGTTGCTTTTTTTTTTTTTTCTACCGACCTGGAAGTTTCCGAGAAACACACACACACACCGTGAGGCGAGGTAGCGATAACTTTGTGGGGTAGTTAGCTGGCGGCGGAGCTAGCTTCGGTGGCTAACGCGACGGCAGAGGTGAAACGATGAGGAGGGCCACCGAGATTTTAGGTCCGAGCCGGAGGACGCGAGGAGTAAAAAAAAACCCTGCCTGAAAGCTCGACTTTACCGAAGTAAAAACTCGCATTCCCCCTGTTACCGAGGGGCGAAGAAAAAACACCGACAAGCTACATTCACACGACCCAACTCCCAACAACTTTTCCCCCAACAAAAACATACAGGAGGGGAGGTGGGGGAGGACGGGGGGGGGTCTGAAAACTTTTCACCACTTGTTGCGAGCCAACGCGGCGCGTGACGTAAACACGTAACCCCTTCGGGTTTTTTTTACGTAACCTCCCCAACATTTTTATTCTAAAGTAGGTAAATAAAAGCGTCTCTGCTGCTGTTTTAGAGCTGGGCACTCACGTTCAGCTCATATTCATACGTTTTTGTGTTTTTGAATATGTATTCTAATTAATCTCTTTGGTTTTGTTTAAATTATTAGTTTTTATTCCCATTGGTTGGTTAAATAGTGTGGGGCACTATACTTATAGACTGTAAATGAACTGAAACCTGGACGCTGAGCAGATAAAATGCACCAATGGGACAAATCACATGTTTAATAGGGTAGCAGTGGCAAACAGAAGAATACAGGCCTCAAGATAAGTTTTTAATTAACACAAAGCATATTTTAAGTTTCACCAAATTACATCAAACAAGAAGCCAATATATATATCAACACAATGTTTGCTTAGACACAGGGTATAAAGACAAACAACAACTGAGTGCACTCATGTTTTATTTCTAATCTTTACCAGTCATAGTCCCTACATTTAACGTCCTTACTCTCACCTCCATACTCCTGCCTTTTATCGTAGTACACCCTCCAGCCCGCTCTCCTCCTCCTTTGTCTTCAGCCAGCAGTGTTTCTAATCTGTTTTTATAATGTAAGTGCACAAAATGTAAGTCCTTGTTTCTTCTACACTTCTGATGTTTATTGTTCACTTCTGAGTCAGGTTTAGTGTGACAAGCATTAACAACAAAAAGGTAAGATATCAGATTCACATACAGCTCGGGAAATAAAATGTTTAACACACACACACACACACACACACACACAGAGGGTACTCCTATTATAATGCTAGTGAAACATGTTGCTTTTGCAAAATGAGTTGTTACACCCTCCCAAAAGCGAATATAAAAAGCTAATAAGCACAAAGAAATTATATTCCGCAGCAAGGGTGGATGCATTCATCCATAACTTGTAACTTTGTACTAAAGTTTCTAAATAAGATATAGTTTAAACTTTTGCATACTCAGTTTGCTGTACTTTACATCACAGATGAGAGAAATCAGTGCACGTTAATGAAATAAATACATGTACATTCACATTCCCAGGTAGACTATTAATGTGTGTCCACTTTAACTGATTTCTAAACATGTACACACCCTGCACAAAGCAAAGGATTTATGTAAGCCAGCTTCACTTAATGTATTCTTTGGTAGTACAGTCATCCTGTAAAATAACATTATCAAACATAATAAGCATGATGTGAGTGATAAAAGAAACCTCAGAGAAAGAGAAAAGGTCAATTTTTTGAAAACTGTTGAAAATTATAGAGACGATTACGTAGGTTTCTAAATTAACCATTAGGGGGCACTCTTTATCAATCCATCACAGAGCAAGACGCTGCACGTTAAGCGCGCAGTGAGCGAGTTAAAAAACGCACTTGTAGTGGTTTCCATGCCAGAAGTCCCTGGTTCGAGACCAGGAGGAGACACAAATCCCTTTGGAGTTGCGTCAGGAAGAGCATTAAGAATCCAAAATGCAGAGCTCTCTGCTGGAGGTGCCCCTTATGAAAAAGAGAGCGACTTTCATAAACAAAAACATGATTTGACTACAGGATAAACAGTTTATGTAACGCTCAACTTTAACTTTGCTTGTAATTGGGATTTCTTGCAGAGTGCACTATGATTTTATAACAGTAAGGAGGAGATCAATTCTGTCTCCTTTTAAAATTTCCTGTTCAAGAAATTTGGCCCAAACACCACTCCAAACACACAGGTGATCACAAACATCACCCAGAAGATGACTGCCAGGATCTGCACACAAAACAGTGTCTTCTTGCTCTGCTCTATGACCTCCTCTTCACCCACCAGGCCGGGTGCTGCGCCGTAGGACGTCTCCAGGTCCATCTGCTGCACCTGCAGGCTGACTGTGGGCAGGATGATGAAGCGGGCGTCCCTGTTGTTGCCCTCCATGGAGAGCACCACTCTCTGAGTAACTGTAGCCAGATGAGAGGTCATGGTCATGGGCAGGTGGAAGGCCACAGCGGGCAGCCTGGACAGGATGCGTGAGTTGCAGGGTAAGGTGAGGGCATCTCCGCTTTCCAGTGGGGTTAGATGGCGGCAGAGAGGGCAAGGGATGGCTTGTGGGCTGTGGGTGTCAGTGGGGCAGAGCTGGATCCTCTGGAGGCATTCAGTGCAAAAAACATGGAGACACTCCAACATCCGGGGGCATTTATTGTAGTGGTTATACTCCTGGTAGCAGATGGGACATTCCACATCCATGGGTTCCCCTGGACTGGTGCCATGGCTGGGTGAGGAAGGAGCAATGGGATCCCCCTGCAGGGGTGCTGGGACAACATGCCCTGGCATGGTGGGGGAGTGGGTGGATGAAGCAGAACTGGTAAGAGGCAAGGCGTGGATGGTTCTTTAACTAAAGACGGTAAATTCTGTAAAGAGAAAACAGCTTCAAGTAAAACTTCATGTCTACGTCTGTGAGACTGAAAGACAAAGTTCTGCTCATAAACTGCAGGATCTGCCCTCCCAAACATGATACTTTGCTTCTTTAACATTTATTAACAGATTCCACAGCTCAGGAGTCATAGCATTCATCCATTTAAGCACTCACACATCCAGCCCCCCCCCCCCCCCCCCCCCCCCATCACTGACTCATAATCACCTCTGCCCTAGAGTGCATGCTAGTCTGAGAAAAATACACAGAAGAATCGGGAAAGGAAGTAATAAGTCTCTGTATCATATTCTCCTTCTTTTTTTTTTAGAGCATGTGTGCGTCTGTCGGAGCACGTCCTCTTTTCCCAGCTCAGACCTGTTCCACCTCAGCCCTTCAAAGCAGCTTTTTTTCATTCTGAAAACATTACGAAAGTTCGTATCAGCATTTCTGCATTTGGAGGCTTTTAGGGGAAACAGATGGCATGTATTGTGCAAGAAGAGTGACATCATAATGAGTGATGGTTAACTCAGGATCAAGAGCAATGTGACACACAGTGTTCTGTTGGGGTAACCTTTACCTGCTTTCTTCTACCTTGGGCTTCGGCAACTTTATGGAAGCGTGATTTTAAATCATCCGCGTGGACCTTTAACACAAAGACTCCGTTCATAAGTTATGCTGAATAAACTGCTGACTCTGGCATCAACATTTTAACACCATAATCTGTGAGAGTCAAAGAAAATGTTTAGTTGAAGACATGGTTAAAAAAAAAAAAATCAGAACACATTCTGGGAAATACCCTGCTGTGCTTTCCTGCCATTAGTTAGACGTGGAGATTGATTCATTGTGTGCAATAAAAGGCTGCTGCCAGAAGTCACATTCAGGGCAACTATTCTGCTTGTTTCCACTGTGTTTTTATTCTTGGACTCTACTGGAGCAACTTTGCGTACTTTAAATTTCAAATATTGCATGTTTTTTATACTTGATGGGAATCCAGCCCCAAAGTTCTTCCTCTGACTGAAACACGCCATTTGACCTCCTCTCTCTTTGAGGCCACCCTCACTTTACACCAACTTTCTTCTCATTGGTTTTTCGTAGTAAACAGAAGGTTTGAACAGCAGGTGGGTGGGGCTTCAGACAGAGCTGTGTACCTGAGATGACCATATAAGGATAACCCCTCTCTTTGAAATCATACTGAGCCAAGAGTAAAAAGAAAAAAAAGGGTCAGAAACAGAGTGTTTAAAGCAGTTTGAAGCTTTTGGCTTACTGGGATTACAAGTACATACACTCACCTCAATATCTGAAACTTTGCTCATGCATTCTATGAGCATCCACAATTGTAACTGTATAGAGTACTAAGCAAAATCTTGAGTCATGCTTCATTTCTTTATATTTTGCCAGAAAATTATGCAAACATACGTGGAAATGCAGTCTGTGAGGCAAAAACAGGCAAACACCAGTAATTTCTTTAAGTAGTCTTCAGAAATAGTTTTCCAGGCTTCTTCAATGACATTCTCCTCCACCGTTTTACAGATGGTTGGAGACACTCACTGTTGTACCTCTATCCTGACCTCCTCTTTACATACTGATGACATCTTGAACCAAGTTTGGATTCATGGCTCCATCAGACCTGTTGCTCCCACTGATTTTCAGTCCAGTTCTTGTGTGATGTGGCATACCTCAGTCTTTTCTCCCTGTTTCCCTTTATTAAGAACGGCTCCTTGACAGCCCCCCTTCCACTGAGACCATTTCTGATGAGGCTTCAGTGAACACTAGATGGGTCATCTGAAGGGCTGGCCTGAAAATGAATGAAGAAGCAGCCAATGTCCAAAGAAAAAGCTTGAAAGACCTTCAGAAAGTCTGGAGAACTGTTGCTCAAGACTGCTTTAAAAAAATTCCTAAAAGTCTGGCTCCTTGGAAGCAACCTATAAAGAACTGAGGGATAGCTTGAGACTTTTGCACAATACTGTAAATAGTATAAAACGGGAAACAAGGAAACCGATAATACATCAACTTTAAGAAGTAAAACCTTTTGGTCAAACTCACTTATACTCTAATTTTTTGTTAGTGTCATGTGATCTGTGATTTATGAAAGTAAATAACATTTTTTTTTCCCGTTTTGTTTTGTTTTACTGATACTTTTCTTGTCTGTATTCTCACATGGGACGACTGCGAGGCAGCCCATACACACTGATGGGGAGACTGTTGCTTAGCACATGGGGTCCCCTTTGTATCGTTCCATGGCAACCTGAAAGCTTTCCTTTAATAAGTCGTCTGCTCATTCGTGCACTGAGAGCAGAAACTGGACTTAAGAATCAAAATGCGTATTTAAATGAATGAAAAGTTACACTGAATTTAAAGACAAGTTGTGAAAGAGGCATGCAGAAGACAGCTCTGCACACACAACTGAACCCTTTTCTAGGTCAGTGGGTTTGCTGTGGCTGTGCACAGAGTAACTGGCAGCGCTCCATCATATCAACTGTGAAACGGATCAGAGAGCCACTCACCTGCGCATTCCCCTCATCGGAGTACAATTTGTTTGCCCAGATACAAGATCAGCACCTTCTCCTTCACAATTACACACCATACCTCTCATGCTGGCACAGACCTCTCCCCATCACTGTGCACATTAACCAGGTGAGTTCATAGTGCCTGAGCTCGGCTGACTGGCAACCTTTTGTTTTCCCTCCGTCTCACATGATTTTACTCGTCTGCCCCCCCCGTGAGGCACCTCTGTGGTTTGCAGTAATTAAACCCTTGGTGATGTAAAGGTAACCTGAACACAAAAGACAGAAAATGACAGATTGGAGTCTCTTGATCATGCCTTACACTACTCTACTTACATATTATGTTATTACGCTTCCACGCAGTCAGCATGTTGGAGTTTTAAAATAGCGAGTAAGGATTAGGGTGTAATTATTAACTTTATTGCATTCTTTTCTATGTACCAGGTTTGTCTTAAACACTAAATATCCATTTGTGGGTGTTTGATGCAAAAAAAAAAAAAAAGAAAAAAGAAAGAAATAATAGAGGTACACAAGCTTCTGGGACAGAAGAGTTAAAGTGTGCTCAGAATAGGAGAGATGATCTCTGAAACTGTAAACAGGTCATTTATTGACTGGTGATCAAAAGTCGGGTGAGTGGTGGGGACTGTTCCTCCCACACGTCTGCTGCATTTTTTGCTCTGTATGGCTTACAGCATGGATTTATGAGGGGTGTTTTATTGATTGGGGCAGGATTAGCAACGGCAGCAGCCAGAAACAGTTTCATTCATCACACAGGCAATCATCAGTGATAATTTAAAGCCCAGCATGTATTTTAGTAACGTGTTGGATCATCAGAATAGCTTCAAGTCTTGGTAATTGGAGGGCTGCGTGTCCATGTTTTAATGTCTGTGGTTAAACACGTGTACTTACACATTAATCCAGACTTTACTGGCGGGTACCTATTTTACTTTGAATTTTTTTGAAAATTAAAAACCAAAGAGGCCAAATGGTTCATATCAACAAACTTCTCAATGTAGGAGGCAAAAGCGGGAAAGTCTAAAATGAAGAAAAACAAAAGGAACAATAGAGTATACAACTCTCACACACACACACACACACACACACACACACACACACACACACACACACACACACACACACACACACACACACACACACACACACAGAGGGCGCTTATGGGTTTGTGATTTTTGGCCTAGACTGCAGCAGCGGAAATCTCCATGAAAGGAGTGAGGGCTGGGTTAGCTGACAGGAAAAAGGGTGGTTTGGGGATTGCCGTGGACAGGGAAGAGCTGACGTCATCCACACACCCGTTTGTGAAAGTGAAGTGTGTGTTTGAGTTGTGTAGTGTGTGGAAGCAGATAAGGAGGAAGTTTCTCCCCCGATATCTGAAACGCGTTTCTCTGAGCTTTGAATAGAAGTCGCTCGGGCGCACTGTGTCGATACGCACGTTTCTGCGGGTGTGTATCCTGGTATTACTCCTCGGGGCGTCATTGCTATTTCTGTTTCATTGCATCACGTGTGCCTATGACTCATAGGCTGTTGTTTATGTGGATAATAAAGGTTACGTTTCAGCAGGATGTCCAAGTCCCTCCTTCTTTTTCTGTAATAAAAGGCCGGGAGCGACTCACCTCTGGATTCATTCAAACTTTGAGGAAGAAACGCCAGCATCAGAAAACGAGATGTGCACTGAGGAACTCGAGTGCGGCGTCTGTTATCAGACCTACAACGCAGGTCGGCGGTGTCCCCGGGAGCTCCAGTGCAAGCACAGCTTCTGCGAGAGCTGCCTCCTGGCTCTGTCCCGTCCTCTGGGACCCGGCGAAGCGCACCTGCAGGCCGGCAGGTTAATCGTCTGCCCGCTGTGCCGACACATCACATCCATCTCCGATCAGGGGAAAATCAGAGCCGAGCTGAGGGTGGACGAGTGCGCACTGGAGCGGCTGACGACTGCGGGACTCCTCGACCAAAAGGAGGACGACGATCCCGAGCTGGATGATCAAGTTCAGAACAACGAGGAGGAGGAGGAGGAGGCGACTCCAGCCGAGGAGAGCGAGTCTTCTGCGGGCTCCAGAGGCGGGATGCTCCGGCGGTCTTGGAAGAAAGTTTGGGGAGTGATAAGCGGCAAGAGACAGCAGAGAAGAGGTGAGAAGGAAGCGGATTGTGGATTATGGAAAATAGTTTATAAATACTTTTACAAGTGAATTTGACCTTAACTAAGTATCAGCGAAACCAGGGAGCGTTCAGGCTATAAAACACGATGCATAAATGTTGAATTAACACAAATTGTAAGCAGACTGTCCCAAAATGGGTGGAAAAAAAGCTAAATCATATGCGACTTTTTAAAATAAATTATTAGTGCAGTAAAAACATTAAAACTAAGCCTCGTTACATTTTGGTTTGACCACCCTGCTATCTCCATATGTATACCTCCATCCCTACACATTTTTAAGGTACTTAATCAGGTGCATTTTCCCAATAATCTTGGAAGTTGAACAGAATCTATTAGGAAGACCTCCCTAATGTTAAAGGAACACGATCCAAGCTGTTACGTGATCACTGTTTTCTAACGTGCTCTTTGTTTTTCTGTCAGAAAACTGTATGACTTCTGCTGAGCTGATTACCCTCGCCATGATGTCCTGCCAGATGTTTTGAGCAGCCCCTGGCCCCAGATACCCCAGATACCCTGGATAATGTGACGCAGTATTTACCGTCAGTGGCTGATCTTCTCAACGTGGACTTGATGACTATGATGGACACTGAACATTTTTCTTTCTTTTTGTGATTCCTTGTTTAAGTGATGACCACTGTGTAGCTGTTCCACTCAAATGAGAGAGGAAAATATGATGCCAAAGTGGCCCTTTTAAGGCCCAGTGATGTACAGATGTTTTTTTTTATGAATGTATTTATTATTTAAAATGTTTGATATTTAAGAAAAAATAAAATTATTTTTTTAAGCTCAGTTTGAAGCCTTCTGTGGATGGGTGACTTACCTTTTGATTTAAAAAAGAAAGAAAAGGAATAAAGTGGCCTACCCCGGTCTGTGTGTGCAAAATATAATTAGAATATACTGTAGTCTTAATTAAAAGCAGATGAGTAAATTAGGGAAGAAATTTGCAACCTTTAAATGGGGTAAAAACAAACAAACAAAAATTAAAAAAAAAAAAATTACCCTTGACTCATGGCTCCAGGAAGTTGGTCACATGAGGCCAGGTGAAACATATTGCCTGCAATCAGACTGACAAGTACCAGCAGAGCTGCAAAGGCCCCTTCATGGCTCAAGTAAAACTCACAGACTAACAGCACTACTGCAACTTTTAGCAATCAATGAAAGCTGGATAGAAGCTGCTGATCATGTTTGGCAACTTTGCTGTCCACCCAAGGTAAATGTTACACAGTATTTTGTGGGTTTTCCGCTAATGCAGATAGATCTGAAAAGCACTTGTTATTATTTGCGACGGCGGTTAAATTGTAGTATATTGAAACAGCACATTTGGATGTATTTTTATCTCTCCAGACTCTTTGTGCCGATCTGCGCAGCTGTCATGCTGTTTACCGTGTGCTCAGATGCTGCGAGAGGTGAGCGAAAGCAGGAGGGTGTATGCACTTTCGCTGGGCTGATGCTCATCCCAGTGGCTGTTGTGGGATGCCGCGATGCGTGGGTTACCATTTATTTCGACGAAGCTGCGGCTGGTTGTTTCACTGGTGGTAGAACTGAAGCTGTTTCTTGCTCATTTAGATAAGGCTTTTATTTTAAGAAGATTTCATCTTTAGCAATGGCAATTTTGACGTGTTATGTTAATTTCCAGCTCCATTTCTTTACTCTAAGATGACAGTTTATTCACTTTCTGAAACAACCTGTTTTAGCACTATAAGCCAACTTTGTTCTGACTGGATGCCTCTCGCAAACAGAAGGTTTGAACAGCCGGTGATTGGGACCTGAGCTCAGGGTGGCTGTGTGCCAAAGATGACCATATGAGGGAAATCCACTCTCACTGACACACACTATAAATGCCAAACGATGTCCTCACTTAATTTACATTAGTGCATTTAGCTAATGTTTAGCTCTGTTTATTTATTACCAGCATAGTGATGAATACAGTCATGCAAATGTTTCTTTTAATAATTTAAACACTTCTTTTAAAATTTAAACTGTGTGTGTGTGTGTGTGTGTGTGTGTGTGTGTGTGTGTGGAGGGGTCCAAAACTTGAGCTCATGAAACCTGAGATCATGAAACTTTGGCAATCATAACAGGTCCTCTTTAAGTAATAGGCGCAGACTTTTCCACCTACTAAAATTTTTATTCTGACAGTTGATATGTGAAAGATGTTTTCCTGTGTTGTTAACACTTAATCGTAATTTGCTTTCTGTTTCACTTGAAGCAACCCAAAATCGAGTGACTTATGATGTGCCGAGACAACTTTATAGTCTGTATAGCCAACATCGTCCCTCCTCTATTGGTCCACTGTCAACAGAAACTGGACTCCACGGTGGAACTAATGATGAAACTGGGACAAGCTGGAATCATAGAGGGACCCCTTCAATCATTGATCAACAATCAAAACCTTTCCAGTTTACACAAGGTATCTACAGTAACAGCCAAAACAGCCCTGATAACAAGCGGAGAATAATAAAAGTGCAGCGAGGTCACAGAGCAGATGGCGCGAGGCCAGCGAGCAGCTTTTTCACCAGCCAATCGTCTCCCCAGCACGGAGGGCGAAGCTCAGGGAGTTGGCATTCCAGGCAGAATAACCACGCTCTCTCTCAGAAAGAAACCCCAACTGAAAATTCTCCTGATTCCCACTCAGTGATCATTAGAAAACCGTCTCCAGAAAAAGCTGGCAGTCGCCAAAGCTCGAGTTTTTCACACATTTGGGACCAGAAATATATTCCAAAACCCTACAGCGAAGGACAAGTTGCTAGGAGTGACTCTTCAAAGATGGATGAAGATAAATCTGCTAGAAAATCATTTTATTTTTCACTTACTCCATCCCAGACTGGTGCTTACTGGGAAACTCCACGGGGGCATTACAGTGGCTATAAAGAGATAAATGAGTCTCCTGCAGTCGGGGCACAGAGCACATTGAGTGGGAGTCAATCAAGCAATTTTTTCAGCTCTGGAAGTCATCTGGCTCCTCGCGTAACATCAATCAGCGACAGCTCAAACACCCCCGTTATTAAAACAAACCCAAGCGTGGAAAAACTGACATCATCCATCACAGATTTCACCCAGGGGCCAGATTCAGAGAGCAGCAGGGAGACACAAAGACACAAAAAGGTGCAAGCGTATCTTCTCAAGGGTCCCCAGACCTCAGTTAACAAAGTTACAGGTGATGGACGAGAACTTTTAAGTGGACTGAGCGGCGTTGCCACAATGTCAGATAAGCAAAGGCCCTCTGATGCAGCAGCTTCCAGAAGATTTGGGTCAAATGTTTATAACGTGAGAGATCCGACCAAGCAGGCTAATGCCAATCTGCCATATCATCACATCAGTGCAGCTCAGTATGATGGTCAAATGCAGAAAGGTTTGAAAAGCTATCAGCCCATCTCCAGCTTACATCTTCCCCGTCACATCACAGCACCTTTTCCCCCTCAAGTCACTTTGCATCCTGCTCCAGTAAAAAGCCAGAATATGGAGAGTTTTAACCCTGCACCTTATGTAAATTTCAGACATGGGTATGCCACCGGAAGTGAGAAACCTCTTTTTGTACACACAATCAACACAACTACAAGAGATTCGGTGCACAACTACAAACGAGGACCCACACAGAGTACCTATGGCTTCAGAGAGTTTCAAAATCCTCTGTGGCCAGATGTGAAGAGGTCAGCTGTTCCCACTTTTAAAGAACAATCCAGCTCCAAACAGTACAGCTTTGATAACGTGAAGGACAATAAGTTTAAAGTTTCAAGTATTTATCCTGCTCTGCTCCCAAAGTACAGTTTTCTTCAAAGAGGATCATCAACAACACAAACACCGACCACACCACTGACACCACCAACATCGACACCAACAACACCGGTAAAGCTTGAGAGGACCCCCACATATTATTCTTCACCTGCACCCAGCACCCTAATCCAAATTACAACACCCACGCTGTCCGTATCACGATTTAAGCAAGTCCATCCACTGACACCTAAAAGTGATGCTGGCATGGACAGAAACCCCGATGACAGACAGGTCAGAACCTACAAAATGCTAAATGATTTGAAAGGATCGGACTCTCAGCCACTTGAGGGAGCCAAACCTTCAGTTCGAGGACTGGACAAATCTGCCACTCTTCAGCAGGATAGTATTAAAGCCGGGAGTCCACGGGCCTCGCAACCAAGAAGCTTCAGAATTCAAAATGAAACTGAGTCAGGTTTCAGCAATGGATCCACATCAGGTCCAAATGAGCCAAGCAGTGAAGCCCGTAAACCACATTTAAAGCCAGGAGACTCTGAATCAGTCACACTGGATAAAAATCCCAGCAGGCTCTACACTTTCCGGAGATTCAAGTCCACAGAAAACACGACTGTGCAGGCTCGCAACAAATTACAGTGGCAATACCCAATGCAAGATCCCGCAGCAGCATCTTACATAGTCTCCTCAGCGTATCTGAGGTCACCAGGGCGCCTCAGGTTTGCATCAAGGCTGACATCAGCATCAGGAACACCCAACAAAAACAGCATTGCTGTGGTGAAGCCAATCCTGCACAACACCTCCACCAGCCGCTCTGTGAGAGCCAAACGAGTGAGGGTAAAACACAAAAACAGTAAAAAGCTCAGCGATTCTACTTTCAGCAATCACACTGTAGCCATAGTCAGGCTGCCCAAGCACCCTGCCGCAGTTAAAGCTGTCACATACACGGACGTTCTTGGAAATGCCTCATTCAGTGGCGTCAAGGCAACCGATGCGGTTCATTATCCAAATGTGACGGCTATGACCGGGCAACCGAGAATGGTGAATCACTGGACTTTAAACTCTGAAGGTGTACACAGTGGACAAAATGTAAACCAAAGCTCTGAGCCAAACACTGAAGATGGGAATATCAGTAGTGCTGAGAAAAACAAGGTGAGTAAAAGTAAAGAAGCCGACAATAAACTGAAAACATCAGGTTTCCTTTTACATGATGAAGAAAGTGGGAGTGGAGGCTCGAACCTGCCTGAAGTTTTATCAAGTGGGACAGCAAGTCATGCATTCCGTAAACATTTGTTGGAGTTGGAGTACCTAAAAATTTCCACTGGAAACCTGTCCTTCAAGTCAGCGAACCTGTCTCACCCAAATACCAAAACAATAGAAATGTTGGAACAGTTTCAATAAAAGCTGAATAAGTACCTGTGATTGTGTTCTTGTGCCAACAAACATCTCTAAACAAAATGACTGAACTGGTGTGTATGTTACAACGGCTGGGTTACAAATGCTGATTAAACTAAACCACATTCTTGAAACAAGGACAGGGTGTGTTGTACACTATGTATTTTTAAAAAAATTGTTATATTGGGCTACTTTGATAACAATTGTATCAACAAATGTATTAAAAAGGGCTAAGATACAAATATTGGTTTACTGTTGTACTAAAATTAAAGCTGCAATAGTAGATGTAATACTAGTACAACAGTAATACAAAAGCTGTATATTTGGGTTAAAAAACAAACAAACTTGAAAATAGCCACTGTTATTGCAACAGGAAATTGCCCTCCTTCTGAAAGCCACCCACTAGTCTGTTAAATAAAAGCTCTCATTAATTTGTCTAATTAAGAGATCTTATGAGACTATTTGAAATGTCCTCACCTTTACATTGGGTGGTGTGGTACTGAGAATCCTAGTAATGGTTATAATTAAGTCTACTATATTTGAACTCAAACCATAATCTCTCCTCAAGCCTGGTACTTATTGTTCATAAAGCTACAAAATATGCAAGGCTTGGGAAAGGTGCAACAAATTAAGGAGCCTTTGTGGTTAAAGCTAACTAAGAAAACCTAACTAATTAGCATTTGTTCCTAGGCCAAACAGTTCTTGTGCCTAACGCTAACAAAGCGGGTTTTTTGGGTAAACTGACTAGTCTTTGAACCAGGTAGCTTTGGTAGGTTAAGGTCTAAAGCTAGAAATATTTTTTTGGCCTAAAGCTATCCGATTAGTTCTGAGCTTATCCCGCAAAGGATGAGCTCATAGCATACCCACAAGGACCGCTGCTCCTCCTGCAGCATTGGTCTAATTTTAGTGAAACTTGTGGTCACCCAATGGGTCCTCACGCAAACTGTGCTAAAGGTCAGGGTCACATTTGATGTATTACAACACTCTTTTTCACAGCATATCCTTCATGCCCACTACTTACAATTTCACCAAATTCTCACTCCTGATGTACTGAACAATATTCAGTTCAAACCATTTCGCCAAGTCTAACAAGATTCTCGATTCAATTTAATTTTATTTATATAGCACCACAGCAAATCACAACAGAAAGGTGCCTCAAGGTGCAGGCAAAGACCATACAGTAATAGAGAGAAAACCCAACTGATAACCCCCTATGAGCAAGCACTTGGTGGGAAGGAAAAACTCCGTTTTAACAGGAAAAAACCTCCAGCAGAACCAGGCTCAGGGAGGGGCAGCCATCTGCCTTGACGGTTTGGGGGGGGGGCAGGTTAAAAGGCATGCTGTGGAAGAATAAGAATATCTTTACTGATCTTGGGGAAATTCATATGTCTGACATAGCTCATCTTCTATTTGTATGAGAATTGAAAAGCCTGATGGCTGTGGGTATGAAAGATTTTCTGTATCTCTGTTATCCAATGGAGGAGTCTTCCTGTTTTGGGGGGGGGTTGTTCCATAAAGATGTTATGAACTGGGTAATCGGAGTTGTTCAGGATGGCTTCTAACGTCTTCAGTTTGCATCTTTTCACCACCTCTCCCAACACGTCCAGTCTGGCTTCAATCACAATTACAGAGCCAGCTAGATCCACGTTAGAGTCTGAGATGTTTTGGTTCAACCATGTTTCAGTTAAACACATGAGACTGCACTCACGGTATACTTTCTGAGTCTTCACTAATATGTCCAGCTCATCACTTTTGTTGGGCGGAGAGTTGACATTTCCCTTGATGACTGTTGGCAGAAAGGACTTAAATCTCCACTTCCAAGCCTTCACCTTTGCACCAGCACAGCAACCACGAAAACACCTCTTTATCTCAGCTGGAATAAGGCGGTATCTTCCAGATTTGCTCCATTTCAGTGAAAAAAGCTCCTCTCTTCAGTAAACTCTTCTCCCCCCAGAAATATTCATCAGTACTTGACAAAAACAATAAAAATACAACAAAAATAAAGTTTGAGTGAAGATCAGAGCCAGCAGACTTTGCTGCTGCCAGCTGAAGCTCATGTTCTATGCTCAAAAGAGAGCCAGAGATTAATTATAACTAATGATTAAATGGAAAGTGGTGTATAAACACAAAGAGAGTGAAAAGAAACCCCCAGCAGCCTAGGCCTATTGCAGCATAACTAAGGGAGAAAACAGACTGTTGTGGAGGGCTGCACCAATGAGCTGGACTCAACTCTGCTCAATATTAAATTTATTTATAAACTGCTAAGGGTGTGAATAGATATTACAATTAGGCCATAATTGTGGCCTCTTGGGAAAATTTATTGCACACCCCTCTGTTAGATGGTCATGATCATGACCAAGGAGGGAGGGGTCCTATTGGTTGACTCCTACATTAGGAAGGTGTGGTTGGGGTCCTCCTGTCACCAATACTGGCAGTAACACTTTGATTTGGCGGTGAATGAGATTAATTTGTCCTGGACATGAGTTTGTGAGCCTCCCTGACTTCTCAGTGGACTTTAATTCTCATTAGTTTGTCCAATACACAGCCCACCAGTGACAAACTTATCACTTTCTTTGTGTACTTCACACGTTACAGTAACCTGTGAATTGTGATGGATTGTAAGCCGTGTGAGCTGCTACAGCGTCAAAGCTCTGGCTGGTTACTAAAGCTAATTGAGCCCGAGCCTCACTAAACAGACTTTGTCTCCAAAGCTGAACTGATTGCTGCAGTGCATGAGAAAGAGAAAGAAGAAGAAGGAGCTTTATTTGTCACATACATATACATGCAGTGAAATTCATTCTCTGTATTTAACCCATCACACACATGGAGTATGTAGTACACACAGCACAGCATTGAGCAGGGGGCAGCCAAAGGGCGCCCGGGGAGCAACCTGGGGGGGTGGGCTTGCTCAGGGACCCACAGTGATGCCAGCCCGAGGAGTTGAACCAGGGTCCTCTCAGTGATGAACCCTCTTCTTCTCCCCTAGGCCACCACTCCAGACCAGAGTTGCAGGAGTCTAGTGCCCACTCAGATCACACTGGATTGCAATATGTTGATGTTGCGATATGGCCGATGCCAAAAACATGCTGCCCAGCCTAATTTTAATAAAGAAAATGAAGTAATCTCATCAGAAAATGATAATTTGTTACAGCCCTGTAATCGGTTCCTATTATTACTGATGAATTGAAATGTATGATTTCCTGTCCAGATATTTAAATGAACTGGCTGACTTTAACATATTGTCCCAATGCTGCATCAGCTCTCCCACATTCCTGCTTTTTCAGTATCATTTAAACCAGTCATTTGTGATGACTAGCAGAATGCTTACTGGAATGCTGGATGATTTGGAAAGCGCAGCATGCCGGGAACGTATGGGAACGCAGCACTTTCATTAAATTGATCCAACTCTGACCGTGAAGACGTGAATTGTGGCTTTTTTGAGTGTCAGTGTTGAGTCATCTGGCGAATGATTTGCATACTATAATGTGGAGCAGAAAGAGGGAAAACAAAGCAAGGTCATTATTGAGGCTTTTTATAAATGGACTGTATTCCTTGTGTCCTCATTCCCATGCAGGCAGAGGCCGCTCAGCGTGCTGACACAGATTTTCCATCTCCTGTTTTTTGAGCTTACAATCACGCTTTCAGAAGTCTGGTCTCTAACATGGAAAAATCTTGATCCTCCTTTGCACGAGAGGGGCTTCTTCTGACTCCACCAACCCGTTTCATAAATGTACACAGTGAGATTCATGAAAGCACGTCATTATTTGGTCTGTTTGTCTTCAATTGAGCCATAAAGGAAATGCAGATGTAATGGTATATGTTTGTTTGCTCCGGTCAAACGGCTGTTCTCATCACCCTGCTGCTAATTTTATCTGTGTTGTTAGTTATAGTCGAATCTATGGACGGCACAAACTGAGTGACCTGATCTGGTTTTGCGACAAGAGCACAGATGTTCCACTAGATGGCGTGGCTCATCCACTGTGTTATCTAAAGTGTTAAAGTCAGGGACTTTGCACTGATCCTGGGGGTTTCCTGATGCCCTACTGCATGACTTTTAAGTAAAATGAATTTACAAAGATCACTTTTATATAATTATTGCCACAGATATTTGTCATTATGAGTCTATTCCTTGCCTTTATCAAAAAGCCAATCAAGTGTTCAGTTTCAGAGGCGCTGCGCCCCACACTAAATCCAGATCACAGCTCCTCACAAGTCCATTCGCACCACCTGACCCTGACCCTTCACCTTCTCTCAGTACTCCACCCAAATACCAGTTCTACACTTGTCCTCCGTCTACAAGCTAGAATGGGCCCCAAAGCCAGAAGGTGGGGAGGGTTTTTTTGAGGGGACCTGCCAGTCAAAGTAAAACACATTGTATATTGGATTAACACCCCCTCCCTCCACCTTTCTACCAATACCCGTGGAAAGTGGGACTGTCCGCTTTCCCATAGAGCTGAGAGGTATTAAGGTGATATGTTGTCTGATGTTAGGAGGTTTCCATGTGCTGGCATGTCAAGGCGTGGGCCTGTCGGCTCCTTCAAAGTCTCCCTCTTTCTGTGCTGCCTTTTGTGTTAACTGAGTGTTGTGTGTCGGGCTCACACAATTCCAAGTTTGCATGCTCGCCTATAATATTCTCTATCAATGTGTGTGTGTGTGTGTGTGTGTGTGTGTGTGTGTGTGTGGTGTTTTCTTGCAAAGGCCGGCCCTCCCTCCCACTCTTACTGTGAGGGGAATTCTGTACCATGTGTCTGTGGGTTTTTAGGGAGCTTTCAAAGAAAAGAAAGCACAGAGGCCTCACAGCCCCTCCTTACTTCCCTCCTCTTTTCTTCTTCTTCCCCTCGTTTCCCCTCACTCACTCCCTCCATGTGGCACTTTTTGTTTTTTACAGTTTCTCAGATCAGCCAGCCAGCTACTGAGTGACAGAGCTAATTTCATACGCATCCTATAACCCAGACAAATCCATAATCACAGCAAACAGACTCTCATGAGGCGGCTGAGAGGGAGAGCAAGCGTTGGGTGATGTTGAGAGTAGGAAGGGGAGGGAGGGAAAGACAGAGAAAGGCTTTTTGTTTGGCTAAGTACACTATGTGAAAGAGGGGGCGGTGAGGAAAAGAGAACTGGAAATACATTAGAAAATGGTTGCGTCGGCTGTGGTATTTGTGGCTCAGATGACTTCAGATGTCATAAAGTGGATGGACCCACAAACATGGACACCATGACTGTGTGTAAGCTTACTTTACAGAGTCTACAGTGATTAACTTTGCCATAAAGCCCATATATACGGGGAAAAATAAAGGAAAGTTGGGATGATTAGCAGAAGCAGCTTGCAGTGGTTTCTGGCTACAGTCAAAGAGTTTAATGACTTATTTATGGTTTATTATGTTCAATTGTAAGGGGGGAGGGGTAATGAAAAAAGAACCTCTGACACATATAGTACTGTGCATATGTCTCAATACGTCACTGCACCTATTCCCCATTTTCCTCACAGAATAAAGAAAGGAGAGGTGATTTGAGACTATTGCAAACATACATGTAAATACAGCATAAAGGCAAGAACAGAGTTTGTACAATTCTAACCAACTTTATTCTTCATCACAGTCTGAACTCTCTGAGGCAGCTTGTCATTTCTTTAAATAGTCTTCAGGAATAGTTCTCCAGGCTTCTTGAAGCACATTCAGAGCTCTTCTTTGGATGTTGGCTGCCTTTTGTTCTGTTCTCTGTCAGGATGATCCCACACTGCTTTAATAATGTTGAGGTCCGGTCTCTGAGGAGGCCAATCCATGACTGATAGTGTTCCACTGTGTGTTTTTCTGTCCTGATATGCTTTTACTGCACTGACAGTGTGTTGCAGATTATTGCCATGCTGAAAAATTAAGCTACAGACAATCAAATGCTTTCCAGATGGTATTACATGGTGGATCAAAATCTGATGGTACATTTCTGCATTCATAATTCCATCAATTTTGACAAGCTCTCCAACATCACTGGCTGAAATGCAGCCCCAAACCATGACAGAGCCTCCACCGTGTTTTGCAGGTGGCTACAGACGCTCACTGTTGGACCTCCTCCTGCCTTTATTGAACTGAAATTTTCAGGTTTGGATTGGACCTCTCAGGATCCTGTGTCAGGTCTTTGCTGGATTTTTCCTATTTCTTAAGAACATGACTTTCAGATACTGTTGATCTGCTGTAGATAGTTTTTAGGTCTTTTTTGTACTTCTGTGACAGGCTGCTAGTAACAAAGTGCCTAAAGAGGCATTTTAAAACAGATTCTTTGCCAAATCATTTGTTATGTCAGATATAAAACTGGTTCATCCGTTGGGCTGGTTGCCTTTTTTATGCTTAAATGATTCATAGTTCAATGTTAATGGTCTTTAAAAAATAAATAAGGACTGGACTGCAACTGTTATGGTGATTTGGTTCAATATAAATAAAACAGAATTGAATTGAATTGATTTGAAACGAGTGCAAAAAGCAGCCAAAGAAAGTCAGACTCCTTGGAAGCAAAACAATGAAATGAGGGGTGGCTCAAGACTTTTGCACAGTGCTGTAGTAAAATAAGCGTGAATGATGTCGAGGAAGCAATCCTGAAGCATGGAGCAATGCCCACGTTACCATTCCCACATGTGCTATGGGAACAAAAACTTCAGTCATGTCCTACATTCAACAAGTTTCCTGTAGCCTGCGCCATGGAGGAAGTCATAAAGACCGGAAGACTTCCTGTATTGTTGCCAGCAATAAGCAGTACGAACTGTATGTGATGTGCAAGGCAAGGGACCAGTGGTGTAAAGCTATAAAAATAGATCTCCTAGCCTTATCAAAGGGACCAAGACGTCCATCTGATGGGAGATTTATGCCTTTGAGACTTGTTTTTATTGTGCTGAGCAGATGTGTTAAGGCTCTAAAGCAGATTTGAAAGCAAGTTATTTTATGAAATCATTTACACATTGACTAGAGCTTTTTCCAGTCACAGTGGGCCCATCTCACGAACATCAGATTCCACACCTTTTCCTTATGCGTTATAATACTAACTACATCACGCTTGATTCTACAGAAACAGACTGCAGTCTAGTACAGGATACCAGCTGCTACCGTTGTCTTAATATGTGGCATCAATAATGTCGTTTTATCGATTTTTATGCCTAAAATTGAAGGAACTATTAACCTACAACAAACTGAAGCTTCCAAATCATATCTTCAACAAAACTGAGCATATATGGCGGTTCAAAATTGATTGTTGACCTCAGAAACAGCAGCTGACAATACAATCTCACTGCAAGCACCTTTAAGTAGCTTGTTTCTGTCACTGTAGGAGCTAATCTTAACATTTATGTTGAGCACTTTAAAGCAGGGTTCTAGCCAGCGGCTGTTCACCCGGCGCTGCGCCATGCTGAGGTCGTCTTGCACTGGGCTGAGAATTCAAACCGGTTTGCTCGCTAAATCAATGCACTATAGTATTATTTCACCGCAATTTTGCAATCTACCACCGAGCAGGGCCCATGCCGTTCACAATGTGCACGTGCCATGTGGCGACGGTCATGTTCACTCTTGATTTTCTGAGGCTACAGAAAGCAAAATGGTGACCAGTGTGAACGTGAGCGGGAAGAAGAGGAAAAAGGGAGCTCAAAGGGACAATTTCAGGCTTCATATTAAACATAAAATCCCAGGAGCTGGGAGAGGACTTGGAGAAAAACTACAGTTCCCAGCAAAATGATGACACTTCCTGTTATCGTAGTTAGTGGCTTGCATTAAAAAAGTGATAGTTCACGCTGACAACAGATATTCTAACGTATAATGTAGGAAGTGCTGTTAGCAGCTGATCGGATCGATAAAAAAATCTGGATTAAAATGTTTTTGTTGTTTGAGGCTTTTTATGTGATATCTGCAAACCCATTAGTGGAAGGAAAAGGCGCTCTGTGACACGTTGATTGGGTGATATGCAAATGTAACTCTTCTCGTTTATATGCAAAAAGAATTATCGCTCTATCGATCTAACTGTTCACCATCAAGCGCGGCCCCCCCCACCTGCCCCGGGCTGCAGTTTGTTTCTGGCTAGAACCCTGTAAAGGATGTTAAAAATCTGATACCACTGGGAAATCCAGACATAAAGCTCATGAGATGTGATCCAAAGCTCCAGAGGAACTGCCACACAGGGACTCTTGTGGTTATTGTGTTGGATTAATTCACATGATACTCCACAGGTATTCCTACACTGTTTAAACAAGCAGGGTTATTGAGGCTATTTGTGCCGCCGTGTGCCTGCAGGTGCATGTAGGAGTGTTTGTGTAACTGTAACAAAGATACAGTATCCTGTATATATACACGCATACAGCGACGAGCTTGTTGCCACTCAGACTGGCTTCTGGCCAGCACACCTCCCTGTGACTGAACTCTGTGTCCTCTTGCCTTGGCTCCCATCCAGCATCCGTCCTCTGCTCTCTTTCAGTCGTTCTTCTTCACCACGGGTGTCGTCATCGTAGCCGAGGCCGGCACCAACGCCGGCTGTTGCCACAACAACCAGATGGCCCCTACGCCCGTTCTCTCCGGATGGTGCTCTGGATTTCCGTCTTACCTCATTTGCCTCTTCACGAGCAGAGAACAAATGTGAGCGCATCACAAACATGGCTTACTTGTTCATTCTTGATTTCACTCGTCATGGCTTTCTAGAGAAACAGGAACATTCTTTGCGATAATGTTCAAGGTCGTTCACTAAACCAGTAGGATTGTTAGTCTAAGCACAGAACAACAACAGAGAGAAACTAAACTGTCCACATGTACGCGGATATTTTGGTAAATGTAGCATTTTCAGGGTTATAGCGCCACCTGCTGCTGTGGCATGCTCTTGACAACACTTCCTCTGTTTTTATGTGGACAGATGCTTCTCACATCAGAAGCGGGAAATGTCCGTTTTTAAACGACACCTGCGTATGCGTGGACGTAGCTTTAGAAATCTGAAGTAGGGCTTGAAGTACCTTGAAGAACTCGCTCAAACATCAGCTTCTGGGCTGAAAAATGAATCCAACACACAAATGCGACAAAACTTCGCTTCAGGTTTGACCCCCAAATTATAGCCCATCTTTTATATACAGTCTTTTTGCTGCGTTGCATTTACCTCGGCAGTTTTTCCCAGCTGGAAATCTGACTCGAGGGGGGTTCCGCTTCAAAAGTCTGACACACAAGTCGAGATATCCGACTTCTGAGTTCAGATGGTACGCAGCATTAGTCTGGGCCCTAGATTTACCTGTTAAAATCCCCTGATTTACAGCAGAAATGTAGCCACAGAACATTTTTGCTATCCACAAGCCAAAATTTCATGTTAAGTAAAATTTTAACTTGGCTCTGAAAAATAAATAAATAAAAGTGCAGAAGCAGGGTTTTAGATTTTAAGGACTCACTTTGTTTAAGATTCATATGAACGAAAGTAAAGGGAACTCGAGCCAAAGAGAACTAAAGTGTCAGAAAAAAACACCAGAGCAGGTTTCAGTATCCTCAGGTGTGGTTTCGCTGCCTTCCTTGTGCCTTAGAGGCTTTGTATTGTCCAAACTAACCTTATTTTTATTCAGTGAGGAAAGTGAGAGTGTGTGCAGGTGCATGCCTTCTCTCTGTGTGTTCTCATTTCTATTAATTCCTGCTGTCAGCCCACAATCACACCTGGGCTGGGCTGAGTCACTTGGCCATCTGTGGATGAAGACGATACAAGATCCCATACGCGTTAACAGTAAGAAGAGGGAGAAGCACGGATTTATCGGGCCGAGGAAAGCTTATTTAATTAACCGGAGTGCTGAGTGAGAGGGTCGCACTGAATGAGACAGAGGGAGGCCTTTGAGCTCGCCCAGCAAACACGGTGTTGGTTAAATTCCCGGTCAGAAGAGTGATTAACTTCACTGGAAAGCATCCAAAAATTGAGTGCAAACGATCTTATCAATGGAAGTGGCGAATGTGACTAAGGCAGTTAAAAAAAAGAAAAGAAAATCAGGCCATTTTCTTTTCCACATAACAGTGTGACATCTGCGCTGTGGTCGCAGCCTCATCGAGTGAGCGTGTGAGTCAAAGAGTGTGAGAAGGGCATGAGCCCGCCTGCGTCTGTGGCATTTCTCGCAGATGTTCACACTTGCTTCAGACAGTAAATTAAAGCGTCTTCCCCTCGGCAGCTCGGTAGCTCTGTTTTTCTGTCACTTTTTTTTTTTTTTTTTACCAAATTATCCCCATTACATCAATCAAAAAAAGCCAGCAGCCAGCTTCAGAAAGAAAAGAAACCACAAGTCTTTTTGTTGTTTGACTTTTTTTTTTCTCCTTTTAGTCAGATTTTATATTTCTTCAAGCAATAGAAGTAAAACTGCCTACATCAATGGCAAATCTCACAATATTCCCATTCAGTACCATCCCTCAGGGGAACAGGAGGAATACATACAATTCAGAACAGCAGCAGCAACAGCAGCAGCACCTTCCTGCACATTTTATAAACACGTCTAAGTCCGCTAACAATGCAACGAGTGAAATCAAACTGTTGAACCCCCTCCCCCGTTTGCCTGAGCTTTCCCCAAAGGAGTTCAGTTCATGATATGTGGATGTGACAATTGAGTAAGTCGCCACAGGCAGCTGAAATTTTGACTGCGGGCAGTTTGACAAGATAAAAATGTTCATTGAGAACATAAAAAAAAAAAAAGAAAAGAAATAATCAGATGCTCACAGCCTTGAGGGGTGGGGGCTCTTTATGGCAGGATGATGATGTCAAGATTGAAAGCAATTCTGTTTGTGCGCTTTTTTTTTTTCTCTAAACTCCAAGTATCATCAAGCATTTGAGTTTTGGCTGAAAACTGCTGAGTTACATTATGAGAACATCTCCAAAATACCATTAGAAACATTTCAGCTCATTACCATGTGTTTGCCTGCGAGTCTGGGGGGGGGGTTGGGGGAAAGCAAACATCTGAGATTCATGCGTTGAGGCTGGTTTTAATTATTCTCTTTTTCCCCCACAATTCTGAATGAGTATCCTCTATCACCAGCAGTTTCCTACCACTCAAAAAAGGAAAAAAAAAAAAAAAAAAGCAACATTGGTGTGCGCTAAACCTTGAAAGTCATGTGACCAGAGGGAAAAAGTTCAGGAACATCCTGAGGCAGGTGGACAAACACACGAGTCCAAATTTGTGGAATTAGACGTTAAGTTTTGTTTTGCTGTTGTTTTAGTGTGGTGGCCTTTTCTTCCTCTTCATGCACTTCTTTTTTTTTTTTAAACCTTCGGTCAGAGTCCTTCACAAATTCAAGGTTAAAGCAAATGCAAGTCTTCCCAATGAGCAGACAGTGAGGTGAGATATGTCACAGCTCCACACCCCCACTGCAAAAGAAAACAACAGCGGGGGATGAAGATGAAAGGTTACATTTTTAACATTTTTTAAAACAAAAACAAAGCAATGTGTCCAGACTTGAGCCCCCCAAGGTCATGAGGTACTATCAGAGAGGAGAACTGATGAGTTTTTTTTTGTCTGTGTGTGTGTGTGTGTGTGTGTGTGTGTGTGTGTGTGTGTGTGTGTGTTTTGGCACTGCAGCGTTGAAGTCCTCCATTACCGGCAAAGAGAAACGACCCAAAACTTCTCGAACTGGAGCCACGGCCATCAGTCATCCTCTGATAGATCACTGCCACGCCGCACAAACAGAACAACTTTTTTCATGAGAACTGTACAGCCAAAAGAGACAAACCAAAATAAAACCAAGACACAAAAATAGTCGGTATACTTTTCTGATAGGATATCTATATTAGTGTTAGCTGCTAAGAGAAGAGACAGGACAGACAGGCACTTAAGTTCTAATGCATAGCAGAGATTAAAGCAAGAGGCGAGGCAGAAAAGAAGGATTCAGGGCCGAAGAACTTGAACCACTTTAAAATGGAAGAAAATGAAAATACCCCTTAAAATGTGAACGAATCAGTTTATTTCATACTGATAACACTGAAGTGAGAACTGATCCCTGCTCAGCTGCTAAAAGCAGCGTTGCTATTGATAGGGCCTCTGTCCTCAGCTGTGTACTGTATGTTATTCAGCATCCTGAGATGAAGGGGATTAAGTGAGACACAAGTGTCTGGAGCCAATAGTACTAATGGGATTGCTTAGCTCTATATGAGGGGGGGGGGTGTGTCTAACCCTGAGTTGTGGTCAGCAGAACAGCGAATTTACGTCCTGGCGCGATGCTAATATGTTAATCTGATCTAGCCGGTTTTAACTAGCTAGCAGGCTACCGTACTCCCTGCTGTAGGTGCCTTTTGTTTCAAGCCTGTGCGCTCAATACTTTCATTTATGGCTCACCGGATAGCGAAAGTAAGCAGTGAAGAAAGTCAGGAGGAGGAGAAATATTTTTAAAGAGTAAAAGCAACACAAAATATTCAACAGTAAGCTAACAGCAGCTACGCTAATAATTCTCACAGTAGAAAGGAAGGCTAGCAGATTGCTAGTACCATTATCATTATTAACGTTAGGCCTCAGTCACACAGGCCTAGAGACCATCTGGCAACCACCGGTCACTAGGGAAAAATGTGTTTTTCCTCAACTGGTTGCAAGTGGTTGCTGGGAGTTGCTGTGAAATCGACTGCTAAAGCCCCATTCATACAGGCTTGGAGATTGGTTGGTGGCCCCAGTGGTAACCAGTGGTTGCTAGGAAAAAATGTAGTATTTAGTGACCGTGAAATTGGTGCAGCACCAAAACCATCCTAGCCATTGCTTTGTTAGCTAGCAATCACTAGAGTAAATCCCACATTTGCCCATAGCTGGCACTAAAGATGGCCAAGCAGTAGTGAAACAGTAAGAAGCGGAATGCAAAGTGGAAATGGAGAACACTGGCCTTCAAAGTTAAACCTTTTGAAACGTGTTGGCTGCAGCAGTTACTTTGAAGGCAAATAGTCTCGGTTTGCATCTCACTTTTTTCCCCCTGTTTTGGTGTAGTACCTTTATTGTGACTGATTTCATCTGGCAAAAGCCAGCAACCTCCAGCAACTATTTGCCAAATGGTTGTGGAATACAGCACCTCTAAGTCTGAGGCCATGGTCCTCAGCCGGAAAAGGGTGGAGTGCCATCTCCGGCTCAGGAACGAGTTCTTGCCTCAAGTGGAGGAGTTTAAGTATCTCGGGGTCTTGTTCACGAGTGATGGGAGAAGGGAACGGGAGATCGACAGGCGGATCGGGGCTGCTTCTGCAGTGATGCGGACGCTGCACCGGTCCGTCGTGGTGAAGAGGGAGCTTAGCGTAAAAGCGAAGCTCTCGATTTACCGGTCGATCTACGTTCCTACCCTCACCTATGGTCACGAGCTTTGGGTAGTGACCGAAAGAATAAGATCGCGAATACAAGCGGCAGAAATGAGTTTCCTTCGAAGGGTGGCTGGCCTCTCCCTTAGAGATAAGGTGAGGAGTGCGGCCATCCGGGAGGGGCTCAGAGTAGAGCCGCTGCTCCTCCACATCGAAAGGAGCCAGTTGAGGTGGCTCGGGCATCTGATTAGGATGCCTCCTGGCCGCCTCCTGGGTGAGGTGTTCCGGGCATGTCCCACCGGGAAGAGGCCCCGTGGTAGACCCAGGACACGCTGGAGAGATTATGTATCTCGGCTGGCCTGGGAACGCCTTGGGGTCCCTCCGGATGAGCTGGAGGAGGTGGCTGGGGAGAGGGAAGCCTGGGCTTCTCTGCTTAGGCTTCTGCCCCCGCGACCCGGCCCCGGATAAGCGGAAGAAAATGGATGGATGGATGGATGGTTGTGGAATACTCATTTTTCCCTAACTAGGCTTGTGTGACTGCGACCTTAGTGAAATTGCTGCGTTCATGTCACATCAGATTTACTGTGCACAATTTTTTTCTGTGTTTCATTTCAGCGTCACAGAACTGTCAATATGTTTTTATTTATTTTATACAACTTAGAAGACTCACATCAGGGAATATGAGCCCAAACATGTGATGTTTTTCAGCCACATATGAGCACCTCTGTAATCATAAACTACACAGTTGCTGTGAACACACAGCAAACCTTTAAATCTTATCCTTTATGACATGAATGCAGTAAAAGCTCACACGAGTGCTCCCCGCTTTTTTTTTTTTTTGTAACTACATTAAAATCAAGCACAAAAAACTAACAACAACAACAAAAAAAAAACACCCCACAAAGCTTCATTGAAGTTCTTTGTAAAATGGCTGCAATCTGAAAATGAGGCACTTTTAGAGCAGATGTGTAATTCTACACATTTTCATTTTCATCAACCGTTACACTCTTTAGGATTAGAACTTTTCCAATTAGAAAAAAAAGAAAAAGAAAACACTGTTCTCCATTTTTGTACCCTTCTCGGACTCGGTTTCACTCAAGGAATGAGAGCAGCAAATAGCTTTTTAAGAATGTCATTTGGCACACGTCCCTGTTGGTTTCCACAACCAACCAGATGAAAGCGAAGAGGAAAGAAAGGGGAAAAAAAAAAAAAAGAAAGTTTTCCATCAGTCTCTGTCAAAGTGCTTGAAGACCGCTTCGGATCCAGCTGCTCTCTTGATGCGATAGGTTGCCACAAAATGAACAGGCGGAGCTTTGTGTTTTCCCCGGGGACGATGCACTGACATCAGCACTCTAGAAGAAAAGCCAGAGGAAAAAAAGGTTTGGTTACAAATTGTATAAACAACACCTCAGATATGGAGAAGAAATAAATATTATGCTATGTAAACAAAGTGTCTCCTTCTTATCTGGTTAATATGTAATGCGAGATATCAGCTCTGGAACATCCTGACCCTAAAACGAACAGATGGAATATACAGTGCGGCTAAACGGGCTAAAAGAAAGACTCAGACAGGAAGCGCGAGATAAAGGGAACAGCAGGGAGGGAGAAAGTGAGGACACCTATGGCTACAGGCAAAAAGTGTGTGTGTGTGAGAGAAAGAGTGAGCCCACACGAGGGAAAACAGAAATCCAGAGACCTTGTTACATTTTTCCGAGCACATGCCCAACATGTGAGCACACAGGTATGTGGGAAAATGTCACTGCGGCAATTATTCAAAATGTCACATCTGAACAGTAGTCGTGGCTGGTTTTTGGATCGTTAGAAAGGATTAGCTGCATAATTCTGCTCCACAGCAGAGACAGCAGCAGAATCACATGGCATCCAAAGCCATCTGTCAGTCTTGGGCCCTCTGTGTGCCGTGTCATGTTAGGTCACTGTGGTCACAGCTTTTGTAGTCAGTCTACAATGATGGCTGCAATGCAGGGGTGAGTTCAAACTGATTTTATACAAGTGGGAGTCTGCAGCCTATATCCATTTACGCCAGTAAATGCTATCTCTGGTGCAAAAGAAACTGATAAGACTGTGGCACATCGGGTGCTGCAGTGGTTAGCACCGTTGCCTCGTATCAGGAAGGTTCATGGTTTGAATCCCTGGGTTGGTTTGGGCCTTTCTGTGTGTAGTTTTTATGTTCTCCCAACCCCTGCTGGGGTTTTCACAGTCCAGATACTTAAAGGCTACGTTAACTGGTGAACTGGCTGTGAATGTGAGGTAGAGAAAGTGCTTCAAGTGTATAGACTGAAGATGTACTGTGTGAGTATATGGTTAAAATGTTATGTGTAGTTTAAATGTAAGTACATTACATTTGAAATTATTATTTATTAATATATATATTTACATCATTCAAATAACCACTAAAGCTGCGCCCACACTGGCAGCGACATGACGCCCGGAGGACGCCAAAAGTGATTTTGATATTAGGCAACTTCAAACGACTCCGGACGAAATAACCTCTGGTGACAGGAAGTGGGCGGGACCAGAGATAAATGTTTCTCAATTCCCAAGAGCGCAACTGAAGCGGCCACCAATGAGAGTGAAGAACACCGCTGATTGACATACGACCTGGTAAATTCATTAGAAGGTTAGCTAGGCAACTGGAGCCTGCCGTAAGCGTCAAAGCGTCGAGCTTCTGGTACGTACGCAGCTCAGCGGTACCAATGCTGTTCTCACAGGCAAGGGCGTAACTTTGGGTCCAACATTGGGGGGGTTAAGCTCTCTGCCCATTTATTTATTTATTAAATCATTTACTTTTCTAAAAGGATTCAGGAGATTTTGGGTTAACCGTATTAAAAAATACATTGTAATGCTTTTACTGTGTATTTATTTAACTTTCTTTGTATTTACTCTGCACCTTCAACAATTAAGAAAAGGCTTACATTTTTCACATTTCTTCCAGCAGTAACAAATATTTTACACTTTTAGAATCTATTATATGACACACCTAAATTTCTCAATTTTCCAAATGTATGTATTTACCTGGCGCACTATAATTTGGCTAGGAGAAATTACAACACAATTCCACAAGTATAGCCATTAGTAATTAAACAAGAGCAGACTAAAACCCTTCATGTCATTTTCAGCAATTATGCTTAAATGTACATATATGACATTGTAAATTTTGAAATCAGGTCAAAATTACCTAAAGACAGCAAGAGAGCTGCAGCTGTAGACTTAATTTATATAAGACTGTGGTAGCTTCAAAGCATTCATTTACAAGGGGGTGTTGTCGACCAACAATGAAAAATTGTTGGTTGTCCGCTTTTTGTCCTCTTTTCATTTTTTCGAACTACACTCACTCCGGGGAGAGGGGGGGGGTTACATTACTAAATGATTAAACATGCTAGTATTTTACCCAAAATTGATAATGAATAAAGAAAATTAACATGTTATTTGTGTAAGATGTTTTTTTTGTAAATCAAAAAGATGTGCCTATATTGGGAGGGGGGGTTATAGTGATTGGATCAGATTATTGGGGGTGGGGGAGTCATAACCCCCCATCCCCCCCGGAAATTACGCGCATGCTCACAGGTGATCTCTCATAATGTAGCCATACAGTGTGTTTCATTTAAAGTCATTGAAGAATTTCTGGGTTCCCAACGGGAATTTTCAATTGGAACGCTCCCTCAAGTCGCTCTTCTTCCGCCCCGCCAACCCTGATTATTTTTGAGCGCAAAAAACAAAACAAACAAGCCCTGTGCTGTATTGCTAGTGGTTCATAAATGAGTCTACGAAGCTAAGGAGCAAAACAAATCCTGGTTTTCCTTGCTTTTCCAGCTTTACTACTGAAGCACGCTCAATTTGGGGAGTGATGTCAAAGACAGCGTCCTCAGTCGGTCCACGGAGCAGCACCCTGTGATCACCATGATCTCCAAAAGAGCTCAGCAGTGAGGATCCTTAAGTGAAAATCCCATTCCATATTCTCCATGAGGATTTGGATTATGAACCACAATGTTGTGAACATACAAAGCAGACCAACTACAAGCTATGACACTGTGAAATGAACACAAACTACAACATATATTCAAAACTATTATTATAAAATCTACGATAATGAAAAGGAAGTTGTTTGCTGTAGTATCTGGGACTTGCAACGCATTACAGGATGAACAGTTCCTTCACTGTTAAAAGTAATTATGTACACAGTCTTTTTGTTTACCCTTGTTTGTTTTATCCAGATCAAATCTTTTTATGGTCATGAGTCACCTTGTAGCCGGTTGGCTCGATTCAAGGCTTAAAGCTCTTTATATAAAGAAACATCAATGGAGAAAATGGACCAACCAGTCAGACTGTGGGATGAAAAGAAGCAGAAAACACCGGCTGACTCAACAGTGTGCAGTCTGACAGGCCTCAGGACTGATGTTGTACAATCTGACACAGATTGCATTAGACAGATAACTCGGATTGACATGCAATTATACCTTCAAGACTGCAGTTTTTCTCTAGTGTGTGTGTGGACCTCTAAGCCAGATGTCAGGTTGTTGCACTGTAATCCCTGAATACAGGATGGCTGCTTTAAAAGGTCTTGCGTGTTGTAAATAAAGAATGATCGCAAAATGCAAAACACAGCTTCTGCACCTTGTACTGGAAACACAATTATGCCGACCATAAAGGTTAGTAAGTGCCCTCTAAAGTGGTTCAGTCAAACGAGGTGACTCACACTAAAGGCACTCAGGCCACTGTGTGCCAAAATAACCAAAGCACGAAGCTAGTAAAGAGAACGGGCTCAGAGAGAGTTCCCCGTCTTGTTTCCAAAAAAAAAAAATAAATACATTAAAAAAAAAAAACATTCCCAGTATTGCTTGAGTCTCTAATTGGAATTGAGGGTGCTCTGTATTTACGCCCCTCCCTCTCTCGCCCAGTTTGTCTTCTTCCTGGTGCAGTGAGCTATATTTAGTGCGCCTCAGCACAGACGGTGCCCGCCAGCCGGCCAAGCCGTGACTGCCTAAATCAGAGCGGAGCAGCTCGGGAAAAGCAAAAAAAAAAAAAAAAAAAACAGCAACAAAACTGAGCCATGCAGCGTAAGGAAGAATCCAGAGGAGGTGGCTGCTGCTCTGCCATGGATACGCGCACGCAAACTGCTATAATTGCGTGGATGACATTCACTTAATAACGACCTTTCCTCAGCACAGACACGGCAAATTATACAGGAAAAAATGGGAAACAGCTGTCTACACATACAGCCTCTTATATGCGGCTACATGGGAAGTGTTTCCTTCCCTGGTGGCACTAATCAGATATCTTATTTTCCCCAGGCTGGCCCATCCGTCGGCCTGGACCTCCCTTGGCGTTCTGTTAATCGATCTCATCCGCTTCCTTGCATCGTTTCTCCATCTGTTGGCTTATCGATATTATAATGACCACAGTAGCGATTGTGTGAGTGCGTGTGTGTGTCTCTTTCCCCCTTTTCTCTCCCAGACTGTTTAAATCAAGAGGTTATACAAGGCTATCTGCCTCCAGAGTACATGTCTAGCCAATAACTGGTCTCTAGCCGCCTGTGTGTGTGTGTGTGTGTGTGTGTGTGTGTGTGTGTGTGTGTGTGTGTGTAATTAGGAGAGTCTGGGTCAACGTGATGTCTCAATCGAGGGCTGCCTAAAATTGAAAGCCACCCTGTTCTCCTGTCGTAAATCGAGTGTGTCAGTCTGTCATTTTTGTGCCGCCCAGGCTCCCACAAGACACGGGGCTGCTCCAAGCAACGTGATGTGAGTCACTGAGTCCACCGGTCAGTTGGTTTGGTTTAAATCATATTTTATGTTAAAGGAAATTGGCCAGACCCACACCAGAGGTATTAAGATGCCATCATGTGTTTGCAATCAATGGAAAGAGATGCTGGATGAAAAACAAACTGTACAAAACTGGAAAAACAACCAAAGGAGAACAAAACAAAAGCAGTAATATTGGATATCAGTGGATGAAAGTCTTCATGGGGGCAAAAAGCATGTGCAGTGGTAGGATCTTTCGAACATCGCATAAGAAAAGCCGACTGAAAATCACCAGAAACCGCCATCGTTTATCGCTGCATCTCATCAGCCTCAGGGCAGAAAATGTGCCAGTTTGCTCATACTGCGTGCCTCCAGCATGCTGCGACATCTTTGTGCAAGATAGCAAATTCCTTCCACCTCCAAAAGTAGCCAAGTAGCCACGACCTTTGACCTACACATTACGGGGAGCCAAGAATATTCTTCTGGAGATCATTAGAGAATTTGAAAATGAGAAAAATCTCATGCAAGTTTTTTTTTTTTTTCCACAATGGCTGCAATTTTTCAAGCCAGCGACTTGAGCTCTTGAAATCCTTCTGCACTGTTATTATACTTGATTCTAATAAATCATCTATCCTGCAGGCAGGCGAGCGGCTAAGAGGAGAAACGGAGCAACATGAGCCGGGATCCAGCGTCAAAGACAGCTGCATATAGACGGATAGACGAAAACTGGCAGGCTGAAGCAGCAGGACAGCTCCTGTGTCACCTCATTTTATTTCTTCCACCGACGCCATAAAGTCTGTCAGTTATAAGGATTTAATGTTTGAACTCTGACCACGGTTTCTGATTTCACCGTACTTATTTGTTAGTCATGAATCTGGCATACGTGTGGGTGACAGTTTGGTAAAAGTAATACTCCACCCCAAATCGTCCTTGCGAGTATCTAACACTCGGCTCACGGGGGCTTCAGAGGTGGTTGTGAAAAAGAAAATCTGAAAATTGCTTCTTCATGGTGGGTGGCAACTGCAGTCAGCTCATCGTGCCCTATTTCAGACTTCTGCGAGAAGAATTGTGTTACCATCTTAAGTATCCAATGCAAGCGTGCTGTGGTCATTTTTGCACAGAAAAGAACAAACCAAATGTGGTACGGAAGACCAAAACCGCCCAAATCAAAAATAAATAAAAATGAAAAAGAAAAAAAAAAAAAAAAAAAAAAAGAAAGAAATGTGGAAAACAATACAGAAACAAAAGGTTTGGGGTTAAGCAGCTGAAATTTCTTATCCATGTCACATATAAGCACCAGGCTAAGTGTTTATAACATGTATTAAAGCACTGTATCATTTTCATTTTACCACAGTGACATGATTTATATCCACAAAACATTATACAGCAATACTGTAGCGCGGGCACACACAACTTAATAACATAGATACAATAAATGAATAAACATTCATGATTTGAAATAATAAATGAATAAATAAAATGAAAGATGAAATTAAAAAATAAATAGAAACAGGAGAAGCAAATACATGGAGTAAGGGCAAACTTTCCCCCAGAAAATAACTCCTTTGTTTGAAGTCAACATGTGCAAAGGCAGAAGTGTTAAAACCTGCTCCAAACAGCCGCATTTCAGGAGTCGAGACATGACAACTGTTCAAACTGAGGACGGTTTAGTGGCAGAAATAGCTGTTAAACATGAACAAGTAGTTCAAACACTACATTACAGTGTGTGGATTTAAAGCCACGCTAACTACAGGAAGACATGTGCAAAGCCTCTTTCTGAGTCTACAGGAAACATATGAGATTGAGATTGCTGTTGAGTGTTCACGCCGGCTTTTGACTGTAAATGATACTGTCTCAAAGAATCCACTGAGCCACTGCCAACAATCACAAAACTGGGAGAAGAAATTTGTAGAAAGTTAGAAGGCAAAAAAACATTTCTTTATTTCCTGGATTTTACGCCCAGTACAGATCTAAAACTCGTCCCCACTGGACTCAATAGGCTTCATGAACTTAGAAAAGGCAAATCAAACAAGGTAGGACAATAATCACCGCGCACACTGATAGAGGTGGAGAGGTTGTGTTTTCAGTCTGTTCAATAAAAAAAATTTCTGGAGTTATTGGGGGTGGTGCAAGGAACAATGTATTAAATTTTGGTGGTGATCTGGATCATGATCTATAAAATTTGGGGTGGGTGAGGTATGCACTCCACTGAGTGCCCCTCACACTCATTGTCATCAGTAGGCCGCTACATTAAAATGCTCTCTGTATTGTGGATATTGGACCTTTAGGAGTGGTCCTGGCTTTCTGGTGCATCCCATGACTACCCGACTATACTGGGATATTGAGATCCGTGTTTGTGAAGTTGATGCGGGGGAATCTGTTGCAGTGTATCGTGGGGGTGGGGGGTTGTACTTTAAGGCGTCAAAGCAACATCCGCATTAACCAGTTTTAATGTTGTGGCTGACAGATTTACAGCAAAAAAAAAGTTACATTTTCTACATTTGCTGCTGTATACAAACAGAGGCGTTTCTAGGAAAAAGGTCTTCTGGGACGCAGACGGCCGCGTGTGTTCACAGGAACACGAGGAGCGATTGTTTGGGATCATCACACGATGCTCGAGGATGAGCACCTCCACACGATGCTGCCGGCGTGGCTGTGCATGCAGTGCAGGACGGGCACGTGGCCACTTTAAAACTAATGAAAATTAAGGTGCTGAGCAAACATCAGGATCATTGAACACCCAGTCAAAGCTTTTTATCACCTCAAAACATCCCCTTTATCCACACCGTGAATGCACAACATTTCCCTTTTATGCTCAGCTATAAATTTCCATACATTACGCCACGCAGCTGACAGCGGAGAGCAGACCGCGTGGTGCTGAAAGACAAGTTGATGTGTGCGCTTATTACATTTTCACGCCTACCGCTTCTTTAACTCTGCCGCCGTCAATCACGCTTCCAGCAGCTACAGCAGCCATGCAACAAGCTATTTAACCAGGTATGTACACGTGTTATGTATATATACATAACATATGTGTCCAGTGGTGTAAAGTTGCAAGGATTACATGGGAAATAACACCAAACACATGCAAAACACACACAGAGGTGACGACGAGAGTGCAAAAGGCTTCAAAAAGTTAAATGCTTATTATTCGTGTCTGTATTCGGAGGGGTTTATTGACCCGATTGTGTAATTCAAGTAAGGAGGCTCCAGAGAGTTTCCATTATGGAGCAGCACAGTGGGAAAGCCTGAGTGGGCGTGTTACAGCAGAGGAATGTGTGGGGACAGGAAGAGACGGACAGGGACAGAGCAGCACTGCAGAGTCAGGGGGAGAGGAACATCCACTGTCCCCGTGTGCCCATCGGAGTATTTTTAGCTCATCCTTGAACAATATCCGAACAAGTAGTTTGTTACACTGCCAGGAAAACATGCCGGCCTTTACGTACTACAGCTTTCTTATGATCCAACAAATATTCTGGGGGAGAAAAAAAAAAAATTGTGTATTTCATCACACCTTCGTTATTTCAACTGCTGCTTCTTTGCGCCTCAGACAAATACAATCATCAGCTTCTGAGCTCAGCGCTCAGGCTCAGGATCCAAAATCTCTCTTAAAATAATGGCCCAAGTCATTTTTTCAACGAAAGTTTTATTTTTGCTTAAATCATCATATTTTCTGTGTTTGGTTCAGTTTTTTTTTTTTTTGTCTTGAAAAAAAACAAAACAAAAACAACTTAGGCCATTATTTTAAGCTGGTGACGACTTGTTGCCTGAATGATTCTGAATTTTAAGATCTCACTTTTGACCTTTAAAGCTCGTCATAGCCTCTGCCCCCGGTGTAGGATCTCTATGATCTTTTTAGTCGCACAGAAGCCTGTGTGTAGCCTGAAGCAAGGTGCAGCATTGACGGTCCAGAAACTATGGAAGGAGATGCCTGAGGAAATCAGGTCAGCAGAGTCAGCATCTGCAGCCCGAACACCTCAGTGAGGCTACTCGAGCCTCTGTTTCACAGGGGTGGCTTAAACCTTTTCATAGACCAATCAGAAGAGAAAAAAAAAGCACTGTGTAAAGAAGTAAAAGCTGATTACTTTCTGGCTGCTTTCGTCCTGATCTAAATGCTTGAGGCTGTCCGCTCAAAGTGGTCCTCTGCATTAAGGCCAATGTTAATAAAGTATTGAAGAATTAAGAGAAATACAATAGCAGCAACTTCTACAGTGAATGGACGAGCGCCAAAGAGGTAAAAGAGCCATTAAGGAAGATGAATGTTTCACGTATTCATCACTTTTTCAATTTTTAAAAATCATCACTCTGATTAAATGTAACTTGCAGTTTGTATCTGTATGCATGCACCAGCTAAAATGGTTCCCAATCTGCAGAGGAACAAAGACAATTACTAAAAACAGGATACCTCTGATTAAGCTTCTCCAATTTTAGTTTGCTCCACTATTTCTCCATCCATCCATCCATCCGTTCATCCATCCATCCGTCCGTCCCAGGGTCACAGTGGGTCTATCCCAGCAATCACAGCTAGAAAGGTGGGGGTACACCCTGGACAGAGCGCCAGTCTGTTGCCAACCATTCACGCTCACCTACGGCCACCTTTACCCAACCAGTGAGCCCAGCCTGCACTGCCTATGCAGCAGACCTGCAGGGTGGGACTCCACACAGAAAGGCCCCAGCCGGCTGCTGGATTCAAACCCAGGACCTTCTTTCTGTGAAGCGACAGTGCTAACCACAGCCCCACTTTTTCTCTGTTTCAAGTCTTTTTCATTAAGAAAGCCTGCCTCTAAAGATGTCATCTTGAACTCTGAGCAACTGCAAAGAGAAAAAAAGCTGCTGCCTTACTTTTTATATCCATGTGGTTTAGCCATAAATAGGACCTGTCATCAAAGATAGCAATTAGGCTTTTTTATTGCAACAGCAAACTTGTCTGGGCCTGTACAAGCTGCTTCTTAACCTTTGACCAACTTGTAAAAGATAAAATGTCCATTAATTTTTCCAAACGGCTCATGCTGCAAACATCAGTGTGTTGTAACCAGATGATCCCACTGCAGGTCCAAAAGTCAGATTCACCTCAGGGGATGAAAAGAGTTTTCTGAGTTTTGGAGTAAGCTATTTAAAAGCAGTCATTGCCGAGAAAGCTGAACCCGGGCTGAGAATAAACTTCTTTCAGTTCCTCTAAATGCAGCGTGTAAATTGTGCAACAGAAACTGGCAACCGTAGTGAAATCTGACATGGGACGTCCAGTCCCTGGACAGTGCGGGCACAGCTAAAGCCAACGGGACCAAAGGGTTTTTGTGAGCGTTATCTCATTCATTCTCACAGACACACACAGCCACTGTCTGCTGATTCAGACCAGCGATTTCTCTCCGGCTTTGTGTCGTGCCGCTCCGCCAGTTCTGCCACTTTCTGCTAATGCCGCCTGGCCCCACTGAGCGTTGACAGGCAAACACACACACACACGGTGGTGGCATCCTGAGCGAACTGATATACTGACTGATAGCATAAGCAGGTGGGGGGGGTCCCTCTCTTCTGAGTGAGGCTTTTCCCCGAATGCCAGCAGACGGCTCTCTGATGCGGACGCACAAACAAAGTGAAACACAAGAAGCTGTTGCACCATCTTAAAGAGAAGCTGCCGCGCTGTGGAGCTGCTGTTGACACATGTGTGTCTTTTCTTGCTTCACTATGTCGAAACGGCAAAATTCAGCCAGCACGGTTGCTTTGTTTCGCACATGAGTGAATTCAGCGAGAGACGTCTTTATTAGTCTTCAAGTCAATCACCGCCAACACCACTCTGTACCTAGAAATTCACAATTAATGCTGACGACAGCTGACAGTTATTGTTGAGCCAAAACTGCCACAATCAAGAAGAGATAAATCTCTAAATCTCGACATTCATTTGTACTGATGTTGGGACACGTTTCCACAGCCCACATCTGCATTCTAAAGCAGATGTGTAGGGAAACAGAAAAAGCAAAAAGAAAATAATAAACAAATACACTTGCCAGCCACTTTATTAGGTACACCTTGCTAGTACGGGGTTACACCCCTGCACATCCAGGATGTTAATCTCCCATTCTGCTACATCCCAAAGGTTGAGTGACTGTGGAGGTCATTTGAGTGCAGTGAACTCACTGTCATGTTCAATGAACCAATTTGAGATCATCTGAGTTTTGTGACACTGTGTGTTATCCTGCTGGAAGCAGCCATCAGAAGATGGGGTACACTGTGGTGAAACTCAAGTGGGCCGTATTGCTTAAATAAAACTAAAGTGGTACTAAAAAGCCCAAAGTGTGCCAAGAAAATATCCAAACACCATCACACCACCACCAGGCTGAACCTGCTGATACAAGGCAGGATGGATCCATGCTTCCATGTTGTTTACTCCAAATTCTGACCCCACCAACTGATCAGGGATCATTTCTCCGACCTTCTGTTGTCCAGTTTTGATGAGCCTGTGTGAATTGTAGCCTCGGTTTCCTTTTCTCAGCTGGAGTTGCACCCGGCGTGGTCTTCTGCTGCAGCAGCCCGTGATATTTGAACACATTCACCCATGAATGCAAGTTAATTGTTTTGGTTTTCCATTCTGCAACTTAATGCTTCCTAATAAGTTAGCCATATCAGCTCAGGTGTGGTGTTTATAAAATGTTCCACCCCCCCTGAGAAATTCACTGCAGTTGGCTTGGAGTCATTATTAATTTTGAAAATGATGTAAATCAAAAATGACCCCTATAAATTTGAAAGAAAAAAAAAAAACCCCACAAAAAACAAGTGTCAGATGACTCCAAATTAAAAATTCGATCCCCCGGTGCCGTTACAGTCAGTTCTTCTATATGTCTTCATCACCCGATGAAGAGGAGGAGTGTTTTGCAGTGACAGAGGTCCCAGAGAAGAACTCATAAACCTTTGGATCATTAAAACGACAAAAAGGGGCTGACAGTGTGGAATCTGGAGTGCATTTGGAAATCACGTCCCGTGTGTTCAGAGAACGATGCCAGTCTCTGCTTCACAGTGCGTCCGTGTGTGTGTGTGTGTGTGTGTGTGTGTGTGTGCACGTGACAGCTCCTGGTCGCTGCGCCACTCTGATGATGAATTGTGTAATTATTAATAGAGATGCCTCTGCTGTTTCGTACGGCAACAGCCCCCGACAGTTTTAAGTTACTTCATGCAACTTTATTGAGAGAATGCAGCTCTGTGCGACTGCATATGTGTGTGTGTGTGTGTGTGTGTGTGTGTGCGTGCATGTGCAAAAACCAAAGACGAGTGTGACTGAATGTGCAGGGATACACATGTGAGTGTAGGTGTGGATCAGAGTCTGTGTGTGTGTGTGTGTGTGTGTGTGTGTGTGTGTGTGTGTGTGTGTGTGTGTGTGTGTGTGTGTGTGTGTGACGGTGGGTACACAGCAGACTTGGCCAGCATGCACAGCAAATATTTACCTAAGAACCTTCTGGACTGTCTGCTACTGAGACTTCTTGTCTTCTCCTCATCTTCACAGGAGGAAACGTTTTTGTAAAAGTATCCTCTCCTTCCGCGCTACACCTCCATTATAGTTTGAACCACCCCCTCAACATAAGCTACACTCATCCTGAGGCCTGCCTTGCACTTGCTAACACAGGAAAGGAGATCAGAACAGAGTTAAAAGGACTAATATTCAACAGCTGACCAGAAACTTGAAATTTATGTTCCTCTGTGTCTGCTGGATGTGTAAATAAGCCACCGCTTGCTGACAAATTAGCCCTAAAAAAATTATAAAGCGATATTATGTTTGGGCATGTGTTTGTTGGCTTGCAAACAGGTAGCCAAAGTAGCCAGTTTATGCAACTCGAACGCTGTTTCAGGGTAATTGCATACATGGTGTCTTGTGTAGTTTCCTGTCAGTTTATGCCAAATCTGACTGAGGACGGCAGGAAGACAATGACAGGACTCATGCACTGCTGAGCCACAATGGATGTAAACACCCCAAAATTAAACCTCAACTCCCTACCAATCACTCCGGTCACACCGGCTTGGTTTACACAATGCTTTGCTGAGGCTGAAACATGCAAAACCACTGGACCGGTCACCTCAGAAGTCTGTTCTGTTTGGACTGAGGCAGACAGCTTGAAACAAGAAAATGAGAGCAGCTAAAGCGACCTAACTGTCGACATGGATGCAAGTGTCAAATGACATAGTAACAGAAGTGGGTGTAATGTATGAATCAATGAGCTGCAGCGTTTTGGGAAATGAGTCTGTGATCATATGCGAGACTGTGTGTGTGTGTGTGTGTGTGTGTGTGGTAGAGTTGGGCAGCCATGCAGCTGCGGTGGCTGGCTTGAGTCGTGCCTGTACATGCACATTATTACAACCACCGACTGGACAAGAAACACGGTTCATAAAAAAAAAGACGTGTTTTAAAACGACTATTTATATACTACACAGTGCTCTGCATTCACTGACTGCCCGTTTGTTTGAATGTCCAGTTCTCAGTGTGTAAATTTAACCACCACGTAAGCACTACCTCAGGGATCCATGGGATTTTATTTTCAGTGAAGATTTGACTTCTAACAAGTAGAAAAACAACATTACCGACACATGCAGGTCAACCTAGGTGCGTCCAAGCAGAAGATCTGTGGTAACCCTGTAAGAAAAACACCCACTAGTCTGGGCAAATCATCACCACCTCACTGTTTTGCATTTGCATTGCTCAATCATATATAACATGTAGTGAAATCAACACTTAAAGTGTTTTTAAAGTTTGGTGTGAGCACTTGCAGATGCATGCTGGGAGTCACAGTCTGACAAAGGCCGTACAAAGGAAAAGATGCTTATCTAACTCTAACTGATGCAGTGAGTAGCTTCTCATTTCTTAAATAATCATGTCAGAAGAAGTCAGAAGTCGTGGAAAAGACGTTACTCTGCTTCAGAAGATTCAAGGGGGCACCAAGCAAAGAAAACTGCTAAAAAAAAAAAAGGGGTTAATAACTCTCTAACATATTATTAAAACCTGGAAGGATAGTGGTGAGCCATCATATTCGAGGACAAAAAGTGGTCTGAAAAAAAGAATCTGGAATTATCACGATCAGAGATCACGTAAATGTTTTGTGAACTCAAATCTTTAAAAAAAAAAGAAATGAATTAAATTAAACCCTCAAGAAAATCATGTATCAGTGAGGCTAATGGGAGAAAGGGGCTTTAGTTTGCTAGAGAGCACAAAGATTGGACTCTGGAGCGATGGAAAATGGTAATGTGTCTGATGAGTCCAGATGTACCCTGATCCAGAGTGATGGAAGCAGCTCAGTGAGAAGAGAAGTGGATGAAGTGATGCACCCAGCATGCCTGGTGCCTCCTGCACAGACCCGTGGAAGCAGTGTTATGATCTGGGGTCACTTCAGTTGATCAGGTCTAGTTTTAGGTCACATTATGTCCCACATTAAGTCTCCACACAGCGGTCCGACTCTCCCAACATCAACACAGGATCTTGGCAAAAAATGAAACAAATGTGATGCTGCACAAGCTTACTGCAACGATGCCACCACAAATGGGTGCCGTCATCAAAGCTAAAGGCAGCCCAGTGAAATATGATTGTGTGAATCCAGTTTGCACCAGAAACTCCAACGTTTGGGGGTCAAAGACGGTGGAAGCCTCCCAGCGATGAGCCACTGGGCTGACGGACGGTGGGTTTCAGGTTCGACACTGTGTAGAAGGACTACCCCAATCTAAGCTAGGTGTGGATGGCAACAATAAATAACAGACTTTAAATAACTGATTTTTTTAATCATGCTGGGTACTTTCTGGTTTTGCCACAATCAAGCAACCCAATCAATCAATAATAAGGCTGGAGGATTGTGAAGCAGCTGCCTTTGCATTCATGTGTTTCTTTGCCCTCTCTCCCACCTGTATAAAGTAAGATCACTGTGGATATTTAGTCCTCATGTCATGTAAACGAGCTGCGTCATGACGCACGGCCGATCACCAGCTCTGTGTGTGTGTCCCTGTGTTGTTTTGGACAGTTGGTGATGATGATTCATATTCAGACTCTGCTTAACTCAAAAAAAATCCACCATCGTCAGCTCACAGCGGAAAGCAACTGCCTCACAGCAAACACACGCAAGCGCTGATGACGACCGTGCTTACACATCGGCAGACATCATCAACCAGCCACGTACGAAGGGGCACACGTGGCTGACAACTGGTAATGAATACGAACAGTTTCATTAATGGCAAATGAAAGTCAGCAAGAACATCAACAGTAAACACTGCACGCAAAGAGCGTGTGCCACCTCTCCATCATCATCCCCTCCCTCATTCACCCCTCTCCTCAACATCCATCTCTTCCATGTGCACTTGTTTGTTCTCGGCCAGGTATGACTAATGAGTAAACAGGAGAGTTAAGCGCCTTTCATTTCCTCTCCACTGCCAAATCGAGGCTTTAACTGCTCTGGTTGGGTGCTGTGACGCCCGCAGTGGAGAAGAACATTGTGTTAACAGCTGTGTGTGTGTGTGTGTGTGTGTGTGTGTGTGTGTGTGTGTGTGTGTGTGTGTGTGTGTGTGTGTGTGTGTGTGTGTGTGTGTCTGGTTTATAGATTCCATAGATGGTGTTTGTCAGACTGACAGAAGCAGAAGTTTCACTGAAGACAAAAACATTCAATTTTCACAATCCACTCAAGCACACACACACACACACACGCACGCACGCACACACATACACGTGCACGCACGCACACGCACCAAGAACACATGGATGATGCTCCATTTAATGCACAAGCGGAGCGGTATGAGCACATGTGGAGACGATCTCAAATCTCTAACGCCAAATACCAACTTCCAGACTGATGCAGTGCCAGCTTGTGCTGGATGGGTGCGGTTTCCACATCATTTAAATTTGGCACACAAAAGGGCACATGCTGCTTGAGTGGCAAGAAAACAAATCCTGGTAAACATCCGGACTTAAGCCTGGCTGAGCTGCTGAATTCAAATGAACGTGTTTTCACTGCACCATCACTCACAATTTGTCCTTTGATGGATCTGAACTAAATGCAACCAGTGACGACAGTGTATCATGTTTTATCGTGTCTCACCTGTCATTCACCTACCTGCATCCACTCTACAGGTCTTCACTTGAACTACCTGTCTGTGATTCAGTGTTAACCCCTGCGGCTAACACAGTTTTCATTATTAAGACCTGACAAAACTCAAATATCCATCATGTCCATTTCTCTCTCTGATTTACTGCCTCCTGAGATGTCCATGGAGGTTCTCAGTCTTCCAGGACATGGTAGTCTTGAGTGCTCAAAGGCAACTCAAAGACTTCTTGAAGATGTTTTGCCTCTCATCCAGGAGGGCATCTACATCCACTGTGAACAACAGAGGTGGTGGCCTATGACACCAGCTATCAGCAGTCTTGAGATCCCTTCCCAGACATTTCAAGACATGTCCTGCCACATTGCAAAGATCACTCAGGTATGACCTGAGGAACACAACAAAGAGTTCAATGGGTTAACCTGGTCTCAAACTTCCCAGGTCCCAACCTGACTCTGCAGCCACGAGAAGTGCCTAAACAAGCTCAGGTCACAGCAGGGTTGTGCTAGTGGACGATGACCTCAAGATCTGATTATGTCCAGATAAGCTTGCTAAGCACAGCCATTAATGTAATAAATTTTTATTATTAATTTTATTTTTAGATAAATGTTAAATCTAATCTGCCTTGTGCCTTGCCTGTAGTATAACATGGTCATCTCCACATGTAATCTACACCTGCAACAAGGAAGTGTCTGGGTGCATGGGTAAATTAGAGCTCAGTGTAACTGCGTCTTTGCAGAAACGCTGTGGTGAAGGTATCGGTTATCGCTAACATCACAGGGCGATAATCCTCAGACCCTGCAACTCATGGGACCCAGAAGATCCGCTCCCTCTCCCAACTAGAGGTACCAAATTAACATGAGCCAAAAGGGCAGAAAAAGAAATAGAAAGCACATAAATATTATTTTAATTAACTTGTCAACAGTTCACTAAACCTACCTAATCACCACTGTGACAGGTCCCAGCAGGCTCGTCAAGCTTTAGATTTAGCTGCGTAACACTAAAGCATGTACGGCTCTCTAGAAATAGCAATGTTTGGCCTTTGAGGAGCTCGGAGGCTTTTGTTTTCACGATCCAAAGTGCAAGGACTGGAATGCACACACATTTATCAACGCTTCAACCTCTTAACAGGTTGCTGGTGGCCCCGTAAGGTAGGGTGAGGATGTTTTACCACATGCTAAAAATTTGAACTTCGTGTACCTTTTAAACACACGTTAATTAAACAGCTGTTGATTGAATGAGTTAAAGGTTCAGTACAATAAGGCAAAACTTGACTTCAAATGAAAGGTATAAACTTAACTACAGTCAGAAAACCCATATACCTAACTGCCTCTATAAACACACACACACACACACACACACACACACACACACACACACACACACACACACACACACACACACACACACACACACACGTTCTGTTCCCAGCAGTAATTTGGGCAATTTAATACAAAAAAAGCCCCTGCAAAGCACAGGAAGCTGTTAGTTCTACCACCGAGTCCCGGTTATGGCGCTGACGGTGAGGTGACGTAGAGGTGAGACTGCTCTCTAAAGGTTAACGACCGCTTTCAAGCCAATAATGGCAGTGATAAGCAAACAAATCTGCTCCTTCACTCGGTCTGCACCGAGGAGTTACATAAGGCAGGTCGAAGGACTGTTTGTTCCTCCGCATGTGGAGTTTAATTCATCTTCCTATGCAGATGGAGTCCGAGAGTTGGAGGAAGTGTGTGTTTGTGTGTGTAAGGGGAACAGCTGGGGGGTGGGGGGGTGGGGGGGGACGACATTTCCCAATGTCCATAAGTTGACATTGGGAAATATCGTTTCTCTGAGCTGACAGCAGATGCTGAACTCTTTCGCAGTTTGGTTTCCTGATCTCAGTGAACAGAGCTGCTGAGTTCATTGAACTCGATTACGCAATTCAAGTGTGGATGGCTGTTTAGCCAGTTCCCCTATAGGCAGCCTAGTTTGAGCGACCTATATGATGTTTAAAGGCTGGCTTAACTGGTACTGAGATCCTCAGTTCATTGTGTGTACTTTGCAAAAAGCTTTTGAGGCTTCATGTGGCAAGATCACGAAGCTGAAACTACCAGCAATAAGCTGGATTTTACTTTCCTTCTCTTTCTATATGGGTTTATAGAGATGCCTCCTTAATTTTTTATGGTGTTCCCGTTAAGCTTTAACATGATTTTAGGTCTTTTTCAGTGTTCTTTATGCATTGCAACAAACTGCAGTATTACGCTCAATGCCAGTTTCCTCTCAAGAACAACACAGTTTACTAACTTTAGGAAACAAGGAAGGAACTGCATTTGGGTTTCCGGTGTCTGCTGTCATAAACTAGAAACGTCTCTGACTCTGACACCTAACTGCGACCAGCTGCACGCGAACTTCTGCTGCTTTTAACTCTACTTAAAAGTCAGCTGGTTCAAGATCTCACTCTCTTTCATTGTTTTCACCCTCATCGGTGGCTGAAACGTATTTCTCCAGTCAACTCTACTCATTCTGAGATATCTAAATTTAACTCAGAACAGATGACTTTATGAGTTGATTCCACAAAGGTCATAGGCTAACTCCACTGTGCCTCAATAAGATGACTTTATGGTAAGGATTTGAAGATCTACTATTTTTAGACATCAGAGCCGAAGCAGCCACCAAGATGACTCAAAGTGGCTCAAAGACTTCCATTTTAAAGCTTCCAGTTTAGGATTTTTGGCTTTTTGATGTTGGTTTTTTTGAGACATGACTGAGAGGCTAAGGACACCACGACCACTAGCTGCTTGGAAAAAATTTGCATTCTCTGACCAGCTGAGTACTTGCTGAAAGTTGCTCATAGTCACTAGATAAAATTGGTCACATAGAGGCATACGGTGCTGCACCAAAAACCTCCTTACAATTGCAGATTCCCACAGTCACTGTTAGTTTGCATAGAATTTTTTTCTATACTGTTACTCATAGACAGCAGCAGGTTCCAGTGTCTTATTTTTCAAGAGTAAATAAAGCCTGTATATATCCTGTTGACTTTAAAAGAATAACTGAAAATAATAGATGTGTGCAAGAAAACCTGATATCTTGAAACCACTCTGGGCACTTTAGAAAAAAATTATGTACTTATTTTAAGGCACTACCTAGATTATCTTTATCTTCCGTGGCCACTGGGGCATAATAATTGCAGAATCAGTCAACTCTGATAAAAAGTGCTAAAAAAACACGTGGAAATTTGCCATTGCTGAATTCTTCCACAGATTTTAACTCAGGAAGCCTCTCTCATCGTCTCCAGAAGAACTACTTGCAAGTATTTTGCAGGGTTAGTTCTCAAATGCTGATATTTTGACATTTGACTTGCTGACAAATGAAACTTGACATGCGGCGTGGGCAGGTGCACTCAGTTGTGGTGCAACTGTGCAGAGAGTGTGAATAATATACCATTAATACCATGGCCATAACTCAAGTAATACAAGTACATAGTAAAATCAAGTGGTAGCCTGAAGTGTCTGGTATTGTATTAACTGCACTGTCCAGACAGATTAACAGTCACTTAGTGAAAAATGGCTTAGTTGGGTCCAGTTCAAACAGTCTGGTCAAAGCCCAAACAAGTGAGGAGTAAAAAAAAAAAAAAAAAGATTTAATCGCTCTCCTCTGAGAATAACTTGACCTCTTCTGCATGAGACTAAACTCTCTCTGTTATCACCGTTAGCACTTCGGCTGACCTCCTCTCATCCCCCTGAACCCTCATCCCCTAAATCCATCCGGCCACAGTACAGCTCGACTCACAACAGACGCACAAACATGCACTGAAATCACGTAAATAAACAGTAATACATCCAGACAGGAGTACAATCATGGTCTCCATGTGAGAAGTGGCTTGTTAGTAGAGGGTAATCAGCTTAGTGCTCTCCAGCACCCACCGGCACTAAGCTCTTTACAGACAAACCCAGTTAGAGAAGTAGCAGCTGAGCGATGCCGCAGCCTCAAATCCAACAAAACACACACACACACACACACACACACACACACACAGAGTCAGACACATACAGATCATAGAGGCGACGTGGGGAGAAACATTGTGGAGGTGCTGACATCAAGACAATTACCTGTGCTAGAAGAGAGATGTTTGTGCGGAGGGAAGAAAAGACATTTATACAGCAGGAGGAGACAGACGGAGAAAATAAGAGAGACCAGGAAACACAGCGAGAGTGAGAAGAACGCAGAAAATGCCACACAAAAACTCAAAGAAAGCACCAAGGGAAGCTTTCCTGGGAGAGTGTATTGGGGGGGGGGGGGCAAACAAGAATGAGTGTGTGTGAACGGAGGGAAACACTCCCTCCTCCTCCTCCTCCTCCTCCTCCTCTGCACTCAGTAACCCCAGTGGGTTGGTGGGTGGCAGCTTCGTTCTTTTAGGCAGTGCCCGACGCTCTCCCAGCTCAGCATACATCCCATACCACAGCACACAATCGGCGCTCTGTAGCCAGGATCATGCTCATACACGGAGCTGGCACGCCGCCAAGCAAACGCACACACAAACAGGAGCTGCACAGTGAAGGAGGCTCAGTGTAACCTGAAAAGAATCACAGGACTAATGTATAATTTTGGCTATAAGATCAAAAATAGTAAACTGCCAGAAGCAAATTTCCAGAGCATTACGTGCTCTTTCTTTTTTTTCCCACTTTTTTAAAATTTAAGCTTAAAACCACATTTTTCAAGCCAACGATAGCCGCCTCGGTTTGTCCCCTCTTCAAACTGAAGCATCTCAACAACTGCTTGACAGAAATTTGGTTCAAATATTTTTGACCCTCTTTGGATTCCTTATAACAACTGCCAAGTTAGTACATGCACGTTACTGAAGGTTGGATAAGCAGATGTCACTTATAGCTGTCTCTGAAACATTAAGATGGAACAAGGCGATGGCTCGCTTTGGGTGTTTTCACACCTGAGCTGTTTAGTCCATTTAAATCTAGCCCTGGGTTCATTTCCCCCCTTTGACGGATTCATTTGTGCAGATGTGAACACAGTAATCGCAACCGCACCAAGACCACCTCCTCAAAATGGTCTCTGTGTTCACATCCGCCAGTTCCAAATGCAAGTTTGAGCCAGGTCTTTTTTGCGTTCTGGGGATGCGGCAGATTGCCACAGATGTGCAGAGCGCACAATGTGAAGCTAAAAGCCATAAAATGAACTGAGGGGCTCAACTGGACAAGCGCTTATTGCCTTATTAGGCCAGATAAACACACTTGTTATTGCGCAGCATTGCCTGAAATGACGCCCAGGTTTGGAGTAAATTCCTCATGTTGTCCACTAGTCTAGAACGCAGCACCTTCTTCCCGTATTTACTCTTGCTGCTCGCGCCTCGGACACATCTGGCCAAAAAAGCAGATTCAGCGTTCTGACGCGGGTTGCATTGACGCAGTTTGGCTAGCTTGGAGTTTCCTCTGTGTAAAAAGAAACCAGACCATAAAAAACAGTTTACAACCCCCCCTCACCCCCACCCCCACTGCTCCAACACCACTTGACCGATACAAACAATTTACAAAGCAGTAAATTTTATATTTAGCCCATTTAAGTATGCAGTGATGCATCACAGACTATATGTAAGAGACTTTGAAGCGTTATCTAGATTAATTTAAGTTAGACTTTAGATTTTAATTTGATTTGTTTGGCCTAAAGTAAAATACAAATATTAAGTAAAATTCTCAAATTAGACAGTGTAGTGGAGAGTGCAGCGTAATAACTTCAAATTTAGTGGCCACAAGGTCTAAGAATAACCAGTCAAATCTTTATTAAAAAAAAACCTTAAAAGTTTTCCAGACCTATGTGTAATGTACAACTTTAAGCCTTTATAGAGTGAGCCTTTTTTAAAAAAAACCCAAAAAAACCAAAACATCTCCATCCTTGTAATGAAGGGGAAATTAGAGACACAGAGTGAAATATGTTTTTGTACCAGGCTATAAACAAGTTAATTTCCCCACTGAAGTTGGAGATTTCAGCAGGGGGGGTCTATGGGGATTGACGCACTTTTTGGAGCCAGCCTCAAGTGGCCACTTTACAGTTTTGGGAACTTCTCTGTCGGCCTCAGGAGGCTGCTGATGATGCACATGAAAAATATGCAAGAGACAAAACAAACAAACACAATCCTCACATGAACTTTCTAAAAGGAAAAAAAAAAGAAAAAAGAAAAGACACTTGGAAAAGATTTATCATTGCAGACCTGCTCTGCAAGCCAACTGAAATCCCCCCTCTGATCCAAATAAATGAAATCATGTACTCTATTGTATCTGATGGATAGCTTGGGTCCACAGTGACTCAGCGAGAGGTGATTTCATTCATTTGTTTAAACACCTTGTACACAAATGCCACTCGCACGCCCAAGTGGAACATGATTGTGAGAAAGAAAAATAAAAGTCTGGTGTGAAAATAAAAGGAGAGCCCAAAACAAAGAATCTGCTGGGAAAGAGAGAAAAGACAGGAAGAGGAGAAGAAGAAAGAAGTCTGGAGCGCACAAGAGGTAGGAATGGTGGGCCAAAGGGCTTTGTTCAAAAAAGAATGAGCAAAAACTGTATTGACAAAAGAGAGAGAGAGAGAGAGTGTGTGTGTGTGTGTGTGTGTGTGTGTATGTGTGAGATAGATCGCAGTCAGGTCAGTGAAGGTTACTTTAGCTATTAATTGAGGAGATTTTGGCTGATCCCTGCTTCCTGAAAGGTGATTGGCTTGGATGATCTGTTTTGAGCCTTTCCTATTAAAAGCAGGCCGCCCTGAGAACTGTGTGTGTCTGTGTGTGTGTCTTTTCAATCATGTGTGTAAACCAAACAAACCGAGACTTTTTAATGTATCTAAAGAGCTTAAAAGTGAAAAGCAAGCAAGTGCAGGTGTAGCAACCAAATGCTCTTCAGTCAAATCCAGTGACAGGTTCAATGGTGGAAGACCTCAGACCATGCTCTCACACACACACACACACACACACACACACACACACACACACACACACACACACACACACACACACACACACACACACACACACACACACACTTACTCTGTCCAGCGGCGCCTCTTTGACTGACCACGCTGCCAATACAATTCACTCTGCTGCCTCTGTGCTCCAAATGCATGTGAATAAGGCACTAGTTAGTCAAAACATGACTACAGTACTGAGCTATTAGCCAAGATTTTACTACCTAATTATCATTCGAAGCCTGGGCAGCTCACCAATAACACACACACACACAAAACAAAAAGGAGCACAATTAAGGTCCTGTCAAGGGGCTCTTGAGCAGTGGCGGATCTAGTATTTTTCTGAGTAAGGGGCCATCATGGGGCCACAGTATTCATAGAGGGGCCAAGTATTTGTGGTAGATGTGGTGATATACGGACCAGAAAAAATTAAAGCCATTACATTAAAGTTATGTTAAATCTTATCACCATGAGGTGTAAGAATTCAGTGAACTTATGTGCCATTACACTAAATAACAATATCAGACATTTCATACATTACAGCATTAACTGTTGTTGCTCCCCCTAAATGATTTCTGACCTGATGAAGAGGGTCTGGAGGTGCCCTGCTCCTGACCAGCCTCTGGTCTATTGTGTTCTGCTGCTCTCTCCCTCCTCTCACCCTGCTCATTTTCAGCTGGCAGACTCACTCTTTTGCTCAAAAACTGCTGAATTCCCACCTGAGACCGACCCTTTCTTTTCTTCTCTATCACTGCCAGACATTATAGTTAATGTTAACACACAAATGCAAATTACAAAGAAGTACATGAATTTGGGTTACATGAATTAGTGAAATGCTAACGTCCATATCCAAACACAAGAATGGCCTCAGTTAACATTACTCTTAACTAACTTTGCTTCTTAATGTTTGTCAGACTTATGCTGTGTGACAGCTGTGAGTAAAAAGGGATTTATGACTTATTATTACCAGCAAACTCCTCAAAATGTAGACTGGCATCAATTGTCGCTTAAAAAAAACTTTCTCCGCGAGATCGTTCAAATCTTCTTTTTCTTCTGTAAGCTTTATTCACGCTGGACATTCCTATTTGGCTCTATTTGGTGTTTCAGCATGGAATTGCACCCACCTATAATTTGATCCTTGCTCTCGGACAAAGGACAGATGAGTGACAGGACAGGGGGCCAATCAGATCTCAGATGGGGTTAATGCCCCTGTGGCCCCGCCCCTAGAACTGCCCCTGCTCTTGAGCAAATCATTTAACCTCAAGCTGAGCCTTTCCGTGGATGAGTGAAATTAGGAGATTCATTAGCCACTCCGGTTAGATATTTAAAAAAACAGCATGTTTTTTCCCCCTAATTTGTAGCATTTCATAGAGCCACAGGATTTCTGAAAGCCAGGAATAAAAAGAACACACGCTTCTACTAAGCAGGACTGGAGAAATTATTGTGTCATACAGTTTTCAGTTTTTCTTTAAGCCTTTGACTGGATTGATGAGGAATCGGAGGGATTTTTTTTTCCCCCCTAAAAGTAACGCAATTACTCAAAATTTCTTTACAGAACATTTTCTTTCAGTTTTCCTCCAGAAAACACTTCAAACCTCTGCTATAAATGCAGATCTCAGTTAGGTCCTTCTGGTGCATATACTTCATTATTTAAATTGTTATTTGCTTGCTGCTTTTTGTGTATTTTTATATTTTAGTGCCACAATGCTCTCCTCACACACTATCTCATTGTAGATGATGTCTGGTTTGATTTGTGATGCTGCATTTTTGCAGACTTTTAAATGATCTTTTTGTTTGCTATAATTTGTTGCTATTATCAGATGCTGTTCATTTAAGCTTAAAATGTATCTGTGCTTCTCCCTTTAGGGGTCACCACAGCGACATCTCACTCTCTCCCCAGCATCCTCCTCTGTTGCACCAACCCTCTGCATGTTTTCCTTCACTACATCTTCAGTCACACAGACCTGGAGATTAATCGGCAACCCCCCTTGGCAATCACTGGCTGTTAGACAAAAATGTGCATTCCCCAACAAGTTAGTGTTTGCTGGCTGTTGCTAGGTAAAACTGGCCGCACAGAAGGTTCTGCACCGCAACCTCCTCGCTCATTGCTTCAGTCATTTTGAAGATGCCAACTTGTCTGCAAACACTCACCAACTGCTCACTGAGCAGTAGTGAATCTGTGAAAAATGCAACACAAACCGGAGTCAGAGCTCATTCACCGTCAGAGAAAAAGTGGTGTCCTTTGAAACTTGTTGGTTGCAGCAGTAAAGCACAATTTTTACTTCACGAGGCGACTGTTCTCTGCTTCATTACCACTCAGCGAGTAGTTGGTGAGTTACCATTTAAAATCACAAAGAGGTTTGTGGTGCAGTAGCCTCTGTGCAACCAATTTGACCTAGAGACTGCCAGCAGCCTCTAGAAAATATTTCCCAACTGGTTGGGCAATAGACATTTTTCCCTTGCAACTAGAGGTTGCCAGGGGGTCGCCGACCAGTCTGTAGGTCTGTGTAACTGAGGCCCAATACTCATTTTACCCCGCTACTGTAAATGTGAGATGTCCCCCGATCGTAGTCGAATCCCCCCTCACACGTTCACTAGTAGACACTCCAATCACCTGCTCACTTTTTTCAGTAAGCAAACTTCTTTAAAACCTTCCCTTTACTACCCAAAACAGTGAGAAACTGATGCACCTTGTTAACCAAGCTGGTTAGCTAGTGATAGTATTGGCTGATAATCTCCAAACTGTAGGTCATGCATGACTGACATGTTTGCAAAATACCTCCATGAGTAGTCAGATGACTTCCTGAATACCTTCTCAACCTTTGGTGAACCCACTTGCACAATTAATGAAATCACATCAAGTGTGTACATCTGTGTTTAACTTTAGTGCCGTACTGCAGTTGTATATATTGACACAGTAGTCACCGGTGCGTGTACTAGAGTATGTAACTGATACACGTGAAGTGTAATCAAGGATGCATCCATTACATTAAGGCCCGGAAATGCGATACGAGCCCAACAGGGCGTGTGGAATTACTGGAATTACACACATACACAAGGAGACGCATGTCTTGTGATCTGTCTCACTTCATCTTCATGTGACGAGCTCAAGAATGAAGCCGCTCAGGTCTGCAGCTGACCTCCTGATGCTACACTTTCAAAGTCACACTCATTTATAACCCACACATCATTTTTTTTTTCGCCTCCATCAGCAAGATCGCACTGAGCAGGATCCAGGCATGCATGTGTGTGTGTGCAGCAGCCTGGTCAAGGTCTTGGGAAGAGGAGTTACTGAAAACAAAAGCAGCTGTGAGATAATGTGTTGGTGAGGAGTCGAGCAATTAATTTTCTTTACTGTTAATCACCAAAGCAGCAAACAGCTGAGCTCCATTCAAACTGTTTTCATTGCATAATCTCTTATTTTTCTCATCTTATTTCATCGTCATCCAAATAAATTAACTCATTATCGCTCGCGAGTCCCTCCGGATTAATCATCATCGCTCTAAAAGCACCCTGAAAAGCATCCTCATCGATTCTCCACGCCTGCCGGCTTTCCAGGCTCGCGTCTTTGAGAGTCAACAGCGCTTTCTGAAAAGGCTATTTAATGTCTGTCAAAACGAGGTAAATAGAAATAGTATGAAAGCAAATATGTAGGAGAGACTGTAAATATTACGCACTCATGTACGCAATCTGCAAATAGAAAAAAAAATCCACTCAAAAGCAGTATTTACAGCGCAGGTCAACTCATGATCGGCCTGCACTCTAAATACTGCACTGTGTTATTCAGTTTAATAACTTGAGGGTTTTATGAAGGTTTAACATGTGTGGAGAGAGGCTGCATGGTCTCACACACACACACACACACACAACAATATCCAACACATACACCAGAGATTTAGTCTGTATTCATTCTGCAGAACCAAATCCCCCCATTTCCTCTTCTCTCTCTCACACCAACCTCAGTGGAAGATTAGTCTGTGGCGGGGAGGACAGCGGGCAACATCTGAAACAACACACACACGCACACACAAACACACAAAATGTAAAGTCCTGCCACCATTCCCCTGTGAAGGCAAAAGTGAGCTTATGTAACGCCTCTTAATTTATACTATTTTAATGTTGCCCTTCTTATATCAGGAAAAAAGACTGATTTAATCTGATGAGATAGCCTAATTGATCACTAATTGTCTTTCAGTCTCAGGGCTTTTGATTCCCAAGATGCACTAGAATTTAGACCCAACGCAAGCGGTGTTAACAATCATTCTGAGCAGGACTGATCCAGCTTTTTCCAGTTGAGATTTGATACAGATACCTTGGCTTAGGGTTATCTGACAGTACTCAGTACCACTCCAACACCAGGGTTAAATTAATAAGCTGCAATGACATACAGCAGAACTGAATCAAATACACCGGCCCTATATATCGACCTACTTTCATAGGCGCAGATAGATCCAGCTTCCTGAGTCAGGATCCCACTGATATCCAATCTAAATATCAAATTGGTGCATCATGCTTCTCTAGGAATCTCTGTAAAGCAGCATGCATTTAATGAACTGACCAGAAAGACTTCTACAAACAGCTGGAAACAAAAAGCACAAGTTCAAATCCTACCTAGGTTTATCAAACCCTGATTATTAACGAGTCTCTTTAATAACCTGCAAATTGGTCTGTGTGCGCGCCTCCAACAACTTATGTATACAAACTGTAAGCTTTGTGTTCACTATAGAGCAAACATCTGGATACGTAGCCCAAATGCTTTCACAATCAAATGTCTAGATTTGCTACTCCTCACCATCAGTTGGTCTGCAGTCTTCTCTCACCATCAGTCACTTTTTGTAAGCAGTGTATTTAACAATGTATGAATAACACAGAAGGCCAAGGGGAACATTTTTAAGAGAAATAAGGAGCGCTGTTGCTAGTCTGGAGATTTCTACTGTCAGACTCACACTGCTGATTGTCACTAGCTATTACCGCATTGCACTGGATTCTGCATAGTGAGTAGGGGTGGTCACAAAGCTGTGTGAGAGTATATGTGTTAGTAATCAACCCAAATTACCCCTCGAGCTTTTGGATTCACCTAACTGGACCATGGCGATGCACGCAGATGACATCATAATGTGACTGAAGTCAGTGAGGGAGGAGGAGGGAGTTCTCCAACATCCACATGTGCAGTGGGACAGACACACACACACACACACACACACACGCATACGCAACCTTCAACAAGCCTCCAAAAACCCAAACAGCGGAGCCTTGTTGCTATGTGCAGTGTAAGTTCGGCAACTCCCTGAACAGACCACCCAAACAAAGAACACCGGACTTCACAGAAGGACACAACCTTGACTTAAACAAAAACAAACTAAAACCCCTTTCAAATCCAGACGTTATCCAAAGACTCTAAATAACTGTGTGAGAAATAACATATTTTGAAAAAACCACAGAAAGAAGGTGTTTATTCACTCAAACTGAAGAGGAGACTCTTTGATGTCCTCGTGCAGCTCCACAGCTTTTTTTCCCCTCTGCATTTTCTCCTGGGGGCAAATCAGTTGTGTTATCCTGTAATTAGGCTAATGAACGAAAGCTGGGTTTGCTGTGTGGAAAAATTCAAGCTAATTTGCAGCTTAATATGCATTATGCAATCATAAGAAGCACGGGCGAACCTCCCACCCAGTCCTGTTTTTCACACAGCTGACCGAACAACAGAGGAATGCCAAAGAGGAGAATCTGGAAGGCTAAGAGGTAGATAAATCTGAGATTATGAAATTTCTGTAACTAACTAACATCACAGCAAGTAACAATGGTAGCACTCACATTCTTAACATCATCCCGATGAACTGCTAAGAATTGCAGTCACATATCATGCTTGGATTCAGGCGCCACATGTTTTGTCCCGCTGCACATCTGTGTGCAGTTACACGCTGCATAAATATGAGGCGAGCTGTGTGTCACCGTGCTCAGAGACTAACTCTTCGGAACAGGCTGGAGCTCGGTCTGCCTCCAGCACAAATACAAATCACAACTGATAAACAACTTAGTGCACAAACGCACATATACACGCCGTGCCCTGAGCTTCACCCTCTTTGGGGGTTGTGGTCCCGGCCACGTGGGTCTGTTTTACATAACACTACTAGTGCTGTCAGTCTAACCTGGCGCTGGCTTGGATTACACACCCAGCATGACAAACCTATCTGACTCAGGAAGGAATTGATATATGTGAGGTTTGGTGAAGATCAGAACCTTTGTGAAGATCAGAACCTCACTCAGCCATGAAGACATGGCTGAGTGAGGTTGGTGTGGGAGAACTTGACTGGCCTGCACCTCAACCTGATAGAACACCTTTGGGATGAATTAGAGCGGAGGCTGCCAACCAGGCCTTCTCATCCAACATGGATGGATGGATGGATTAAGAATGGGATGTCACTCAAGTTCATATGTGTGTGAAGGCAGATGAGTGAATGATTTTGGCAGTATTGGAACATGATTGGTTCCAAACCAGTCCTGACATGGCAAAATTATCTAGTGTGTAATCTCAGACTAAAGGTGAGCACAGAGAAGTTAATCAGTGCAATGCAAGAAATCTCTGTATGTGTTTGTGTTTGCTCTTTTCTCAACAACCGTCCATCCAATCCACTTTAAACTTGGTGGGAGTATTATTGAAGAAGCAATTAAATACAGTGTAAAGGCAAGGTGCGGTTTGGAACAGCTGTTTGAATATTTAAGATGCTTTCTGCTAGACTCTGAAAACTACAGATTGCCTGCCAGTGAAGCATTAAGGAAACATCTGTAAATCCTTTAGCCAAACCACCCACCACCAGAAATACATTCTGAAACCACAGGAAATACTGCCGTAAAATTTGGTTCCACCACATATGACACCATGTATAGTTCCCGGTGATTTCATCAAACCCAGTGGCAAATATATGGTGAGCTTCATTTGGATTATTTAGCAACTCTGCTATACAAGCTCATTTCGTGCTAATACTACTGTGCGTATTGTGCACATGCACTGTGAAAGGTGTGCACGTGCTAGGCTTGGGCGAGTTACTCCATGGTCCAGTCGTCCTATCATCCCCCTGACATCGCCGATGACTGACAGCATCACCGCCGGCTGGCAGAGAAGGTTAAAGTGCACCACATTATGATATAACTATCCACCCTCCATAACGCACAAAGTGTACCCAAAAAAAAAACAAAAAAACAAAAACACACAGGTGAAAGAGAAACACATTCATCAGGAGTTTACTTCTCACAAGGCTGATTAATTTGGCTGGTCAGTTAGGCCACAGCAAATGTGAATGGCCTCGCCTGTAGGATCTGTCAACAGCAGTGTTAATGTGACTCAGACAGCAAGACATCTTCATTCAGAGTTCAGGATAATATGAGCAGAATACCTGGTGACTAAATCAAAATGTGGCAGGCTTTGTGTTACTCACCTAGTGTATTATAGTGTATATCTAGGCTAAACAGTATCCTACAGATATTTCTGCATAGAAATTCCCATAAGAAACAGCATCCTTAAGGAGCAAGAATTTAAGGAGCTATATGGGTTATTTTGGGACTGGAACAGAGATCCCCTCCAGATGGTTAAGAAATAAAATAATTAGCCTCTGAGGAAGCACAGATAATAAAATTCTTTCACATGGTTTTCCTGCAGGAAGTAGTGGGAGCGATCACTGATTTAATTTTTCCCCAAAAGAAAAATCTAATGTTTCTAATGCTTTTTAATCTAATGTTTCTGTTCTGCTGAAGGTTACAAAACTCCTCAGTTAAGCGCGACAAAAATCAACGTCTCAACCACGGCGGCTTGAAGTTCATAAAATGCAGCACAGATGGTCAACGTGTCTGTATAAAATGCACGGAAACTTGCTGTAACTGATTCATTTTTATATTTTTTCTTCTAAGAAACAGAATTTGGTTTGAAGTAGCTCACCCTGCTTTTCCTCATTACCCCAGCCGTGAAGGGTTATTTTTACACACTACATATTACATAACTGGAGTCCAAAAGGAGTGTTTCTGGCACTCGTCTCACTACTGATGTTCAATTTTAGCCTTTGCCCCTCAGAGCCAAAAGAATGCACCCTTGAGACATATGCAGTCTCTTCCTATACAAGCTGATGCCTGCAGCAAAAAAAAAAAAAAAAAAAAAGAAGCCCTGTAATTACAGCAGATCTGAACTCCTTAAAAACACATGCACACAGACACACATTAGATAGACACAGACAAGATAATTAATCCTTTCAAAACTGCATTTTTGTGTGCAGAACCCGACAGATTGGACATTATGTATCATCTCTGTGTCTGCGTTTCATTTTTGTTTCTCTGTCTCCTCACACTGCTGCTGCAAAAGAATAACATCTCAGCTCGAAACGTGTCTGCACGCCTTTAAAAGATGGGCTGAAACACAATGAGAAGAGAGGCAGAGAGGCAAGAGACGTCTTCAGAAAAAAAAAAAAAAATTGTTGAACAATAGTATGTGTAGCAAACAGAAGGGAGGGAAGGAATTTCAAAAATCCATCAAGCAAGATGAGGGACAAGGACAAGCAGTGTATAGAAGGGATGAAGACAAGCAGTCTAAAGGAAAGACGAACACAAGAATAAAGAGTAAAATAAGAAAAGAAAGTAGGCTGGAGGGTGCAAATCATAGACTGCGAGAGGAAAAAAAAAAAAGTTTCAGGAGAGCCCAGTAGTCTTGGGGTTTGGTCCTGCTGAGGCCTGCCAGCCCACCGTGGCAAAAACACTCAAACAAAAGGATCATTTATTGGAGGAGGAGGAGGAAAGAGGGGGGAGGGATGAAAGGAGGGGGAACACTGTACAGAAGCATTTGAGAGCTCTGTGAGCGAAACACTGGCCCCATCTCAACATTCACAGCCAGTGTGTAACCTTCTCCCCCACGCCGCACCGCTGACATTCTCAGCAGCCAGATCCCATAAGGTCCCGACGCAGCAGCCTGCAGCATTTTGATCTAAAAATGCACAGAAAACACGACCATCTTCCACAAGCACGGTCTTCCCAATAAAACCAGTGCAGTGATGTATGGATGCAGGCTGACTGTTCGTTTCCATCTGCGGAATCTATGAAAAACCAACTGCTGAGCTCCGCTCGCCACAAGATCCCATGATGAATTTCTGCTAATGCCTCAAATTCTTCATCAAATCCAACGGTGGAGCCGAGCTCTGAAATGTCTACCGCAAAAACCCGAGAGGTTTCAAGTCCAGCACAGCCTACGGTACAAATCCCGTGGAAACGAGCAGGGCTTCATAAGCAGCGAGGCTTGGCAGGATGCATGCATCACAAGAGACCCACTGTGGAAGCTTAAACAAGACTACTGAGTGTTTTACTGATGCACATAAATCTCCTATCTCCATTTAAATGCCGCTCTATCTGCTTAAACTGCAGGCGTCCATTGCTTAACGGGCCAATTTAGTGCAGACAGAGGTTCAAAGAGAATGTTTTTCTATGAGGAAACGTCTCACGGGGAGTTAGTTAAGGCATTGTTTAGCTGCGGTAGTCCCCCCACAGCTAGAAAATTGCTCTATGCAGGAGGAAAAAATGTAAATACAATGAAAATCAATTATCCAGCCTCACTGACCTCATTGAACATACAGAGAAAAATGCTGACTTTAAATACAGCAGGAACTCTACACTCTAAGTGCATGTGGTTACAGGGAAACAGTCACAAAACATTTTTGTTAACTCTGCAGCGGGCTCAGCTTAAACATCCAAAGCTTTCAGCTTGGCTTAAGTAATATACAAATTGCAGCATGCAATCATTTCAGAGCCAAATCTACAAACCTTCATTTGACTCTTTGCATACGTTTCCTGCATACATTTTAAATCTAAATTAAAATCAAAATTTCTTTCCTCCATGGCCATCTCCTCTAGTGTCATAATGGAGGATTTTAATTTGACGGGTCAACAGAAAACAGGGTCAAAGTTTGTCTTTATTGAGCTCGAAGCAGAACGCTTCAGCGGCAGTTATGAATGCTTTCCTTTGCTAAGAGTGGCACTGCAGCGAGATGTCTCAGACAGCTCTCCTCTTCCAGAAACAATGGCTCAATCGGAGCAGAATGATTCTGACGTTTGCTGTAAACGTGTAGCAAACGGTTCTTGAGTCTGCTCTCACACTCTAATGGGAAAAACAGCACTGAGCATGCTTGCACAATATTCAAGAAATCTCTAAGGGGTCAATAGCAATTTCCAGGATATCGATATTTATTGATATTCCAGTAGGCTGTTTGACCTTTAACACCTCAACTAATCCTGTCAGGTAAAGAGTGTGTGTACGCCAGGGCCCAGAGATGTAAATCAATTCATGATTTGTCAGAACAGCTAAGCTTTAGCTCTCACTGTGGATTATGCAGACAGACACACAAATAAACAAGTCTCTACATTTTAATCTGGCGCCAGGTAAAGTTTGAATACAAACATTGATGAAAAGGGAGGCTGTGCTCCATTGGATTATCTTGAAAGCATATTCTTTCTCATTCTGAGCTAAGTGATTGCAGGAAGAGAAAGGAAGATGGAAAAAATGCACAAAGTGGTGACAGAGAGAAGAGAAGAGAGAAGAAAAAAAAATGCATCGCTTACCAGTTCCCTCCTTGTTTCCATTTTGGTGCGTCCGCAGCTCCTCTGATTTGTAGAAGTCAATGCTGGCGTACGTGTTCAGGCTAGAGCTGCTGCTGCTGCTGCTGACTGATGCACCCACTGGCCCCACCCCAGAACCAGAACCCAGTACAGAGAAAAGGCGAGATGGCGCCTGGTTTCCCGAGGGCCCGTCCAGTCCCAGATGGGGGCTCTCCTTGTTGGCCAAGTCCAAGTCTATGTAGTTAAGGCCTTGCTCTGTGGATGAAGTTTGACTGTTTGTGGGAAGAGACTGCTGTCCAGGAAGGGCAAATTGAGCGGGGGAATCAGACACAGCACCATTCCCCCAAAGCATGCTGTCAAAGCCCAGCCGGCGGGCCACGGATTGGTGTTCTGGAAAGAGAGACACAGTTGAGGAAGAAGTCGAGGTAGAGGTGGAGAGGGAAGTTGAGGCAAGAAAGGTTTCTGAGCAGTGCCGTCTGCGTCCTTGGGGGTCGGCCCGGATAACTTTAGCCCCCTGGTCTGGGTTGGGCCCGATTTTGGCTAGGGGAAAGTCTAGACCCCGTGACAGCACAGAAGAATCACCCCTACTGGGAGAAGGGACTTTGGGAGAGACACTGGATGATGACCGTGGGACAGTGTTGTTATTCAAGCTGAAGGCCATCTCTGTATAGTCTCCGCAGGATGTAGGGGACTCGGACTCAGTCACTGATGGAACGCTTTCTCTGCTCTTCCTAAGTGAGGCCTCAGCTACTTCAACCTCCTCTTCACGAGGTCCAGTATTACCCTCATTACAGGGTTTAGGGGCATGAGCAAGCGTTGGGGGTGTGGGAGGCGTGTGGAAAGAAGGGAAAACTAGTGGGGTAAGAGAGAGGGGTGAGGGTGACGGAGAAGGGCCTAGGTCCATATTGACATATTCAGAGGCAGTTGGGGGACTGATGGGGGTAGATGGGCTATGGGAAAGGGGTATAAAGTTCCCTAAAGAAGAGGATGGCTTGTGTTGAGTCTGCTGGCTGCTTGAGCCATGAGGCAGTGATAAGCCATGCCTTAGACCCCTGCCACGACCTCCTCCTACCCCAGTCGGATTGCACTTCTCCCCCTTGAATTCAATGCTTACATACTCCCCAGGGCTCTTAGGTTCTGGTGGCAGAGGGTTCTCGCGAACCCTAGGAAGGGTGTTAGCTTTGGATACATCAACAAACAGGCTCACAGGTCTGCTTCTAGTATAGCTACCCTGCTTGGACAACCCACCAGAGCCCCGTCTCTGCTGGAGCTTACTCCCATCCTTGGACTGAGCTCCCCCGGTCAGTTTACTCAGTGCTTGGGTATTTCGGTCCTCGCTCTCACCGAGGCTTTCACTGCTAGCTGAGCTGG